>NC_084812.1:7028083-7346291 GCF_963583255.1 Pyrus communis
CAAAGTTCATTGTTTTAGCTTATCTTCATATTTCGTATTAAACAAGGTACATGCATCATGTATCTCCTAGTTCACGTATTACTGTAGCATCATGTACAATATCATCTATATATATATATATATATTTTTTTTTTAACCCCACCCCACCCCCACCAAGTTTCGAACCTGGGACCGAATTCTACCCCACTCCTCGCCCACACCCTCACCACTAGGCTATTCCTAGTGGCCTTATCGTCTAGCTATAATTAGAAAGAAAAAAAAAACAATAAATTTTTTTTAAATGGAAAATAAATGATAAACACGATATTTTTAACCAACACACTCATATTTAATTCTAGCCCTTTTTTTGTTTAATTTATTTAATTCGATTGTTAATGTTAATTAATGAGGACGAATTAGTGTTTGAAAATTCTTGGATCAGAAAAACCAGAGAAAGATATAGAAGGGGTGATGTCACCATATTTCGAAGAAACTCCTAAATTTCGGTTAAAATTAATATAGTTCGTCAATATTTCCGACATATCAGTAAAATGTCGATAAATTGTCATATGACATTCTTCAAATTTTCATTTTAAATTTTCACGTTTTTTAGCAAATTCTAACATTTCCATCAAAGGCAACATATAGCGATATCAATATATCCATCTATATTTTCACTAATTTACACATCGATATTTTCACGATATCAATATTTTAAACATTGAGCGGACCTATGTGGAGGTTGAAATTGTAAGTGTATAGACAAATACTCTACCGCCAAAGTAATATATACCAAACATTGAAATTTTAAATTTATACTACGTACAACCACATTTATCCTAATCAACTACTAAATTGTAACAAAGAGAGAAGGGAAAAAAAACCACTTCTCAATTACCGTCTACTTAAATGGAAGCCCATTCGAAAATATCGCAAGTAATTTTAACCCTAAACGGACAAGCTAGGGCCTAGGAGATGCATCTCATGGAGTACGTCGACACAGGCGAATCAACCGCGGGTGCATCGTACACCCTCGGATGATCGCTCTCCAATCCATAGTCCATCATCGGACGGTGCTCCAAGTCCTCATCATGATCGTACACGAAATCGGGCACCTCAATCTCGTTCCTCCTCACGTGCTCCCACAGATAATCCAACCTGCTCACGTACCTCAGCTTCCCATACACCCTGCGCCGCACCACAAGTGCACGTTAGTACCATCCACAAGAAAATGCTAACATGCGCTTTTTCCGTTAAGAATAAATTAATTGATTAAATTAATTACCCGCCGGTGAAAAAGAAGCGGCCGAAGGTGGCGAGGAAGAGCCGGGCCTGGAGGCCGGGATGGAGGATATACACGGCTTCGAGATTCTGGCGGACGCCGATCGGTACGGCGTCGTAGATTGATCGGACAGCTGAGATCCCGGGAAAGTTCTCGCACCTTTGAGCTCCGGTGTGCACGTACAGCACCGCGAACGGCTTTTTCTCGATCTCTGGAAATATCCTCTCCTCCAAATACTTCCGCAGAGCATCCACGCTCACAATTCGAGCTAAATAATTCAAAAATACAAAAAGAAATCAGAAAATTAAATTAAATAAAGGATACGAAGAATAATTAACGATCTGTATGGGAATAATCTTTTGAATTGCTAAAAGCGCTTTAAAATTGGCAGAAAAACTTTACACGTCATAAAAGCGCTTTTTAGAAAGGACTTCCAGGATGCCTTGAAGTTTTGATTAAAAAGAAAAGTCAAAGTACCCTTAACAAAAGCAATTCTAGCACAAGTACTTTGAAACAGAAATGCTTTTCACTAAAGCAACGTTAACCGAGGCCTAAAATACCTGGGAAGAATTTGCCGATGATGCGAAGGACGGTGCGGCCACGTTTATCTCGTCCTTTGATCTTGAAGATGTCGAGCTTTTCGATGAGTTCCTGCTGCTCGGAATCGGAGATTTGAGTATGCATTTTTTCTTTCTTTCTTTTTCAATTATTTTCTTGTTGCCCGTTTGGCTGCCGAGAAAGTGTGGGGAGTTGTGAAAGAATTTTGAAATGGGAAGGGAGAGGGGGGTCGATGGCGTTTGATGAGAGAGATTATGTAGGCGACGACAAGGGTAATTAATTATTTGGTAAGTGGCTCAGGAAATCAGGGGGCGATTAGAATATTCGGAAGCATCTTCGATTATTGGAGGGACCAGGTGGGGCCCGGGGTGTCCGAGTCGGATAACGATTTGGGTGGCTGATTGCTGACTTGGCATTTTGTTGATTGATTTATAACATTGAGGATCCTCTCTGGATCCTTCAATCACGTCTGTTAATCATACATCTTGCAATCAGTTTTGGTCAAATTCTATTTATATTTAATTTTAAATATAAAAAATTATAATAATTTTTAACTGCATGATATATGATGAACTGACGTGATTGGAGGATCCTCGGAATCTTCACAAAGAGGATCCTCTTTTGAATTAGAGAGTGGACAAAGATAGAAAGAAGCGAGAGGGGAGGAGATGAAGTCTCATGAAGGGTTGAACTAGTAAGAAGTGTTTTAGGCCATAGGCATGTGGTCAAGGCTTAATCTACTTGCTAATTAAAGAATAATGCTAATTTGGGTTGTAATTTGTCATGTGTCGAGGTTGGTATTTCCCGTTGATGCATGTGAAGCTCATAAACAATTGACTTGGGGCTAAACTTATAGGGTGTGTGCGTAGATTTGTTCTGATCGTTGATACACGTGAAACCTACTATGCATTAATAGTCATGAAGCTTATTTGGCAATTTGGGTAGTGAGTGCTAGGGTCAATAAGACAAGCGTTAGGCTAATCATGGCCATTGATGTATGTGGGCTTAATGTGTATGAATAGTCAAGATCAGCTCACGCGTATGCATAACTGATCGTGACATTCTATAAGTAATTTTTTTAAGTGCATAGCGTTGATAACACGATGCTATTGAGTATAAGTAATTTAGTTTTTTTTTTAAGCGGATAGCGTTGATAACACGAAGTTAGGAAGTATGAGTTAGGTAACTTCCAAAGCAAGCCGAGCATGATCTCATCCCTTTCGCTCGTTGATTGATAGAAGTTAAAGTTAGCTCAAAATATTGGGAAAGTCCATACCTAATCTCTTTGTCCGATTAGGTTTAGCTTTTAACCGGTAGTGATGTTTGGTTGTGATTTCATTGTTCCATCTTAAAATGGGCTTTAATTTCATGGCTCGTTTTCATTACCAAAGCCCACAACCATAACTTGACCCAAAAGAAAAGCCCATGGTAAAATTAGACGGCCTAATGATGTCATGCCTCATCTACTCCTAACCTTTTACTGTGATTCCGCCCTGTCACCTGGTGTATACACTCGGTGAAACACCAGATTTTCATGTTCTTCCGGCCAAGGGCGTTTTGGTAGCAAATAGAACGGAGGGAGACAGAAGATTTTGTGGACAAATATATTAGAAAAGAGTCTTGAATCTCGCAAGTTAGGAAAAAGTTTCCGACGTACAACTCTAACTAGCTTCTTTGGTCCACTGAATCATAATCAATACAGGCAACAACGTACAAGATATAACACCTCGAGGTGCCTAGTTTTCGTGATATATGATCGGGGTATGTAAATAGTACAAGTTTTCTATGATCTTTACGAGTGATGACATACCAAACAAACGCCGTGGCTTAATCTAGGGAGTCTGATTAAATTCCTTTAAATCAAACCCAGATTCCTGTGCAAGCTCCATCAACTCTTTTTCTCCACTCAATACCTGTAAGAAGCACCGAGCTTTCTCAGAACCAAGTTAATCGTAATAGATGGGATGAACTTACAGCTAGAGTTTCGTATTGATATTAAAACACGGTGTGCATGACAATATACAAACGAGGTGACCAAATGAAGATAGTGAATCATCCATGAGGAGATTTATCACCTGCCCGTTAATCACCCATGTAGGAAAACCTTCAATTCCGACACCAAAGCATTCCTTTTGCATTATAGTTCCCTTCCTAAATCCACCAGGGAAGCACTCAACATAGTTCAACAGTTTTGCTGCCTCACTTCCAAACATCTACATGATGCCCAAAACAAACAGGATACATCAAAAGTCTGAACATACAACAGATGAACGCTTTGTTCTTTCAAAATGTTTTTCATGAAGTCTGAAATGATTGGCTGGGAGGAAGGTTTTTAATATCGATCTTGACGGAAATATCGACGGATATTTCGAAAAGATATTTAATACATAAGACAAGATATTTTGTATTAAATTTAGGATGTATGTATATCATTATATAGCATATTTTGCAATTAAGCCTATCATACGTAAATATGAAACATTAGCTTGTATTCTTAGGCATGTGTTACTTTTTACGTTTCTAGTTTCTTCCAACAAAATAAAAGTTTCCAGTTTCCATAGAATTTTATGTAATGTTAACTTAGTCGCTAGGCATCATTTTTAGGTGAACTTGGGGCCAATTTCTATTGATAGACCATAGTTTTCTATTACTCGGGTGGGACAGCTAAAATATTGAAAACACTAGTTGGGAGTACAACTTAATGGATAACATTATTTGTTAGAAGAACAGAAAGGAAAACTTAGGAAAGATGATAGAGAGAAAAGCATCATGAGTGAATCAAATTTAATCAGGAATTGAAGATCTAAGTACCTGCTTTTGTTCGACACAATGTGAACACCAGAAAGCCCCATACATTTTAGCACCAATAGCACTCAGATGCTTTGCAAGAGCTATTGCAAACGGGCTTGATGGTGTTGTTATCTCAGTTGAAAAATATGGAAGATCAATTTCAGACGGGCTGTTAACAAAAGAAATGTAACAAGGCAAAAAATTATCAGGGCAATAAGCAACCAAAACTGACAAAAAATTAACCAACTAGCATAAGTACCACACGATCAAAGAATGATCAATTCATATCAAAGGCCACTAAACTCCAGTCACAGATAATTGCTTGAGAATAAAAGTTATAAAAGTGATGTAAAGCCACAGCTACCTTCGTAATATATGGTCGTGAATGCTTAGAGCATCAAACTCAAATCTAAACAATGTTTATGAACATTGGATTTCCCTACATCTCCTTTACATAAAAAATTGAAAATAACTAAAACACTTATGTTTATCAGTCTCCAATATTTCCCACGAATCAAACTGCAATTCTTAAAATATTTACATTTCGATTTCCTCTATCAAATTAGTTGGAAGGGCATGCTCATAATCCTAGAAGATTGAGCTTCAGAGCAAAATATAGGTCCATATCATTAAATAGCTTGCCAAACTAACATATCCATAAAACCGAAAAATATAAAGCCACGAGCGAGGTTTATCACCTTGAGGGCACAGGTGGAAGAGCACTATATGACCTGTTGAGAGTCACAACCACTAAGCTAGCTATACAAAACAGCAAACCCACTTCCTTCTGTACTTTTTCCAACCCAAAATCCTACAATTCAGAAAGACCAAATACTAAATCGCTGCCATTAACAACATCAAATCAAAGAAAATAAAAAGAACAATATCCAAAAGCTCACCTTTAAGGCGATGAAAAACAAGGTGAAAGAGAGCAGAGCAGATAACAAGCAATACGAGCAAGAAGCTCCCGAAAATTTGGTGCTAAGAATGTACAAAAAGCAAGCGCTAGCAGCTGCCATGGAAGTTGTAGTCCCGAGCAAAACTAAGCGAGCATTAGATTCATCAATTCCAAAAGGCAACTTCTTTGCAGTCAGTAGCTGCACACCCAGAGTAGCAACTAACCCATAAGCAACCATTCCAAACAGCGGAAGAGGAACACCTGGGAAATCCAAAAGGGAACTTTTGTCAAACACCTTGCGTGCAATGCAATGCAATACAATTCATTTCCAAATTCCAATCCACAAAAACCCAAATCCAAATTTTCACTTTTTCTTTTTTCGGGGTGATCAAACATTTGAATTGAGTCTGGTACGGAGTTAAAGAGAGTACCAAAAACGACAGCGTAATCGCTACTGAGGATGTCGCCGCAGCTTCCTCCGCCGCCCCCGCCGCCGGCGGTGGGGCAGAATGCATTGGAATTTGTGAGCTTGAGGTAAGTCAAGTAAGTCGTCTCGAGAAACCCAACACCTCCGAGCCCTGCGTAGAGTTTGTAGGTCAAGTCACTCGAAGACGACGGGGCCAACGACGCCGTTTTGGGTTCGGAGTCGTCGGCGTTTTGATTTGGTTCGGTAGACGAGCATGTTATGGGAAGAAGCAGAGATCTCTGACCCCATTTCGGAGTTTTATGGAGGAAGGGGATTTGGAATCTTCCGTGGGTCGACGGAGACCGGCGCGACGACGAGAACGGCGGAGATGTTACGCTCGCGAACGCCAAGGTCGCCATTTCTGCTCTCACATTCCACCTGAAAAATCAACGGAGATTCGCGGGGATTAATCTGGGCTTGCTGGGCCCAAGTGACTGCTACTACTTCCTCAATTTTGGGCCTTGTGTTTCTGAAATGATTACATAGTCCAACCCAAATTTCCTAACGGTCTTTTTTGGCGGGTGATCAATACGGTTGTGTTCGGATTTAACGTTTATAATTGTGTTGTGTTGTTTCAGTTTAGGGGATGATCTTGTTCAAAAAAAAAAAAAAAAAAAAATGGGGTTGATCAATATATAAAACGATATAGTAGTTTAACCATAACTCATATTATTTATCAGAAATATGTGAAAACTTATATAATGTTATATGAGCTGTGTTTATCACGTGCATATTGGGTTTGGGTGTTATATTCGTACAAATCTCGAATTTGTAACGTGTCTTGTTTAAAATGTAGTGTTGCCATCATATAAAAAGATTTCTCGAGATAATAAGAAATTGCTAACGTCGTTTATCCTATCCTACTGCACAGGGATTTACCATACAACTATATAAGTGGTGGTACATTTGTCTGTCTTTACGTTACTTATATATATATTTATTATATTGAACAAATTAAATGAAAACAACAAAGATAATTAAAAAAGTGTTACGGTATTTGAAATGTGTACGCAAAGAATTACGGAATCATGACACGTATATTGCTGCACTGTGAACGGGTTCATTATCTTAGCATCCAAGAATGCATTTGTAAACACATTGTTCGTCTATCAACCTGCTCTTAATCACATACTTATATTCATCTTAGATGTTTATATAAAAATTTAAATATTTCAACAAATTTAAAATTTTTATAATGCATTAATGTATGAGATGTACCGTTGTAGTGAACGACATAATTTACATTCTTGAATTTTGACTTGAATTTTGACAATTACAATCTAATCATTCAAGCATGAGTGCATATAATACAGCGGTGTATTGTAGGGTTTTTCTAATAATAGAGATTGTAATTGGTTGGATAATATCAAAGTCTCCAAAACACTGAAAAAATCTTGTCAGCAGTCGCATCCACCACGGTGTACGTACATGCAGTAGACTCACATGCATCATACGTTGGCTTTCTTTTTTTTTTTTAATAAATTTTAACTCATTAGGATTAAGACAAACGTTGAAACAGTTGAAACTTATCCATGCAAAGGTATGTGTGCCACATTTTTTGGGTTTATCCGAAAAAAACCAGAACACCAAGACTCGGCGTGGCATCATCTCTCTGCCTTCTTCTGCTGACGCACACCCATCAAATTTTTATTCACATCCTCCCTCGGACCATCTTCTACTAAAACACTGCATTTGCAATCTGAAAATCTCAGATACCAAAACACCGATCGAAAACGTAAGGAGTTAGAAATATGGTGGCGATTTCGTTTGTGTATTCTTCTTGCTTTACTGGCTCCGCTGCAATTCAACCCCCTTCGCTTTTTTCTGCCCAAAATCTCAACCACAAATCTTCGCTTTCTCTAAACGGGAAGAGACTCGGCACTGGACTCCATAACAAGAACTTCAACTTCTGGTAAGTTAAAAAAAAAGTGAAAATTCCGTTTATCCAACTATCCAAGTATAATAATATTGTTAGGCATAGTGATTTCCAGGCTCTCGTTTTCTCCGTCTGCGTTGTCCTTTATGTCTTTTGATTTTCTTTTTGATTTATTTCATCCAAAGCTAAGAAAAAAGGATGAACTAACAACTAAGTGAAAGAGGAGAAAACGGGAGTGCGAAAATCTCAAGATTACTTTCAGATCGTTATTTATTATGTTTTTCACCAACTTGGGATCTTGTTGTTTGGCAACTGGGAAAGTGTGAAAGCTGCTCAGGAGAGAAATTTGGAGGCTGTGGGAGTCCCAACTTCGGTGCCGGTTCGTGTGGCACATGAGCTTCTTCAAGCTGGACACAAATATTTGGATGTCAGGTAATCTAATTATTTTTTATTAAGTTAAGCACTTTGTTTACTTTTTGTTCAGCTGTTCTTGTTTTTGTGTAGGACTCCTGAGGAGTTCAGTGCAGGACATGCCCCTGGGGCTGTCAACATTCCCTACTTGTACAAAGTTGGATCAGGTTCATTTTTTGTTCTTCCGATCCACATCTTTTTCTTGACTATTTTTTTTTTTAATTTGGATTATTTTAGTTAATTACCATTTTTATGTAATCCTGTTGTTCTTGTATGCAGGGATGTCAAAGAACCAAGAATTTCTAGAACAAGTGTCATCACATTTCAGAAAACATGATGAGATTATAGTTGTGAGTTCAAATTACTAAGTACATTTTTTGCTGCCTTTTTCTTTTCCAATTATTTTCAGTAAATTTCTACCCCAGTTAAGTGGTTAATTTGATCTTTTGGCCCTTTAGGGATGCCAGCTTGGGAAAAGATCGATGATGGCTGCAACTGATCTTGTAGCTGCTGTAAGCACATTACCCCTTCACAGCCTTTTACTTTGTCATTAAGCAATTACTTATGGTTGAAGAAGCTGAAAAATATGGATCACATTTGGGTTGAACGTCTTTATCAAATAGTTTTCAGAACTTGTATTGCATATACAATTCCGAAAAGAATTTAGCCGAAGCCAGAATGTGTCGTTTAATCGTGTATTTAATGACAAAAATCACTTAAATTATTGGCTAGAAAAGGATGCAATGCTTTGTTTTTTGGAATACTTAATTAGCGTAGCATTCTCACAACTGTTAATGTTAGTGAGGAACACTCGAGACGAGAATCAAATTATAAATAAATAAAAATTAAAGTAAACCCTTGCCTATCAGTTGTTAATGTCGGTCAAATAATAGGCTGGTGCAATAGTAGCTCAAGAATAAAATTAGAAGATATATGCCCTTACCTATCAGTAATAATAGTGTGGCGTAATTGCAGCTCGATCTAACTGTTATTGTTACTGAGAAATAGCTCAAGAATAAAATTAGAAGAAGAAAAAAAGCCTTCAACAATCAATTATTAATGTCGGATAAACTAATAGTCGGGTGGAAGAATAGTTCGGTCTAGGTTTTTTTTTTTTTTTTTTTTTTTTTCCTCCAAGTCAGTGCTTTATCAAGTGTTTTTTTTTTTTACTATGAAATGGAGTTACGAGAGACTTAGTTGTGAAGAGCCCTTTTGGAGTTTGCTCTTTTTTTTTTTTTTTTTTTTTTGGGGTCCAAACTTGGTTGAATATCTCAATGGCTTTCCATCCTTGCAATCAAAGAATTGATAAAAGCTGACTGGAGCTTTGTTCTTTAATCTTAATTTTGCAGGGTTTCACTGGCATTACAGATATAGCTGGCGGGTATGCTGCTTGGACACAGACTGGACTTCCAACAGAGATATGAAATGGGATTCTGGGGGGAGAGAGAGAGAGAGAGAGAGACAGAGAGGTTTGGAATCAAGGTTATGGGAAGGGAAGAAATCACAAGAAAAGTGGCAGTAGAGCCCTGCAGAAACATGGAAACTTGGTTCCAAAGAATTTATGGTGAAAATGCGGCAACATAAAATGTCACAAGTAAAAGAAAATTACTAAATAAATTAGCTAGCTAGCTTTGTAAAGAAGTTATGGAAAGGAAATGCTCCACTTTTACAATTTTGTATGCTCTATGCTTGGAGTTTACAACCACAAACTTGGCATCCCATGTTAATACTCCCTCACTATTGATACTCTGCTGAATTGAAATTATTTTGATTCTTGATTTTTGTAAGTGTTAACAAATATTTAAGTAGTAAAATTTTTCCAATTCTTAGGTGTACATGTATATATAATAAAAAATATATATATATATACTGGTGTCTCGTTAAAATTTGTAATCTAATAATAAATCATGAATGATATGTTGGAGTTTATGTCTTCTTAGAAATCAAGGATACAGAGGTACGATCCTATTGTTGATCCCATTTTCATCCTCTTTTTACCTCATTAATTCATAATTTCTCTTTAATCAACTAAATAAACATGTCATAGAACTCGAACCAGTTCTCAAAAACTCGAAAAGTGGTATCGTTTTGTTAGTGAAAAGTGCTAAAACTCGAAAAAAGACATCGTTTCCAAACGAAAAGTGCACGTTGTTCTATCTTTTTAGTTTTGAGCCTTTTATTTTATGTATTTGAGACTTTGGGTTCGTTTAGTTGGTTGAGACTTCACCGTAGAATGCTTCAAACAAACCCACACGGATCTGTTGGAAGATAAATATTCATCCCTCCACGTTCTCAGTATCAGACAAGCAGAAAACAACCCTCACCCTCTGAGAAAACATGGTGGCCACATCTCTTCCCTTTACGTCACGTTTTGAATCTGCTTTTAAATGGAGAAATGCCCCAACAAAACTCGTATTCTTCTTACAACCAAACTGTACAAGATCATGGGAACTGCTCGCAAGTGGTTCAGAACAATCAGAAGAAAGTTAGTCAGATCATCCAACAGAGATATCATCGTCGTCTACACCAACACCACCCCAAGCACGCACGAAGAATCAGCCAGGTACGAAGAGCTCGAAGACATCACTTCATCATCTTCGTCGTTCGAAAAGAGAATTTTCACCAAGGAAGACATTGCAGCCATCAGGCTCCAAGCCTTGTTCAGGGGGCACCTTGTACATTACCCAAACTTGGTTCTTTTTTCAATGTCAAGTTTTGCCTTCATAATAATTGTTGAATTTGCACAAAAACTGAAAAACCTTAGGTCTGTGATGATTTGAACAATTTGACAGGCCAGGCAAGCGTTTCGAGCACTGAGGAGCCTGGTGAAGCTGCAGGCGTTGGTTCGTGGGGTGTGCGCGCGGAAACAGGCACGTATAGCTCTGCATTGCATGGAATCAATGGTCCGGTTGCAGGTCAAGGTTCGCGCACGGCAGCTACTCAGCGTGTCTAGCGATGGCAGATCCATCGCAGGTTAACCGTTGTTTGCTGAATAAGTCTAGTAATGTATGATTTTAAGAATTTGTAACAACGATTTTGGAAGTCAAGGAATTCCCTAGTAATGACTAATTTAAGTTTAAACTCAGGAAAAATTCTTCTCCTGTATACGTCGTTCACCAACTTTTCCGGCTAACCGGGAAGATAAGTGGCCTGGAAAGTTCTTGCAGTTCAATGTCGAATATAAATATTCACACTAAGAATGCATTCACTGGGAATCAATGACAATACAGTAAGGTGTGGTTCAAACAAAGATTTTATACATAACTATAGGGTAGTGAACATTACCAGTCCATGACGGGCTCATTAGTAATTACCGCTAACCAGCCGGCCTAAATTAGACAATGAAAAACTGAGTCTCTGAAGAGAAGACCACCAGGAAAACACAAACAAACTACAATAAAAACAACTGTGAGTGCTTGGAAAATCTATACAATGCAAAAAGTATGTGCAATGGAAATGGTCCACATGCAAGATCAGATTTCTCTCAACCGTGCTCAGTGATTGCCCCATCTAAGTGCCGAGAAAAAACCACCAGGTCTGCGTCGATCTTCTCCCTCATTTCCAACCTGTGTTAAGATTATAGGATTTAATCATTTAAATATGTTTAAAGGGCAAGAAGCTTTACAGCTGGGCAAGAAAGTACCTCTTTGGCCAAATTCTGCAGGATTTCTATAATATCGGAAAAGGGGGGTCTTTGAGTCGGGTCCTGTTGCCAGCATCTCTCAAGCAGTTCAGCGAATCTTGGGTGAGTGGTCTTGGGAATTGTAGGTCGTAGGCTCTGACGGTCATTCCAAATAAATGTTAATCCATAAGAATATCGTGTGGTAGAGTTATGCCAAATTGTGTAGAGTAAGTACCTTTTGCACCACACCTACTGCTGCTTGTAACGGGGTCAAGGATGAGTAGGGGATCTGGTAAATAAACCATAAAGACGACCGTGAGTTTTGAAATTAATGCCATTATCAACTGACGCACTGAATAGCAAATGCAGAAGCAAGCATAGTGCACACAATCTCATTTGTTCTTGCAAATAAAAGTAGGCACTTACTTGTCCAGTTAGAAGCTCCCACAGTACTATTCCAAAACTGAAAACGTCTGCCTTGTGATCATATGGTTTGTGTTCGATGACCTTCACAAGACCATGGTAAAAAGAAGCTGAGAGATAGGTTACGTTAAATGAAGTCAGCACAAACTACCAACCAACATAGTTATTGTTGAACCCGATGATAGCAGGCCCAAAAAGCCCCACAATAGCTCTAACTCCCCTTCGGGACAAATGTTTAGTGCGATTGAGTTGAACCGTGTGAATAATTAAAATATGAATTCTATCACTTTAAACAAATTCTGATTTAAATCACTTGGAAGTTGTTCCTCTTTCTGATATTATCACAAAATAAAAGTAGATGTCCGAGGAGATTACTACCTCAGGAGCCATCCAGCGGTATGTACCAGTTTCAGCTGTCATCACTCCAGATTGAGTCTGCACTCTGGCAACCCCAAAATCAGCAACCTTAACGACCTGTACAGGAAGGATATATGATTCTAAGCATTAAAAATCCACAAACGTGCTTAGAATAGTTAATTGACGCACAGGATTTTGGGTGAATTTTTTTCTATATAAATGCAAAGGGAAAACAGATGTGGCAGACAAATGAATCGTTGATTGAATAGTCATGAATTATACTTACTTCATGTTCATCCATAAGAAGATTGGCAGTCTTAAGATCCCTGTGGATTATATTATTTTGGTGCAAATAGTTCATTCCCTTGGAGACATCAATTGCTACTTTGAGTAGAGATGGAAGCTTAAACACACCCTTGTGCTTATGCAGAAAATCGTATACACTTCCTTTGGACATAAATTCTGATAAACAGGAACATGAGCATCAAAAGGTGGTCATCAGTGAATTCAAATCGCATTAAATTAAAATTCGTTAAGTGTTGACAATCAATATATCACTATTCTCTTCAGTTGTAACCAATTAGATGTGGTATAACAAAGATGAAAGTACGGCACCCATCCATAGCAATCATGACTACTCAATAAATAAGATACTTGTGCACATAAGAATCAATAATATATATATATATATATATATATATATATTCTCTAAAGATAAACCTGTCACAATGCATAGGTTTGGAGGTCGTGTACATGCTCCTATAAATTGCACAACATTCTTGTGCCGAATCTTCCTGCCAAATGTCATGATATCAAGAAGTTTACAAAGCTGCACGGAAAATGACAAACTGCCATCAACAAGTACACGCAGGTACATGGATGCACCTCAATATATAAACTTCCTGTGAAAAATCCCTGAGCATCTCTGCATTGACACGCTCAGGTTTGAGAAGTTTTATGGCAACTTCCTGAGTACAATAAGTGCCTCTGTACCTAAAAGAAGTTGAAAGCAGCATGTCAAACGAGAACCAGCATAAAATTCAACACAGGATTCAAAATGTAACTTACAGATCACCGAATGACCCAGATCCAACTTTGTTCTCAAATTTCAGCTGCCTTGCATCAATCTCCCAGACATCTGTTCCATCAGTTGGTATTTCTATGCAACTGGGGAAGGACTCATCCCTTGTTTGATTGTCCTCACCAATAGCAGCGATTGGATGTAGTTTTGACCAAGGTTGCTCCTAACATACGAAATCACAAGTAAATCATGTGATCAGATGGGAACAATGATCCCCAAATATTCAGCATGATGGTAGGTGGTATCCAGTTTTAATGAGATAAACAAAGATTCACCAGATTAACAGATTTTAAGAAACCATCCCGAGTATTCCCATACCACACTATTCTGATTCTATTCAAAGAACGAGACATTTTAAATTTTGTTCTACAAGATACAGCTTTATAATTAAGCAAATCAAGGAGTAAAAAACTTACCTTAAATTTTGAAATTTCCTTTTCTAGAACACTTTTGAGCTCCTCCGTTTCCTATTGTTACATGCAAGAACATTTTGTTCAATGAACGAGAAGCATGTGAACCAAATATCCAAGAAGAAACATACAAAACTCATACCTCGTATTTCCACCCATCAACCACGAAAACATCAAGAGAAAATCCATCAACAGTGGAGAAAGCATGAGCTTCTTGAATATTCAGTCCAATCTCAGCAAGTAATGAAGTTAACTGGAAAATTAATCACTAATAGATATCATTAAGTAAGTGAGTAGGCCAGGACTCCAGTGGAAAAATGACAGAAAGACAACAGAAAATTTTCCATAGAATTGTTTAATCATAAGACATTCTTGAAAACTCACAATTTAATGTTAACAACCTCGGAACTGTTCCACCAAGCATATCTCATGGAAAAAGATAAGTAACTCTTGAGTTATAGAGTTCCAAACATTTACTAGCTACAGGGTTGAAAATACAGGCTCTCCTAATATAATATTCTAGGAAAATAAAAAACCTTTTTCTATAAAAGTAAACAAATATCTATATCAATTGTCTATAGAATGAATTCCAGTTAAAGGACAAAAGCTATGAGCTCATGAACAGAATCAGATGTGTACCGCATTGAATAAAAATTGGTAGAAATTAACGATCAACAGCATACATGTGAATATACAGATGAGGACTACCTGACTAAGAAGTTTGGGCTTGTCAACTGTTGAAAACGTGATCTCATGCATAGGCCTACACAATTAACAACAATAATTAACATCAAGATTTACAAACAACCAATGCAAATAAATTACTACCAACATTGTGTCCGTATCCATGGTAAACAATAACAAACACTTTATTTTGTAGTATAGAAGCGTCTTGAGCATAAGCCTAAAGTATGTAGCCCCCAACTTCGCAAGTAAGTACAAAACACTATAAACTATGAAAAGCCGACAAGAAGATGGAGAGAGAGAAAAGCTGGAACAATCTAAACTGTAAAAGAAATTTATGGAATAGAATATTTGTAACATGATTATGTTAACTAAAAGTCCCATTGAACATATTCCACTGCGCATGGGAAACTTCTCAGATTTATCATTTAGTTAAATGGATAATCCATCGGCATCTCTCTTTCTATTTCTATGTAAAGAACAACAAAGTAGCAGATAAGTTATCAAACTAAACACCTCTATAAAATGAAGGGGGGAAGCCATTTCTCCGTGGATGAGTAACTACTTAAGATTGGGTCAAATGTCATTTCTTACCCCGAAGAGACTGGTGTTGCACTCATAGCACTACCTCCATCTTCAACATGGTATCTATTGGCTTGAAGTGCCAGTGCGTCAAGAGTAGGAGATGAACCAAAGGTGGGAGGTGCATGAATCCTGGTGACAGAACAATTCAATGATTAGCACATATAAGATTAAAATACAAAATGCAGAGTGAGGTTATTGAATGCAAAAGAAGGATGGAGAATACAAGTAACTGATATACACTATATAAAGTGACATACCCTCGTCCGTTAGAGTAACTGTAAGAACTTTGTGCATCTTCTTTCATCGAAGAATCTGAATGGACCGAGTCAACAGAATTTCCATCGAAGACAGGATAAACCTGCATCAGAAAAACGATTTTCATGATTAGCCAGTAGTCATGCATCATTGCCCAAATAAATTACATTGATTTTAATAGATAAGTCCAAGTCTTCAACTAAACACTAGAAAACTCTACTCACTATTCAGGCAACACAAGTTGGACGAACGGTTCCCACTAGAAAAGAATGCGAACCACAGTCAAACCATTATACATATGCGCATGATGCAGGGATAAGTGCAGGCATGCACCCACACACAAAGATGGATAGCATTAAGCACCAACAGAGTTACATCGAGCTAATATCCGAACTATTCCAACAAATGCATAGGTGTTCACCTGCACAGAGCGAACTTGAAAGGCAGGTTGATTAGCAGGGTCTTCTGCAAATTGCAGCAATCTCTTATGTGCTAGAACATCTTCTGCCCTCTCCACATTCACATCCAACGCGTAACTACATAGCAGCAACAACAACAATGACACAATTATACAAACATTAATAAACTGCGCCAATTTGGCATCTTTTTCTCCTACTGTCACTATTTCCAGCAATACGAATTCGAAAACTGAAAAAGTTATAAATATAAAACAAGTAATCATCTGAATTGCGAAAAAAGTTATCAGTAAAGATTCCAACTTTTTCTTTTCTTCAAGTTTCCCAAACTTTCCCGGCAACCAAACAAGCAATGCCAAAAGCCAAAAAGCTAATTACCGAACATACAAATCGAAATTACATTATTCTAGGGTTAAAAGAAGAGGTACCGAGCAGGCAACCGATTGAAATGAAGCCATAGCTGATCATCAAATCCAGGAAGATTGGCCTCCTCAAAATTGGACTCTTGGATTCGTCGGAGCACCTCGTTGTAGACCTCCAGCTTCTGCCGGTGGTGGCGAGGCTGCGCCTGAGACGACAGCACCGCTCGGCTGCCGCAGCTCTCCACGTCCTCATCGAAAGCCATTGGAAGAACTCGGGAAAAGCTTGCTGCTTCAGAGAAGTGAAATAAATCAGGTGCGGATTTATAGATTAGAGCAGAGGAATATGCTCGGAAAGAGTGAGATGCAGATTTTAGAGAGAGAAAGAGGGAGGAGAGAGAGAGCTTGAACTGGAAAAAAGAGAAGTGAGAAGGAGGAGAGAGAATCGCTTCCGTCATGGCATTTTTGGCCTTTAGCGACGGTGGCCCACCACCTGCTGAGTCATCGGAGGCTTATCCATCATGGCACTAGTTATTAAGGAATAATGACTCTTTCTTCGGATTCTCTTTGTGAAGATTTTAAGAATCATTAAATCGTGTTCGTTCATCATATATAGTACAGTTTTAAATTATTTTAAATTAAATATAAATAGTATCTGACGAAAATTGACTGCATGATATAGGATGAACGAACACGATTTGAGAATCCTCAGGATCCTCATAAAGAGGATCCAGAGAGGATCCCCCTAGGTTATTTAGTACCAAAATAAAAATTCATGGCTATCCAAATAAAAATGTTGAATTTGTTTTTGTTTTTAAATTAGTTGTCTAGACGCTAATCCAAGTCAATTCTCTAATGAATAAACGATTTACAGTCATTCACACACGTAAATGATTAATGGTAGCAAAATTTGTAGTTTTTTTTTTTTAAATAAAATAATTTCTGAGATTGGCATAACTTCTCACTTTGTCTCTAACAATGAAAATAGATAGGAGTGGTACTCGACTTCATCCATTGTAAATCATTTTGGTTATTCTGTGAAAATTGTCAATATTCTCGTTAAATGGAAGAGTTTTTTGACAAAATTATCCTTAAAAAGGTGGTCACGTGGTTCTTCACGTGATCATACAGCAAGGATATTGACAAATTTTTCACAAAATGACCAAAATAATTTACTGTGAACAAACTCAATAATCACTTTTATCAACTTTTATTGGCAGAAACTAAAATTAGAAGTTATGGCAAGATCAGAGACCTTTTTAACTAAAAAAACTAACATATAAACTCGTAATTAATAAATATCATATGTGTGAACCCTTAATGCGAAAAAGAGTTTCACAATGCATAAACGACTCACTGTCATTTGCATCGCATGAATGATAACAAAAACTGATGATAACCAAAAACTCAGGCATTGCCGTATTGGTAAGTTGTACTTGTCATGAGTGGCACAAGAAAATGAGGCTCTCATGGGGGCCAGCCTCGGGGACAAGCACTGCTAACCCATTCTGCTATATAAAGTACATATTCCATTTTATCTCTATCTGCTTGCTTAGCTCACATTCCTATATTACCTGAAGCTGGACACCTTAAAATTTCGGCCGTCGGATATAAATGGTGATGTTATTTACATTTTTTTTTTTTAACTTTTTCGACACTTCTCTTAATTTTTTGTTGCTGAATTGAATGAATTAAAGAGTACTAAAAAACATAAATTAATAAAAAAAAGTGTGTGAAGGGTAAACAGAGAGTGTGGATAACATCGTCCTATATAAATATCTATTCTTAAAGTATCTTCAAAGGAGTCATCAAAATTTTTTTCTTTAAAATTGTCATTTGCTAAATCGTTTGGCGCTTTCTTAGTCCCATCTTATATGAAAACATGCATCTGCGTAGTTATTATTGTCAATGTGTACAAAAAATATACAAGAAATAAAATACTTGGCACCCAAGGCATCCTATCTAGGAAAGGTTACATTCATTAAGGATAAATAAGTCTATAAATTATATTTTTAACTACATCTATATTAAGTAATAACTTTCATTACAGTTATAAAATTGGTTTGGTCCCAACTGTATAACATTAGAGAGGTTTTATTGTACCATCTAATTGTTTTTTAAAACTATTTGAAAAAAAAAAAAATCATTTAAAAATGTTGTTTAGCGGCACTCTTCTCACTTGTAAGTCGGAGGTTATAGATTCAATTTTCATAAATTGCAAGTTTTTTCTCACTTATAAATGAAAGTCTTAGGTTAAGTGCAATTCTCATGGGTGTCGAGTTACCAAACTATTTTAGTTAGCTTATTATGTGGCTTACTCCATTTCCTTCACTCTTAATATAAATAAATGGAGAATGTTGGCAACCTTTGCTTTGAATCTTTTGGAGGCAGATTGTCTGCCCTCCTATTTGGATGGTCTTCTCATCCCCTCCTATTTGTGCGGTCACGGTTAAACCACATTAACATTTTATATTCCTATTACTTTTTATCTTACTATCTCTATAAAAAAAATCAATATAAAATATTGACGTGACTTAACCGTGATCGCATAAAATAAGAAGGGATGGAAAGGGTATCCAAACAGAAAGACAAACAATTTGCCTCCGAATCTTTTTTCTTCTTCAAATGACACGTACCATTTTTTAACATATAAAATAAGATTTTCAATGCTTTTGGCTAATGACACATATAATGATATAACGTTTTTGTTCCTTTTAACCTACAACAAACAATGCTATTGACAATAGCCTATTGTTAATTTTCTTGTAGGATCAGCGCAAGTGGGTTAGAATACGACAGTATGGATACACTTGGAATTATTTCCAATACAATAATCATTACTAAAAAAATAAAGATATTTTCTATGTTGAGACGTTGAAATGAAACCGTCGACAAGATGACTAAAAGTGATGGTCATGACCAAATATTAGACCGTGACACGAAAGTTTTATTTTTTCCTCCGATTATTCGTCACCGTTAGCTATTGCTGGGCCTTAAAATCAATTTGGTCGAGTCCAAGCCAATAGCTCGTTTGCGAAGAAATATTTTCATATGACAATCTCATGTGCTCATTCTTCCACATATGTCAATGTCAATGGCGGTTTCTTGGATAAATCATATCTTATTTGATGTGCATCTTTTAGATCGTACAAGAATTTTGAGTACATTGATATTTTTACACTAAGAGAAGGGAAATGTCAGTTAAATCATACAATGGGCAATCTAATTTGGTATCGAATTCGCCATCCACGAGATTTGAATCTAAAACCTCTCATTTTTAAGTGAAAAAAAATACCATCAAACCGTAGTACTGAATGACAAATCATACAAGATTTAAACTATGCATGGTGATAGAAAGAAATTTAACACACTTTATCAAACTCTCACAAGGATTTTACTATATTTTGCAAGCCTAGTAGCTCCTTATCCCGCCAAACAGGTGATGTCTAGAATTTAATTAGCCCGCTTGCTAGTTGCTATGACAAAGGAGTCTTGTTTGTTGTATTCATACCGTAATCGTGTTGTATTTGTTATCTTAACAGATGATGTCATATCAAACTCATTATTTTAACAAATTTTTAACAGGTGACCTAATAAGGATCTAATTTGTTAATGGGTCGTTTCGTTTCGGGTTAACAGGTCATGCAAGAATATGTCATGTTTAATATCTAGATATGACAAACGATATCTTATTGGGTTCTAAAACAGTGACCGGATAACGACTCGAAACGTTAATGAGTAACCTGAAATCTATTATTTTCATATCATTTCGTATCAGGGTAGCAGATCGTGCAAGAACATGCCAGACATACTTGCTAGTGACAATGTTTTAGTAGTTTGAAGCAATAAACTTGAAAAATGACCATGCATGGTTGTGGATAGTTTTACGTCCATTCCCTTTCATCGCGATGACCGCTAGGTGATGTGTGATGATCTCATGTTTGTTACTACTTTCACACTTGGTTTTGTGAAGCCTTGACAATGCCACAATGCATAGCTTTGAAGCTATTTGCTAATTGACATTTTTAATTCCTTGTCGGGGATTATTGAAATGTCTTTGACAATTGAATGTGAATACAATATGTTGCTTGAAACAAAAGTTTTTTATCTAGATTCTGTACTCGAGTTTTGTTAAAATTGTTATTATAAATTTCATTATATTTAACCAAAAAAATATTATGAAATCCCAAATATGATTGTTAATAGCACTGTATTTTATTGATTGAACCACCATATATGAACGAATTAAGCTCTTATGCGATGGTTCATGGTGGGATAGAGATTAAATATTTTATATTCATTTTGTGTGTGGCTTCTTTGTGGTATGTATCATCTATTGATATGTGTTAAATTTATAACAAAGTTAAAGACGGTTAACTTTATTAACTCGTATTAATTAATAATATAAGCCACACACAAAATGTATTAGATTTGAACTCGGTGAGATGACCCTAGTCACCCTACCATATTGTCATCTGATTCTCTCTTATATCATTATTTCTTCAAAAATTTATCTAGAAATGCAAGAAAAACTCAAATATTCATCTAATTAATCCCAATGATTTTATGTACATTGTTTACTCTCTTCGGAATATAAGCAAATCGAAGATTACGAGTGCGGTTTCGTATGAATTTCAAATCTTAACTGATGTAACAATATTTTGTTTTTTCAAGTAGGGTGTAATGTCACTTACCACACATCTTGACAATATAAATTTAGTAAGTTTTGATAAATATGGTATTGTTGTTTAAGATGTGCCACTGTCTCGCCTGGAAGTGTGATATTGTTTACACTTTCGTTTATCTTACAAGCAAAAGACTGTTCCACCCAATAATTTTTTAGCAAAAAACAAATTGCAGCCATAATTTTGTTGTCTTTGTTTTTAAAAAATTAACTCTGTCAAGGTTGTCCACCCTTCCAATGGCCGGAAGACGTACAAAAGCCAACTCATTAATATGGTCAAAGTATTATAGATTAAACCAAATTAACCAATTAATTGGTGCAACTCATAATTATTAATTATCCTCGAATTCAAAAAATTAAAAATCATCCAGGAATTGTTAATTTCCAACTGAAAATAATAATAAAATAAAAAAAGAATATTATTATTCGAGAAGCATATAACATTCTTTTGCTTAAAACATCGATGGAGTGTACATGTCAACCACTCAAAACACGAAACGTGGACGACAAAACCGCTACGAATGGTCTCGATTGAATCTCCACCGTCGGATGATAAATTAACGTAACAACTGAAATATCATAAACCAATTAAAAACCTTTTGCTTCGTCAAATTATCAAAATATTCACGAAATAAATACAGAGAAGACAAATTGCAGAGTCAGAGAGGAAGAGACAAGTGTTTGACATGAAGAAAACCAGGGAGGCGTTTCTTGCTGGGTTTACATAAGTATGGCTGCTGTGGGCAAACTGGAACTTTACTCTGCTGGGTGTATAGATTTTTACAAATATATGGGAAATCTTTGCTGGGTCTACTCTGTTTTTATTTGGGGTTAAATTATATAAATTCTTCTGTACCATATATTTATAAAGCTTTTGGCTTAGCGTATGGAAAATCTTTGCTGGGTTTGCTCTGTTTTGGTTTGGGGTTAATTAGATTAAGGGGATTCTTCTGTATCATATTTCAATCTTTTTTTTTTTTTGTGTGTGGAGAATTTGGAGACAGATTATGGGCCAATGCATATCTAGGCAAGTGAAGAGAAGGGGTCTGGGTGGTGGTTCTTCAAGTTGTTCTTCTTCTGGAGGCAGCAGTGGCGGCGGAGGTGGCGGTGCTGGGTGTGCAGTGGGGAAAGGATGTTGGAGCATGATAAGAGAGAAAAGGTCCAGGTTCTATATTGCTAGGAGATGTGTGGTGATGCTACTTTGTTGGCATAAATATGGCAAGTATAAATGAAACTTCAATTCTATTTTTCTTCTTCTTTTTGTTTGATATTGTTTTAGTTTTTTTTATTTTCATGTTTAAATCAATGGAAGTTTTGCATTTGCATCAAATAGTAGATTTCATTAAGCTAGATGTCTTCCCTTTTCATGATCATGAAATTCATGGTTGGCAAGGTTTTTTCCTTCTTTTGATTATTCTTAATTTTATCTCAAAATTTGGCATATTTTTTGTTGAGAGAAATTAATTTTTTTTTTCTATAATTTAAGTTACAAGAAGGAATAGTAATTCTCATTGTTCTCATCAATATTGCTACACTAGATTTACAAATAAAAACATAATAAGTTATACGTACAAATAAATGACTGGTTAATACCGATTACCAATTAATGAAATATCTTGACTAATGAACGCCCTAACTACGAGGTAGTTAAGCCATAGGCCGATTAATGCAAAGGGTGGTGGGCTAGGGTGGGATGTTTTTGTGCGTTGCGTGGGGAACGACTTACCTATACCTTAGGGAATTTAAGACCCATGATAGGTTGTATGTTTTAATTGTCCGACATGACATTGTATTGATGGTAAGGACATCGCCACTTGACATCCTCTTTTCATGTAAGGAGGCAAATTCTTTGCCTTCTCATTTTTCGTGCCCTTTTGTTTTATATAGTTACGATTAAGTCACGTTAACATTATATATATATATATATATATTTTATAGAAATAATAAGACAAAAAGAAATAATAATATAAAATGTTAACGTGGTTTAACCATGACCATACAAACCAGAGGGCACGGAAAGTGGGAGGGCAGAGAATCTGCCTCCTTCATGTAAATCCTTAGGCAGATGTTCGACTTGACACCTAAGAATTTCTCTCTTACTTGATGTTGATAATGAATCTAACATTAACAAGTAGGAGGGACATTTAACTTATACGTAAATTGCGTTACTCCTCAAATTTACAATTGCTTTTATGGTGAAACCTCAATTTTTTTCATAGTATCAAAGCAAGTTGTCTCTCGTGTGATGCCTAACAACCACACTTATTTTACGCCATCCCCATGTTGTCCACGTGTTAACTTGAAAACTCGTCACACATGAGCACAAGGACGGAGCCAATGAAGGCTCACTAGGGGCATATTGCCCCCACTCAAGTGATTCGTTTGTTAAGTCGCAGACTACAATTATCTAATACACACGTTATTTTTGAAGAAAATATATGTACCTAGTATCTAGCATACTTTCATATTGTGTATACTCCATATCAAATATTATATAAGCAAAAGTGCTTTTGTTTTATCATTCAATCTCACTCTTGCGTAATTATGTACTAATATTTTTCTTATCACTTTGCCACTTTCCACTACTACACTGAATTTTTTGTAACATTGGAATTGTAATACATTATCATTTGAAATCATCCATATTTTCATATTAGTTATAAGCTACACTATAATAAGGTTTTCTTAATTGATTTTCAGGGTTGCCCCCACTAAAAGAAATTTCTAACTCTGTCCCTGCATGAGCAGTCGTGTTGATAATGAATCTCATATTGATGAAAAACTTATAAGTAAGTTGAAGTACTCCTCAATTATCAATTAGTTTTAAAATGAAATTAACCCCAACCTTGTTCACTTGACCTATCTTTAACTCCTAACCTATCTAATTAGCATCACTTGGTTTTCAATACACAAACAATGAACCTTGTTGTGTGGCCGTAAGAATCTTTTGTCAAGGTAAGTCCAAGAAGAATATACCATGGGCCATGGCTTTCTACGCTCCAGCTAATGAATCAACCAGAACGAGATAAAAGATGAAACAAAAATGAATATTCAAATGCAGAGACAAAATATTCACTTTAATTAATCATATAAATTTGCACCCAAAACACAAAATAATCGCATTAATTAATCATATAAAGGATGTCTTTTTAATTGTTCATTATTCTACTTCTTGGAGTTATTTGATGGAACTCTAGCTAATGTGGACTGTGGAAACAAGATAGTATCAAAAAATTTGGAGGTTTATGTACAAATGAGAAAACAAAACACGATTTTGATCACACGAATCGATTTTATAATTTTTATAACAGTTAAACCAAGACAAATGTCTTGAGGGCCGACCCATATAGAGTTGATTAGGAATCGAACTTGGATGAGTGTCGATTCCACAGCCTTGAAAACCCTCAAAATTTGTGTACATTAAAGAGGAAAGAGGCAAAACCATGATCGCTTGAACTGGCTTTACAACTTATTCACCGATACATCAAAACAAATGCCTTGAGAGCTTGCCCTTTTAGAGTTGATTGGGTACCAAAATTAGGTGGCCACCTACTCGGCACCCTCAAGTAGCCTCAAAAATTGAGCACACTAAAGAAGAAAGAGTCAAAACCTTGGTCGCACAAACCAGTTTTGTAACTTGTCCAACTGTTAATCCAAGACAAACGCCTTAAGAACTGGCTTTTTTTTAGAATTGATTGGATATCGAACTTAAGTAACTGACTACTCCACATTCTTAAGGAACTTCAAAGTTCATGTATAGTAAAGCAGAGGGAAGTAAATCTCGATTGGACGAACATACTTTACAACTTGGTCAACCATTAAATCCAAATAAGTATCTTGAGAGCCAACCCTTTTAATATGGAATACATCCTCTCTGTATCCCTTTCCATCTGGAACCTACGGACCTCCCTACCGTCATTCACCTTCTCCTCCCCCTTCCACCTCAATTTCCAATGCATATTTCTCCGACCTTTAACCCCTCCCATTTTCTTCTTCTTTTCTTTCTCAACGGTTTTGCTTCGTCGATCCCCATCGAAGAAGGTAAATATGTTGAGAAGGAGAGAGTGAGAAAGTTGAAAATGAAAAGTGATCTCAACAGCATGATTTTACATAAACGGTTGAAATTATTTGATCCACACGGTCCAAATACAAAAGATTCGGGGAAAAAAAAAAAAAAAAAAAAAAACTAATGAAAATGGCTTGAAAACTTTAAGTTCTAATGAAAATGACAAAATAAAGGGTAAATTGAATAGTATCAGGATTGACTTTTTAGTTTAAATGTAGTCTTTCGTTAAAGTGAACAGTATTGAAAGTTTTTCATTAAAGTTTCAAAAAAAAAAAAAAAAAAACTAATGAAAAGGGCTTGAAAACTTTAAGTTCTAACGAAAATGAAAAAATAAAGGGTAAATTGAATAGTATCAGGATTGACTTTTTAGTTTAAATGTAGTCTTTCGTTAAAGTGAACAGTACTGAAAGTTTTTCATTAAAGTTTCAAAAAATAAAAATAATAAAATTCATGTTCTACTTTGAGAACGAAAATCGAGTGATTATTATTGCAACACTTTTACCAACCCAACAAAAATCCTTTTCTCTTAATTCATCAAATCAGGGGATCTGTAGTATTGAAATTTGATCCAACGGCTGCAAACAAGAGTTCACTTTAAAAATTATAATAACTTCAATCGTTAGATCAAATTTCAACGGTATGAACCCCCTAATTTAATGGATTAGAAGGAAGAGATACGAAGAAAATCTTTTTCCTTCGCAGAACTCAAAAAGGCGCTTGCAGCTATCCAATCAATGTCTCATTTTTTTCAATTTCGTCCACAAGTTAAATCGCAAAGAACAAACATGAACTATCACCCAATTGGGTTAATTGAATCTAATTGCACCCAAATTATGGTACCACCTCCTTACTGCTCTAAGAATTTCAAATTGAATCTGTAACATCAGCCAGTAATGAATGTTGTGTATATTCTTTGTACACAAAAATCCAAACTTGTAGATTGTTACAAAGTACAACAACATTAAGCAAAACTCCAAAGCTCAAAACTTTATTATATATTTCCCTTCCTGGTAAGTTATTCCAAAATTTCAACAAACTCTCTATCCTCTCTTCTTCTCTTTTCGATGAACAACACCGACGGTTATGCGCTTCTTAACGGCCCAGTTAATCTCTATCCGGACCAAGCGTCGCCGGAATGGATGAACAAAGGAGACAATGGGTGGCAGCTAATAGCAACCACCATGGTAGGCATGCAAAGTGTGCCTGGCCTTGTGATACTCTACGGGAGCATGGTGAAGAAGAAATGGGCCGTGAACTCAGCGTTCATGGCCCTATACGCTTTTGCCGCGGTCCTAGTATGTTGGGTCATGTGGGCCCACAACATGTCATTTGGTACAAAATTTTGCTCAATTTTGGGAAAGCCCGGTTTTGCCCTGAGCCGAAGGTTTATCTTGCAGGAATACGCCAGGCGTTATATTCCGATGGCTGACTATGTGTACTACCAATTTGTTTTCGCCGCCATTACTGTGATTTTGCTTGGTGGTTCCCTCCTTGGGAGGATGAACTTCTATGCCTGGATGCTGTTTGTGCCAATGTGGCTCACCTTGTCTTACACCGTGGGTGCCTTTAGCATTTGGGGGGGAGGGTTTCTTGAAAAGCACATCATTGATTATGCTGGTGGCTTTGTGATCCATCTTTCTTCTGGTGTGGCTGGTTTCACTGCTGCTTATTGGGTAATTGATCTTGACACCCAACTCCATGCTTAATATGCCATATGTTATCATTAGTTATGCTTATTATGCACAAACGAAGTAGCTTGCAAATTTTATCGAGTAGACCAAGAAACACGAAATAGACAGTAAGCCGTAAATAATAAACCATAGTTTGGTGCATCTATATTGTTTGTTTGATGTGCCTTCAGTTCTCTTTTTTATTAAATGGTTATAATCAGTTAGATTCTTTAAGGGAAGAGATTCTCTTTTTTTTTTTTAAATGAAAATTAGTTGTGGGACCCATTTTACATCAAAATTCAGCGATCTAAATGTCTATTTTCTAAGTCTCGATTCATAGAAAATCTTTGCAAAAAATCAATTCAATCCGAAACAATTTGCCTATTTATTTCTCACGATGAAATTTCAATATTTCTTAGAATATAACATTTGTTAATTTCTTTGGACTTAATTAGATGCCTCAAATATTTCTGATTTGGTTAATATTTTGCTAAGATGATCTATGAGGTGCAGGGCTGGCCCTGAATATTTAGGGGCCCTGGGCAAAACTTAGATGGAGGCTCTTCATTTTTTTTAATGTTATATTTTTTTTATTATTATTTTTTCAAATTTTTCATCTATAAAACTAAAATATTACAAGTTACTGCAACAAAAATAAGTTGTTTGATTGGCCAGGTGTTTTTCCTTACCTTCGATATACATTGGATGCGTTTTTGTTATCACCTTTTTAAGTTTACAAATTTGCAAAAACTTAAAATAGCAAAACAATATCACAAGGATTCGAACCCAGCACATGGGCTATAAGTAAAAAAGAGTAAACTGCTAGCGCTAGAACCACATATAAGATTGTTTGTTGCATCTAGTCTATTTTATATGCATCTGCATACATGTAATGAAAATGTGGAGGCCCTTCTGAATCGGGGCCCTGTGCGGCGGCACCTGTTGCACACCCTCAGGGCTGGCTCTGGGTGCAACTTGAAAACTACATGATTTTGATAGATGAACTTCGATGTAAGTGAGCCCCACCACTAATCTTTGTTTTTTTTTTTTTTTTTTTTTTTTTTTTTTTTTTAAATAGGGATCCCTTCTCTCAAAGAGCATGTATAACCAATTGTATTTGTGCATATTTCACTTCTTTCTTTCGTATGTTCTTCGTGTTAGATTTTCCTGGCATGATGGAGTGATATGGAGATGATCATGTAGGTAGGACCAAGGCAAGCGCATGACAGGCAACATTTTCCACCAAACAACATAATTCACATGTTGGGAGGTGCAGGGTTTTTGTGGCTTGGATGGACAGGATTCAACGGAGGATCTCCATTTGCAGCAAACGTGATTGCATCTTTGGCCATTTTGAACACTCATATCTGCACTGCCACCAGCCTTCTGGTGTGGGTTTCCCTTGACATGCTGGTCTACCGGAAAAGCTCTGTGATCGGTGCGGTCCAGGGGATGATCACCGGCCTCGTCTGCATCACCCCTGGTGCAGGTAATCTACTCCTTGCTCAATTGACCAAACCAATGAAAACGTCCTCTCGTTGATCAAGTGGATTCTTGTTTTAAAGTCGAGCGTCAAACAATCTTACAACATAAGACGTCATATATCTAACAAAAAACATAACTTAAACAACTAAACATTGGTGTCATAAAAACAAGAACATGATGGTTAGGAATGTTTATGAACTGGGTTTTGATTTATTTAAGAAAGTAAAACAAGCAATTTTGCAGCATTCCACCAATAATATGTATATGATCGAGCAGGGATTGTGGAGCCATGGGCAGCATTAATAATGGGAGTAATGTCTGGCTCAATACCTTGGTACACCATGATGATATTGCACAGAAGGTCAGCCTTCTTCCAAAGCGTCGACGACACTTTGGGGGCCTTCCATACGCACGCAGTAGCCGGCCTCTTGGGGGGACTCCTCTCGGGCTTCTTTGCCCGACCCAACCTTCTCCGAATGATGTACCCGGACAATACATACGGTCCTGGTTTAATGTACTGCATCCATGATGGGAAAACCAAAGTTGGCCTCAAACAAATGGGCTACCAGATCGGTGGAGCACTTTTCATCATCGTATGGAACGCCGTTGTCACGAGTTTGATATGTATTTTGATCAGCCGCATTGTTGATCTTCGAATGAAGGAAGAGGACCTCGATGTTGGTGACGATGCTGCGCATGGAGAAGAAGCCTACGCTCTGTGGGGAGACGGGGAGAAGATGTCTACACAGATTCGATGGCAGAATCCTCGGATTCCTTCCATTTGCAGACGGCAGGAGCGAAGTCTTGTAGCGGAAATGTAATAAGTTCAGCAGTACCTTCCCCGTTTTTTATCGTTCAAAGAATGCATGCCGCAACTCTCGTTGCTGGCTTCCATTGCAGTTCATCTTTTGGTTCTCGTCTGCAAAGTGCACATGTTCATACTGGTGAAGAATGTAGCTACTGGAGTACATGTGACATGTAATTTACATTCACGTCACACGTCTTTCTGTAATTTGGCGAAAAATAATGAGATAAACAAATATAGTATGAATCCAAATTCAAGCGTTATGATTCAAATTACGAGCAACTTTCAGTTGGAACACAAAAGAACAGCTATCGTTGTCAAGCTTTAGAGTCGCAAGAACGTAAATTTCAGTAGAAACATCCAATATCTTTTGAAAGAAGATTCTTTCGATTCAATTCAAAAAAATTTGGGCAAACACTATTGATCCTTCTTTTCATACAACAGTTTGGTAAGATTTACAGACAGTAGAGTTATGGATATGCATCTCCAAAAGTTATTGACAGTAGATTTACAGACACTTTGGTAAGATTTACTGACCGTCTTTAGGGAACTCGATACACGATTAATATTTACATATTTTGGGAAATTTTCTAAGGCGGCTGTACATTAAATATTATAGAAGTTCCCTCGTCATCCAATAACTCGTAAAGGTCTTCCTTGCACCATAATCTTCACAATGAAAAGCTATGCCAGAGGCCTAGAAGGCATATTTGTCGAAGAAACGACTCATTAGAGCGGAATAACCTTATATAGAGATCAAGGCCCTTGAATTGACTTGCGAAGCTTGAATAGTTCGTCTCTCCATATGGCTGCAGGAACAAGCCGTTAATTTACAAATTATCTAATAACCATATAAACATGAATCAAGCAATCCAAAGCAAGTTGTTGAAATAAAAAACAATGGGAAATCGTAACGTGACTTAGTAATTGTATATGTTAGAAAAGCAGTGAGTTGAAGTCCCGATAAAATACCTGCATCTTTATATCTTTCCTCTTTGATAGCTAGATTGATATTCTTGACCAAACCAAGTTCTTGAATTAAAGAATCTGGGCCCTCTATAGCACTGAAAAGAATGTAACATATGATCAGACATACACAAAAGAATGACGAAGCAAAATAGAGGCCCCCAAAATACAATTCAGTTGGAAGTACCTGTCAAGAGATACATCATAACAAGACTTTGTCACGCGCCCTCCGCCCATCCCATAACTGATCCTCACTGCATCTGTTAAGACAATCTGTTTGTTTACATATATGGGTGCCTGCACATGGCAAGTGTCACTCGAACTTAACATCAATTTCAACGACACGATCATGCTTAAACAGAAGGTTTCTTCTTGCACATGAAGAAGCAGGAATATTTACTGACAAAGTATGAGCATTTGTGTTGAGGAAGACAAGAGATAGATACCTTGCATCTATGTGCGAAATTTATGGCGTCTGATGGGCGTGCATCAACACTAAGAAAACCATTTTCCCCTGGCTGCATAACAGGAACCTCAATGTTATAAGCTTGCTTCACTTTCTTTAAAAGATTAGGACATAACTCATCAGGGTTTTAACTTTTACCACCTTGCTAAAGTACAATCTAGCAAAGTAATTATTCCGCACTCTTTCCGTAATTCTCACCATATTCACCTGGAATTGAAGAATTGACATAAATAAGACAATGATCTGAATGGTTTTACATGCCACCTTGAACTTGGAAATTTAGTTTAGTACAATTAAAATGCAACACTACCCATTAGGGATCTGAAGACTATGGATGTCCTTTTAAGTCAGACAAATTACATACTTGCAGCCCTTTCTCAACACTCACTTCTAAAATCTATTGGTATCATCAGATTTCTTATGAACAAGCAGTAAACATAAGTGAGACTATTGAGTACTAAAGCAAGAAAAGGACAAACGACAAAAGCATTATCTTTGGCCCTTCAAAAAATAAGCTTAATGCATGGAAAAAAATTAGCTCCATACTTGATAGCCGAGTTTGTCAACGAGATTTCTCATAAAGTGAAATTGATCCGGGGAGTCCTGCAGCAAGACCGATTTTGGGATCAATACACACTTTACACAAGAAGGCATCAATGCAACCAAATGAATTACAAAGTTCATGCAGTTACCCCATTCTCATCTCCCCATTGGCCGTCTATGAGATTTTCGATCGCGAATTTGCCTGAAAACAAAAACCAGATAACGAAATTTAATGACCGAGGATGTGTAGTCCAAATTACATTCACATTCATTCATATGACACGCATAGCTTCATATACCTACAACAATTGGAAGCAAAAAGTCTCCATCACAAGAAATCTTGAGAAAAATCGTCGGACTTTGGAAACGCTGGACAAAGTTTCGGCCTAATGTATCGAAAAAATTATGTTGTCGGCTGGCTCGGACGGAAAAGGGACGCATTTTACCAGATGACTGCCATTTCGTCTCTTCTTGAAAACCTCGCCTTTGCATACGGTAGTGAGATATAGTTTCTGCAGTAATTAAACACGAATAAACAATTTCAAAAACCTAATCACACTCAATTAGCATCAAATTACTCCACTTTAGGACAAAATTGCAGAATTTAGGTAACAAAGACTTCATCTTTCGGACGAAGTAGTAAGAATTTCAACAAAATCAAATCAAAATCAATTCGATAATCACGAATGCATAGAAATGTCCGTATCCGTATATTCATATAAATATGTATATGCATGCGATGAGAGAGAGAGAGAGAGAGAGAGAGAGATGGGACCTGAGAGGAGGAGGGAAGCTTGGATGTAGTCGAAATCGTGATGATCGTCGGCTTTGCTGGATCTGGAGGGAGAGGAAGAGTTGCAGCAGGCAATGCGGAGCGATTTGAGCGAATTGCACCGTTTTGGTGATCTGATAAACCCTAACCGAACCGTGCAGACCAAGTGGCGCGAAGAGGAGGAGGAAGAAGAAGAAGTGTTTGGAATCGGACGGATGGCAGCTAAGCGATCCGGGCCGCGGCATTGAGCTCCGGCTCCGAGCATTGTACTACCAAACAAAAATATCAAGATAGAGAAAGGTAGGAGAGAGAGAGGAGAGAGAAAGTTGAGCTTAGCTTCGGTTTCAACTAGGCGCTTTCCTCTTTCATTCGCGGCTGCCTTTTTAAATCTTTTTCTAATCAATGTGATCAACGAGTTTAATTAATGATTAATTATTTTATAATTTTGTTCTAATCCTCCCTCTTAGAGACATGTCTCCCCGAATAAATTAACTCAACTCGATCGTTTTCCGTGGGCCGGTGGTGGCTTCGTCGGTTTTGACTCAGTGCTTGAACAAATATATGTGTCTGACAATGTTACCTCTCGACATGTCGACATAACATGACATTTGTTAATGCATGAAGGGTCCTTTTTTTTGACCCCCACAATAGTACAGGCCGAAAAAATGCCCGACAAATGTCCAAGAAAGGTCAAGGTCGAATAAAGGTGAAGAAGTCCAAGGCCCAATGAAATTAGAAAGGAGCATTTCTGAGCGCTATGGCCGATCACTCACCAATCTGAATGGACTAAGTAGTATAAAGTATTTTTTGACAGACACAGGCATGTGAGTAAATTGACAGTTTTATGGTACAAGGCTTTAAGAACAGGCCTACTCAGATAGCATATATGTCGGTCATCAACGAAGACAGAAGCCTTGGATGAGACGTAAAGGTTGCCAAACCATTGCTAGGAAGGAACATCGGTGACTAGTCAAGGCTGAGCTTGTGTTCGGTACACATTTTGGGCAGAAACACATGTAATCCCAACTAAGTTACCATCACCTCACCGCAACATGTCAACTAATATACGAAAGAATAGCTAGCACGCAACCTACATAGGTAGCTTATTTAATGCCAAAATAAAATGAACCCAAAACCTTTTGGACTCGCTAAGGGCCTATTTAAGGGGGGAAGTGCTTCTTATATGGGACCAAACGATTGTGAGGGAAAAGAATCTAGATTATGACTAAGCGCTTCTTGTAATCATTAAATTAATATATCCCGAGCACCATAGTGAATGTAGCCCCGTTTTGAACGATGAACAACTTAATCTTGAGTCCATTATTTCACAGCTTTAAACTTGAACCCATCAAGAGTTAATTGTTCTAATTGGTAACCTACAAATTTTGAGCCTTAACAAAGTTTAATAAATATTCAGCACAGCAATGACAGGTCAATATAACGTGACATGATTGATTAGCTCGTAATTGTAAGATGTGAGTGTCAAGGAGAATGACTTCTAGTTCTCATCAATCTTGTACCTTAGTTTAAGTTATCAAGTTGAGGAGATTTCAGACTTAATTGGCTGGGATTGAGAGTCCTAACAAACATGCAAGTTAATCAGATAACCTTATCATGTTTTGACAAGAGTTCATAATGGAATAGGACTATAACCCTAATCGATGTAGCAATCCGGGTATTAGTTGATAGGCCTAATACTTAGGATCGGTTGGCTATATATTGGGATGTCCCTGCACTCACAGCGCCATCCTTTTTTCTAAGCAAATCCTATTTTAGCTGGATATAGCTGCTGAGTGTAGAAGACTTCCGATATCCCTTGTACTGATGTCGAGCACTTCTCCAGGTAAGTCATTCATTGTATTTACGTATGCATGTCATCGTGTATATGTGATTCTATGCATGCAGTGTTTAAAACTCCAACATGTGGTATCAGAGCACACACTGTCGTGTTTAGAATCCTTTCAAGCACGAGCAAACAATGATTAATTGCACGATCCTGACATAAGACTTCCGCACATAAAGCCAATACAGTTATCAACTATTATATAACAGACATCACGTTTAGAATTATATATATATATATATATATATATGTGTACATGTTTTGCAAATTCTTCTCCAGGAGCACAAGCTGTGCCCTCAGATTTCGAAGAATCAAACTACTGTCAATACATGATATGACAGTCGAATTTTGGATCATGACCAATTTCAACTCAAAAGTGTTTGTATCATGATTCAAATTATCAGTTCAAAATTGAACAGAACGATTAAACTGATGATGAATATGTTTTAAGATAATTCCAAAGAATTCTAATATTCAATCATGTTTAATTGGTGTATAAGTGAGATACAAAATTAAAATTGATGCAATTTTATCTGCTCAAAAGTGTTAAAATTGTATCACTAAAGAGAATTTTGTATTTTGGTTATGCAAAATCTAATATAATCAGTCTTGCGATCCAAAGATGCGACTGGTATTATATGTTTTGATGCCATTAATTGTTCATATCGTGAACTTTTAATGAAGAACTTATGAGAACAAATACTAAAGCCTATGTTACTTCTCCAGCTATGACTTCTCTTAACTTCTCCAATATTGAAACGCTAACTGGATCCAACTACAAAAGATGGAAGGATGACATGGAGATAACTCTTGGTATGATGGATTTCGATTTGGCATTAAGGGAAGACAAACCTGCAGCAATAACAGCTACAAGTACAGTAGATGAAAAACTAAAGTTTGCTCAATGGGAGAAGGCAAACAGAATGGCTCTTATGATTATGAGGAGGGCCATGACAAGCAGTGTGAAAGGTGGCATACCAAAGAGTGATAGTGCAAAACAATTTTTTGATGCAGTGGGAAACAAATTTAAGGAGTCCGAGAAAGCTGAAACGGGGAATTTTCTCACAAAACTGACATCCATGAAGTTTGATGGTGTTGGTAACGTGAGAGAACACATACTAAAGATGTCAGACATTGCACAAAAGCTGAAGGAACTTGAGCATCCAATTACATATCAGTTTCTAGTGCATATGGCGTTGAATTCACTACCTGTGCAATATGGTCAGCTGAAAGTGTCATATAATACTCAAAAAGCAACCTGGGACATTGACGATCTGATTTCCATGTGTGCTCAAGATGAGTTGAGATTATCAACTGACAAGGTGGAGACTGTGAATCTTGTTCACACTACTGCAAAGGGAAAACGTGTTGCAGTTGATCAGTTATCTATGCCTGCTGGTAAGCAGAAGAAAATGTTACATTTTTCTTCTTTTAAAAATGCTAACCCCCTTAATCGATCTCAAAAGTTTAAAGCTAATTCTGAAGAACCAAAGCATTGTTATTTCTGCAAATAAGTTCTGCAAATAAGTTGGTCATCTAAGGAAAAATTGCACTGGTTTTAAAAATTGGCTTGTTAAGAAAGGTAATGAAATCAATGTTTATGTTTGTTTCGAGTCAAATTTGATTTATGTTCCTCCTTTTAGCTGGTGGTTTGATACTGGTTGCTCAATTCATATTACAAATACTTTGCAGGGATTCACAAACCTAAAGGAGAGAAAAAAATGAAGTTTACAATGTTTTTGTTGGGAATGGGAGCAAGGTTGCAGTCGAGTCTGTTGGCAGTGTCTCTTTAAAGCTTTCTTCTGGTTTTGTTTTGTTTCTAAGTCCAGTACTCTATGTACCTTCTATGAGAAGGAATTTGATTTCAGCTTCTAAGTTAGTTAAATCAGGTTATACTTTTATTGGAGACAATGAGAGTGTAAAACTTTTTCATTCGAATAAATTAGACACCTTGCTTGGTTATGCTTTACTTCGCAGTGATATGTGGCAACTGCAGTGTGAATATTTACATGAATGTTTCACAGTTTGTCACATTGGTTCCAAAAGATTCTCTTCAACTGAAAACTCTCCTATACTTTGGCACAAAAGGCTCGGACATATATCCAAAGAGAGACTTATAGTTTTAACTAAACAAAATCTCATTCCAAATCTCTATTTTCTAAGTCTGCCAAACTGCATTGATTGTTTTAAAGGTAAAATGACCAACACCATGAAACTAGGATCCACAAGAAGCAACCAGCTCTTAGAAATAATTCATACAGATGTGTGTGGCCCTTTTCCAAATAAAACAATCTGTGGGAACTCCTATTTTGTTACATTCATTAACGACTTCTCTAGATATTGTTATGTCTATCTAATATCTGAAAAATCTTCTGTTCTTGATTGTTTTAAAACATATAAAACTGAGGTAGAAAACCAACTAGAGAAAAATATAAAAATAGTGAGATCGGATAGGGGTGGTGAGTATTTTGGCAGGTTCACAGAAACTGGACAACACAAGGGAGCTTTTGCATATTATCTTGAAAGCTCGAGGATCATTGCTCAGTACACCACTCCAGGGACTCCACATCAAAATGGAGTGGCAGAAAGGAAGAACAGAACCCTCAAGGACATGATTCGATCCATGTTTTCAAGGTCTACACTTCCCATTTTCCTGTGGGGAGAAGCACTTAGAACAGCCAATTACACACTCAATAGGGTTCCAAGTAAGTCTGTCAAAGCTATACCTTTTGACGCTTGGACAGGAAGGAAGCCAAGCTTTAATCATTTCCATGTATGGGGTTGTAGAGCTGAAGCACGTTTTTATAACCCTCACGAAAGAAAGTTGGACCCAAGAACTGTTACTTGCAGGTTTATTGGGTATGCAGACAAGTCCAAGGGTTTTAAGTTCTACTGTCCTGATTCTCACACTAGAATCCAGGAGACAAACAATGCCAAGTTTATTGAAGACTTGGAAGAAGAGACAGTACATCACAGCACTTCTGAATTCGTAGAAATTGAAAATGAGGATGGTCAACTCTCTACACCATCTGATGCATCGTTACTTGGCACTCAAGCAAACTTGATCACTCTCCCAATTGTTTTACCAACTTCTTCATCCGTGAATACTATGTCCTTTTCAGAAACTGTGCATGCTTATGGTCCTGAACCTCAAGTCCCCGAAAGCCAAATTTCTGAGGCAGTAGCTTCACCATTGCAACAAGTGCAATTGCCTCTTAGGCATTCAAACAGGCAAAGAAAACCGGTGATTCGACCTGATTTCGTGTATTTACAAGAGACAGAATATGACATAGGAGATGATGATGACCCTTTAACTTTTAACCAAGCCATCAATAGCTCACAAGCAGACCTATGGCATGCAGCTATGGTTGAAGAACTTGCAGCTATGGAGAAAAACCAGGTTTGGACTTTGGTGCCGTTTTCAGGCAATGCTAAGCCCATTGGTTGTAAATGGGTGTTCAAAACCAAAAGAAATGCAAGGGGAAAGGTTGAAAGACATAAAGCTAGACTCGTAGCTAAGGGTTTCACACAAAGGGAAGGAATCGATTATAATGAAACCTTCTCACCAGTATCATCCAAAGATTCCTTGAGGGTGATCATGGCATTAACAGCCCATTTCAACTTGGAATTACATCAAATGGATGTAAAGTCGGCTTTTCTCAATGGTGTTTTAGATGAAGAAATCCTGATGGCTCAACCACCAGGTTTTGAGGAGAAAGGGAGAGAGACTATGGTTTGCAAACTCAACAAATCAATCTATGGTTTAAAGCAATCATCTAGACAGTGGTACATCAAATTCGATCAAGTGGTTTCTGCTTTTGGTTTTGAAGAAAACAAGATTGATGATTGCATATATCTCAAGGTCAGTGGCACGAAATTCATATTTTTGGTCTTGTATGTTGATGATATTCTCTTAGCAAGCTCAGATTTGAGTCTTTTGCACACAACTAAGACCATGTTAACCAAGAGCTTTGAAATGAAAGATCTTGGTGAGGCGCATTTCGTCCTTGGCATTGAAATTGAGAGAGACAGATCTAAAAGGATGCTGAGGCTGTCTCAAAAATCTTATATTGACAGAATCATGAAGAGGTTTAACATGGAAAAGTGCGCAGGTGGCGAGCTTCCCATAGCAAAGGGTGATAAGCTTAGTCTGGATCAATGCCCTAAGAATGATCTCGAGAAGAATGGAATGAACGACAAACCTTACGCATCACTTGTTGGTAGCATCATGTATGCTCAAGTATGCACAAGGCCCGATCTAGGGTTTGCAGTCAGTGTTCTAGGTCGTTTCCAGTCTAACCCTGGTACTTCTCACTGGACTGCAGCAAAGAAAGTACTAAGGTACTTAAAAAGAACAAGGAACCTTGCACTGGTGTACCAGGAGGTTGAGAAGTTGGAAATGGTGGCTTATTCAGACTCTGACCTGGCGGGCTGCATTGATGATAGAAAGTCTACGAGTGGATATGTTTTTCTCCTTGCTGATGGTGCAATTTTGTGGAAAAGCTCCAAGCAAAAGGTGATTGCCTCTTCAACCATGGAGGCTGAGTTTATTGGTTGCTACAATGCCACCAAACAAGCAATCTGGTTGAAAAATCTCATTATGGGACTGAAGGTGGTAGATTCAGTTGAAAAATCGATAACTATTCACTGTGATAACAAGGCTGCAGTTTTCTTCTCTAAAAACAACAAGAGGTCCATTGCATGCAGGTTAATGGATATCAAGTACTTGCGCGTAAGGGATGAAGTCAGAAAAGGGCTGATCAACATAGTACATATTGGAACGGATCTTATGGTAGCTGATCCAATGACTAAAGGCTTACCAGTGGGAGTGTTCAAGAAACATGTTCACAACATGGGAATGCGAGAGGATTTTGATTCTGTTAATGAGTGGGAGTAGTAAACCCACTGTGTTATGTGTATGTTTCCTTTCCGTTTAAACTGGATGCTTCCATAATGTTTTGATTCTCATGTTACGTTATAATAATGATATGAGCCATACTTTTTGTATGAGGCTCAGTTCAGGAGTTGAATTCTGATTATCAACCTGAAAACTTCGAATTTTGTCAAACAACACAGTGCTTATGGTATAGGTATTGGTAATCATAACGCGCACATGTAGAAGAAATTACATACTGCGTTTATGTTTCTATACTCGAAGCCATAAGTGACAGGTTGTTAAAGGTGTAATTGCAGCTTTTGGGGACTTGTGATCACCTCAATCTTAGCCATGTAATATCATTCTTCTTGGACACTCAAGTGGGAGAATGTAAGATGTGAGTGTCAAGGAGAATGACTTCTAGTTCTCATCAATCTTGTACCTTAGTTTAAGTTATCAAGTTGAGGAGATTTCGGACTTAATTGGCTGGGATTGAGAGTCCTAACAAACATGCAAGTTAATCAGATAACCTTATCATGTTTTGACAAGAGTTCATAATGGAATAGGACTATAACCCTAATCGATGTAGCAATCCGGGTATTAGTTGATAGGCCTAATACTTAGGATCGGTTGGCTATATATTGGGATGTCCCTGCACTCACAGCGCCATCCTTTTTTCTAAGCAAATCCTATTTTAGCTGGATATAGCTGCTGAGTGTAGAAGACTTCCGATATCCCTTGTACTGATGTCGAGCACTTCTCCAGGTAAGTCATTCATTGTATTTACGTATGCATGTCATCGTGTATATGTGATTCTATGCATGCAGTGTTTAAAACTCCAACAGTAATTACATACAATTACAAAGTAAGTGACTTTGAGATTCAAATGTTCTTTCGATATTCCGGTTGGCATTTTTGAAGTTGTAACAGTATCGGCTCGCAAATTGGACTGCTGCTGCTGAAACTTTGATGTAAAAGTTATGGCAGATCAAACCATGGTTTGCCATTATCATTTGGCCAGCTGAGGCACCGATGAGGCGGATACGCGGTTAGAGTATCAACCCGTTAATGCGGCTTCGGAAGAAGCTTCAACAGCTTAATTAGCTCGTAAGTCCTCGTGTCTTGACCAGTGTAGAGGCAAAGGTCAAGAGGGGTTAAACCATCCTGCAAGAAAGCAAACGACTTGCAATCAATTATCGTAACATACGAAGATCTTACGGTTCCACATCAAGGAGATGAGAAGCATGTACTGGAAAGTCAATAAGTTGCTTCAACTTGAACATCGTTATGTAAGAAGAGAAATCAAGGAAGACAGTTCAAGCATGTGCAGAATCCAGAAATACTATGTTTACCTTGTTCTTCAATGTCTTATCCGCTCCTTTAATCAGCAAAAGCCTCACAACATCTGTTCTTCGGCCTTGAACAGCTAGGTGTAACCACGTCCAACCATCCTATAGAGAAAGTAAATTTTTTTTTTTTTTTTCAAGTTTACTTTTCTGAATTATTATTGATTGAAGTTGCATAATAAAGTGTGAGGGGAAATTAAAATCGTATGTTGTCCTGGAGGTTTATATCAACACTATATAACAGAAGAATTTTGATTGCTTGCCTGGAAGCTGTTCCGACGGCATAATGCAACAAGGTGGCGCCATCCTGGTTTTCACCATAAACATTTAATTGGAACAATAATCTTCACACCAATACCAAACTGGATACAGCGATACACTAGGTGAATTTTATCACGAACAAATGGATTAGCTGATTCTCTCAAAAGATGGTTCGTGATGGCCTGGTTTTTACCAAGAATTGCTTTGTGAAAAGCGCTCCAACCATCCCGGAGAAGAAATGAACCAAATCTCAAATCAGTATCGAAAAGCCAAGAACAATATTCTGCATTTAACATTCTAATGTAAAAGGCGGCCATTTACATACCTTATCCACGACATTGATATCAGCATTATGTTTCAATAAAGCATCCATAAGGTAAAATTCTCACGATGCAGCAAAGAGTATGCAGGGGTAGCCATTTGCTCTGAAAGAGTTTACAAATACTTTACAGTTAACAGCTTCAAGTTCATCAAATTACAACTACGACAATGCGTCTCCGTGCAAATTTACATAGGGGGTACAACATTTAAGGTTCAATTTCACTAAGGTACAATTTCCTAACCATGTACTAATGATCATAAGAAAAAGGGACACTTACAGAGGTAGCAACAGCTATATCAGATTTTCGCTTATTAAGCAGAGCCTTTTCCTCTTTTGAAAGCAACTTACGGGGTCCTATTCATCCAAGCAACAAACAACGTCTCACAGACCATATCAAATAAACAAAACCACAAGAACCAGTTCAAATCCCACCTAAAAAAAGTTATCCACGCCGAAAAATCGGCTAAAAAGAGAGCTTGAACACTTAACTATCATCTAAAACATATAAAGAATTATACCTTCCCACATTATCCTACACCTACGAGGTGTCGGGGGGTTTAGAGAGACTGGCATGGTCGTTGCACTTGCAATGCGTGCTGTGGAATATAACGTTTTGCAAAATCGGTGGGATATATGTTGTCAAATATAAAATAAATAAGATAATATTTACGAGGTTTAGTAAGTGTGATTAAAGGTAACAACATTACTTTCTTTCATTGTGTGAAATAATAAGAATACAAAAATAACTCTTACTATTTTCTCTCTTTTCTCTAGCTCATCTCACTAGTATTTTCTTTTGTATGTCTCTTCTTCATCCCCTTTCCTTTTGTTTCTCTCTCTCTTTCTTCCTTGATTCCTTTCCTCCATAAGTTTGTCTTTCTTTCTCTCTTCATATACTTCTTTGTTTTATAGGTGAAGCTAGTGATGGTAAAACTTATGTCGAGTTTACGTAAGAGTAATGGAAGTCAAGAAATGGAATTGAATTCCGATTACGAATTACACCGGTGTTTACTAATGTGAGAGGAATAAAAAATCGTGTGGGATCCAGATGAATTCCGGAATCACACTCCGAAATTTCCCGAAGTCGGATTCTCTAGCAATAGGCGGTAATTGAATTCCTTGAATTGTTGTCCTCCAAGAATCAGACTTTTGTTCCTAAATTGCCCTCTGAATTCGTCTTCTGTAAATCCACCCAAATTGGGAGGTGGTAGGTGTGGTGGGAGGACGTGAATATGGGAGGCAGTGGGTGTATCTGTGAATATGGGAGGTTGTGGGGGCTGGGGAAGAAGAGGATATGGAGGATTGGGGGAGCATGGAGGACCTGTGAGAATGATAGGTGGTGCGAAGGGCTATGCGAGCTGGGTGAAGAAAAAGGCAGCAAGGCCTAAAGTCCTCTCTTTTTTATAACTTGAACATCTGAAAGGAGATTTTCTGAAATTCTTTATGGTGTAGAAATGTACATTTGGATGGTTTTGGTACCTAAAGCCTTTCTAGACAAAGCTGCAAGCTTTTCCTCCAATTCTTGCTTTACAGATGTAAGGGTGGCTGCCCGGGCTTGCTCCTCTGCTAATTGTTGCCTCTCTTGCCCCTCAAGTGTGACTCTTGCTACAAGAAATTTACCACTATTTAAACAAAGAGGCGTGGGAGACTGGGAGTGCTCTAGAAGTCGGTGAAGAAAGATGGGGACGAGAGGATGGGAGGGAGAAAAGATCAAGTTTGTAAAGATAAGTTTAATTTTATATAGATAAACTTAATTTTCAATAATTATAGTATAAAAATAAATTATTTTCAACAAGGACATTTTAGTAATCAAGCTAGTTTTAATTTCGATTCCAGTGAACTAGTAAACAATATATATGGAATCAATATCATTTGTATTTTGATTCCAGTTTAGCTTAGTAAACAATTTTAACAATAATATAATTTTGTTTCCTCATCAATCTAATTCCTCCTCAATTCAATTCCCTTCAAATCAACACCATACACATAAATATGTCAACACAGAAAATGCAATGATTAAGTCCTCATCTTTTGCTTTTTCTTTTTCTTGGTCTGCCATTTTCTTTTATTTCATCCCTTTTACTTTTATTATTATTTTACAATTCGAAGTCATTTTAGTTATCCAGGAAATAATACTGACACTAATTTCCAATTGGTGTTCCTCCTCTGGTGAGTTTCGAAAAAATCAAAATGGTTCCCATAATTTTTGGAGTCAAAAGTGTCTGTAACTTATGAGAAGATTAAACCGTTATATTTAGTTCAAATTTTAGTATGATATGGATAAGAGGATACCGAACAACTTTCGTGACGAAACAATTTTGATTTGAGCTACCGAAATGGAGTTTTGGTACTCATAAGATGCATGTACAATTTTCTGCGAAAATTGGAAACTGGTTTGGTATTTCAGACATCTGCGATGATCTTACCGTTGGAATTTTCTAAAAATTTGATATGTTGTAGGTATTGGGCGGATGAACAACTTTGAAGAAGAAAGTATTTCAATTCGAGGTCTACAAGTTGGAATTCCGAGGCTGTTTACATAACTGTCAGATTTTTTACGAATTTTGAGTATGTACTCTTTTATTTCTGGAAAGGGTAATATACAGTCATACAACAACATATATATATTTGCTTCAGAGAAATCAGTAGTACAAAGATTTTATGATGAAATAAAAAGATTTTCTTATCTGTGAGATTTCAGGCAACATAGGTGAATAGGATTTATGGCTTTGTGTTTTTCACTGACACGAGAGCTTCTCATGCTGATATCGTGTTGTAAAATTCACGGTGTGTGCAGTGGAATAAATAAACAAGACACAAAATTTACAAGGTTCCTCTATAATCAATGTGACTGAAGTATGTCCTCGGAGCAGCAATGATGCTTTCATTTATAATCTGATAATAAGATTACAAAGATAATTCTCTCTATTCTCTCCTCTATTTTTCTTCTCTCTGCCGTGAGCTTTGTGGCTTCTCTCTTCTTCCTCTCTTCTTCCTTCTTTCTTTTCAATTGTAAGGGTTTGTGTTTTTGTGTGTGATTTTATATGGAAAGATGAGCCAGCAAGTGGATTAGTGGACAAACATGTAGAGTTGTAGTGGGTTGACCATCCACACATTGAATGACTTATAAGATTACAACAAATTTCAATTTTTCATCTTTTTGTACTAACATTTCTTTTAATGTATGTAGAAATTTACAATTTAAACCAATAAGACGCAAACTTCTACTATTTCAATTATATAATTTTGAATTTTATTTTTTTCATTTTTCATCTTTAAGCATATAAGACTTCTTATTTTATGTGGGCATTCATACTAATTTCACAATATTACTTATTTTAAGAGTTTATATAAACTTAACATTCATTTTTTCCTCAACATTTATGTTGCAATTTCATGTATTATTTAATTAAGGATTTTTGTCAAGTGCTTTTGCAATGGTGCAAGTGTTTCTACATTCTTCTTATTCAAATGAAAGTCTTTCTACGCCATTATTACTCAAGTGTTATTACAAGTAAATTAAGTGTTATTGTAACTATTTAAGGTCAAAGTTTAGTTAAAAAAAATTTAGGTTTTCTAAGATATGAGATTCTATAGTGATGCACGTGTATTAAGAAGTAACATAAATGAATAAGTTGTAATATATTGTAAATAATGAGTATGTATGCCCCCATGCATACAGTAAACATTTTATATGCTTAATAGTGTAATTTGTTTGTTTCTAAGATAGTTGCTCTATAAATAGAGCATTACAAGTGTTCAAAAACAAGAACAATAAGATAAAAAAAAAAAAAAAAAGTTAGAATATTTTCAGTATCATCTTATTTCTCTTTTATCTGTAATCATTTTGTGTAATATTTTGTAATAGCCTCGCTTTTATCCTTAACAAAGGTTATTTCTTTAACTTTTGCCTTTTTATATAACACGTTATTAGTACGACTCTCTAAACCTAAAATATTTTCTCATTTCTCTCTGCTGAAAGAAAAAAAAATGTTTACTCTAAGGTTTTTATTGCTCTTCTTCTTCCTCAATTGCTAGATATACCATCGCGAAGAACTGTTTGCACCATATTTACTTTTAGTTCTCAACCTATCAGTTACTTATATTTTTGATTTCTTGTTTGATGTAACTCTTGACTACTAACCCAATGTTTTTTTATGCAATCCAAAATGGTGCGGTATCATTGCATATCTTGGACTGTAGATTTAATTTTACTGCAAATTTTAGGTGGAGCGGTATAATCGCTCACCCTATCCTGCATATTTAAATTTGTCTGCTATTTAATTTTATTGCAATTTCAGGTGGTGTGAAATAATCACCCACCCTGTTCTACATATTTAAATTTTATTGCAATTTTAGGTGATGTGGAATAATCACACATTCTGCTATGCATATTTAAATTTTATTGCAATTTTAGGTGGTGCGGTATAATCATCCACCCTGCTCTACATATTTAAATTTTTCTGTTGTTTAAAGTGGTGCGAAATAATAGCTCATCCTATATTTGTTTAGATGAGAATGGTGCGGTACAATCGTCATTCTCATTAATCATATAAATCTCAAGCTTGAAATTTCGAGTACTTATCATTTTGGTCTAAAGATCAAAATTTGTAAGAACCAGAAGTTCTAACAATATATTTCTTTAGAATACATATTATTACAAGTTCTTACACACCTCATTTTTCTTTCAGAAAAGAAAATGACGAACTTGGCAAAACTTGATTTTGTTGCCCTGGATATTACTGGAAAGAACTATCTTACCTGGGTCATGGATGCCAAGATCCATCTGGAGGCAGGAAATCTTGGGAATATCATCAAGGAGGATACCAGTGCATCCTCTCAAGATTGGGCGAAGGCTATGATCTTTATTCGTCACCACCTTGATGAGGGACTGAAGAGCGAATACCTTATATTTGAAGATCCATTAACCCTGTGGAAGGCACTGAAAAATAGATATAATTACCAGAAAACGGTGATTCTTGCAATGGCTCGTTATGAGCGGGCTCACCTAAGGATTCAAGATTTCAAGACAGTGACTGAATACAATTCTGCAATGTTCAGAATTAGTTCCTAGTTGAAGTTCTATGGAGAAACAATAATTGAGGAAGATATGCTTGAAAAGACTTTCAGCACATTTCATGTCTCCAACGTGCTCCTACAGTAGCAGTATAGAGAAAGAGGTTTTATTGAGTACAACCAACTGATATCTGTACTCCTTGTAGCCGAGCAAAACAATGAGCTTCTGATGAAGAATCATCAGTCATACCCTACTAGATTTGCACCATTCCCAGAAATGAATACTGTTTCTCTTGAAAAAAATACCACATCCTCTCATGGCAATAATTATAAACGAGGACATGGCCATAAACGAGGCCAGTGGAATGGGAAAGGTAAGAACCATGGTGTCCAGTTTCACAACCAGGTTCTAATGCATAATATATGTCCAAGCTTTAAGAATGCAAATCGCCAGAAAGACAAAGCTCATATGAACACTTCTAGAAATCCTGAAAGAGCTTGTCATAGGTGTGGTGGCAATGGGCATTGGGTGCGTACCTGTCGTACCCCAAAACATCTGGTGGATCTATATCAAACCTCTCTCAAGGAGAAGGGTGTCGAGACCAATTTCTCCGACCAGGCTCAACCAATGGAAATACCTGATCCAGTGTCTAATTTATCAGGACAGCAACCCACCTGGATGTTCCAGACTTTATTACTGAAAGAGGAAATGAAGTTTAGGGTCCGATTGAATCATTTATGTTTAATGTACTCTTGTACTTGTGGTTTAATGCTCGCATTTTCAATTTAATGAAAGTAGTATTCCAGTATGAATAAACTGTTTTTTAACTATAATTTCTTTACTCAGAGAACATAGATAAAAATTATGGTTATTCTCAAAACAAGAGCAATGGCGGAGATTTTTGTCTTGCAGACTGCGCAACCACGCATTCAATCAAAAGTATTTCTCGAACTTGGTACTTGCAAAAGTAAAAGTAACAATAATATCAAGGCAATCAGATGTAATTGAAGGCTCAGGAAAAACCCAGATTATGTTATCAAATGGAACAATATTGTTCATACCATTATGCGTTGTACGCTACTCAATCCACTCGAAATTTGTTGAGTTTTAAAGACATACTTCTAAATGGATACCACATTGAAACGAAAAGTGCAGAAAATGTGGAATATTTATGCATTACCTTTAATGATACCCAGAAGCGTATATTTGAGAAGTTGCATGATTTATCGAGTGAATTGTATTATACATACATAAAGACAATTGAGGTACATGCTTTCATGAACTAGAAGTTCATAAATTCAAAAGTTTACATACTTTGGCATGACCATCTGGGTCATCCGGGATCCACCATGATGCGTAGAATCATTACCAATTCTAATGGACATCCATTATTGAGCAGATACATCACTACCTCAAATGATATCCCTTGCAAGGCTTGTCCTCGAGGGAAGTTAGTAACTAGACCATCACAACTAAAGGTTGATGTTGAATCCCATTATTTTTGCAAAGAATTCAAGGGATATCTGTAGGCCTATTCAACCACATTGTCGACCATTTCGATATTTTATGGTTCTGGTTGATGCATCTAATCGATGGTCACATGTTTGCCTATTGTCTACTCGAAATGTAGTTTTTGCGAGACTTCTTACTCAAATAATTAAGTTGCGAGTACAGTTCTCAGATCATCCTATTAAGTCAATCCAACTTGATAACGCTGGTGAATTTACGTCTCAAACCTTTGATGATTACTGGATGGCAGTGGGCATTGATGTTGAACACCATGTTCCTTTTGTCCATACTCAAAATGGTTTTGCAGAGGCATTTATCAAGCGGCTTCAATTAATAGCCCGCACTCTGCTCATGAAAACGAAATTGTCAGTCTCTGCATGGGAACATGTCATCTTACATGCTACATCATTGGTTAGATTAAGACCCATAGCCAACCACCAATATTCATCAATACAATTTGTGTTTGGACATCAACCAAACATTTCACATCAACTAGTTTTTGGTTGTGTTGTTTATATGTCTGTTGCACAACCACAACGTACTAAAATGGGACTTCAGCGTAGACTGGGAATTTATGTGGGTTTTGATTCACCATCTATCATTAGATATTTGGAACCCTGGACAGGCGATATGTTTACAGCTCGTTTTGCTGATTGTTATTTTTATGAAACAGTTTTCCTGTTGTTAGGGAGAAAAAAGACCGTTCCAGAAGAACGGCAAGAGCTGACATAGATTGTTCCCACTTTGTCTCTTTTTGATCCGCGAAGCATTCAATGTGAAAATGAAGTGAAAATGATCGTTCATATTCAAACAGAGACAAGATTGGCCTAAGTGGAAAGATGCAATCCAGGCAGAATTAAATTCCTTGGAAATGCGAAGTGTTTTTGGACTGGTAATCCAAACCCCGCTTGGTGTAAACCCCGTGGGTTACAAATGGGTATTCACAAGGAAATGCAACGAGAAAAGCGAGATTGCAATATATAAAGCACGACTCGTTGCACAAGGTTTTTCACAAAGACCTGGAATTGATTATGAAGATACATACTCTCCTGTAATCGACGCAATTACGTTCCGTTACTTAATAATTTTGGTGGTTTCAAAAAAACTTGACATGCGACTTATGAATGTCATCTCTGCGTATCTATATAGAGAATTAGATACTGGCATATATATGAAAGTCCCAGAAGGACTTAAGTTGCTTGAAGCAACTAACAAACCACGAGGTATATTGTCAATCAAATTAAGGCGATCATTATATGGGCTGAAACAATTTAGACGAATGTGGTATAATCGTCTCAGTGAGTATTTGATTAAAGAAGGATATTCTAACGATGTCATCTACCTTTGTGTGTTCATTAAGAAATCAAATACTGAATTTGCTATAGTAGCAGTATATGTCGATGATATGAACCTCGTTGAAACCCCTGAAAAGCTCAATAAAACTGTTGAATATCTGAAAAGCGAATTTGAAATGAAAGACATTGGGAAAACAAAATATTGTCTTGGCCTGCAGATCCAGCATTGTGTTAATGGAATTTTGGTCCATCAATCCGATTTCATTGAAAAAATAATGAAACAATTTGGTATGGACAAAGCTTATCCACTTAGCACCCCAATGGTCGTTCATTCTTTGGACATTAAGAAATATCCATTTCGTCCAAAGGAAGATGATGAATTGGTCATTGGTCCAGAAGTACCATATTTGAGTGCAATAAGTACTTTATTGTATTTAGCATAATGTACTAGACCAAATATGGCATTATCAGTCAACTTGTTAGTAAGGTATAGCTCTGCTCCAACAATTCTTCATTGGAAGGGAATCAAAGATGTATTGCGATACCTTCGTGGAACAACAGACATGAGTCTCTTCTACTCAGAGAAATCCACAAATGATCATATTCTTGTTGGATATGCAGATGCTGGTTTCCTCTCTGATCCGCATAAAGCATGCTCACAAAATGGATATGTGTTCACTAATGGAGATACTGCAATTTCATGACGATCAACAAAACAAACATTAGTTGCTACATCTTCCAATCACACGGAAATAATTTCTTTACATGAAGTAAGTCGTGAATGTTCTTGGTTAAGATCAATGATCCATCACATCCGGAATTCATGTGGTCTACCTTTAAAGACAGACAATCCAACTGTCATCCATGAAGATAATGCAGCCCGTGTTGCCCAAATTAAGGAAGGATTTATCAATAGTGATAAAACTAAACACATATCTCTAAGATTTTTCAGTGCACATGAGCTTCAGAAGGCCAAAGTGATTGAGGTCAGACAAATCCGTTCCAATGAAAATTTGGTAGACTTGTTTACCAAATCTCTACCAAAGTGCACATTTCAGAAGTTAGTGCAGGGAATTGGATTACGTTGGCTTACAAATTTGAAGAATGCAGAATCAAGGGCAAATACAATTCAGGGGGAGCATCCATAATACATACAAGTTGTACTCTTTTTCCTTCGATTATGATTTTTCCTACTAGGTTTTTCCTATCAAGGTTTTAACAAGGCAACATAAGCATGCTTAACACCATATCAACAATCCGGGTAAAAGTGTATACTTTTTCCTTCGTTATGGTTTTTTCCCACTGGGTTTTTCCAAGCAAGGTTTTAACGAGGCAACTGATGATTGATATATGAGCATCCAAGGGGGAGTGTTGTAAATAGTGGGTATGTATGCTCACATGCATACAGTAAACATTTCATATGCTTAATAGTGTAATATGTTTGTTTCCAAGATAGTTGCTCTATAAATAGAGCATTACAAGTGTTCAACAAACAAGAACAACAATATAATAACAACAAGATAAAGAAAGAAAAGTTAGAATATTTTCAATATCCTCTTATTTCTCTCTTATCTGCAATCATTTTGTGTAATATTTTGTAATATCCTTAGTAAAAGTTATTTCTCTAACTTTTGTCTTTTTATATAACATAATAAAAATTGTGAGGATGATTGAATGCTCACATGGGAATAGTAGGAAATAGTTTGTTGTGTTGTGCTTTTTCAAAAGTGGTTTATTACGGATAATTGTTTGGTTTGTCATGGATGTGATTTTCATTCTTTGTAAACCTACGGATGTGGCTCTATAAATAGAGCACTTTGTGAGTGATCAATGCACAACTAAAAGAGAAAAGAACTGGAAGTAATAATATCAGTATCCATCTCTTCCCCTTTTTATCTACAATCATTTTGGTTATAATTACAACAAAACAATGTAATATTTTGCACTTGCTTTGTTCACGTCCTTAGCAAAGATTATTTCTAATTTTTACCTATTTATAACACAAGTTTATTTATTTATTTATTTGAGTTGCTGAGGGCCAAAGTTCGTATGAATACATTACTTCATTGTTCCATAGGGCGTTGCACTAAATACGTACTCAAAAGCCCCGACCACTATTCTAAATATAGCACATATCCTCATTTTCACAACATTATTCACAACCTTTAAATGTAAGAACTAAAAGATTAACAAATCATTAATTTTGTTGGAGTATCTGCGAGTGCGGTGTGATTTATCACTCAAAATCGACGAATACAAGCCACATATTATTTCAATCCCATATCCAAAGTAAAGAACCAGCAATCCTACAACTCGGTAAAAAAACACGGGAAAACGAAACAAGACAAACATCAGACTCCAAGACACAGATCAATACAATGCTACATCATGTTTCCAGATTAGTCACTCTTGACGGACGGGAGATACAGCACATGTACTCATCTGGAGCCGCGGGCATACTTCCTCTCCGGGCTGCCATATGGAGAATAAGACCTCTCTCTTCTTGATCTTCCGCCATAAGGTGAGCCGCCCCTAGGAGAATAATCGCGGCCACCTCTATAGGGTGAGCGCCTTGGTGACCTCCGATATCCATAGTCATCACGACCTGAGCCCCCACGGTACCTACCGCGATCACGTTCACGTTCACGATCTCGACCACGGTCACCTCGGTAGCCTTTCAAACATGCAGGTATTCAAAAATGAGAGAAGGGCAAACAAATCACAGAAAGGGAACAGATACCTTATTATGAAAGGCATATCAAACATACCATGGTCTCTAGTATTTTTCAGCCCAAGATAATGCCCAGGTGTTGGCGTTCTTGGTCGCTTCCTCCGAGACTGAAATAATTATAAATCCTCAATTACTGAAACATCCAGTACAGAATCTCAAAATGAAAAAAGAGAATCATAAACAAAGTTAGAAAAACAACAGAAATAATAATCCACAAAGAAACCTCATTTTTTATCGAAATGAAGTGATCAATCTGGATGCAGAAACAATCACAAAATATCCAGGCACACATGTGATACGATTAGCGTCCATAAAACAAATGCCAGTTATGAAATACCATAAAAGCCTGATTAGAAAGTTGTTCGTAATGTCCGTGGATTAGTTGAGGGTTGAGGGTTGAAAATTGAAAGTGAATGCTGAAGTTGTATAGTTGTTGGAATATAGTTGCTATGTTTAGTTGATCAGGCGCATTTGAAATGCTGTTTAAGCTTGCCATTGATCAAGCTGTTTCACTAAAGTTGACGTGGATAAACTCATCATCTGTGATTGCTGCCAACATAGCTGACGCAATGACTTCTGAATATAACCAGAAAACTTCCAAGTCAAGAAAAAGAAAAACCAACCAAATGGTTTAAAGTTTATCACCATATTAAAATCACATTACCCTCTCAACAGTTATGTATCGACCTTCCAGAACTGACTGGTTGAGATGTTTAATGCAGCGTTCAGCATCTTCAAAAGAGTCCATTGTAACAAAGGCAAAACCACGAGAAATCCGAGTCCTAGGTTCCATAACAAGAAAGCATGAAGCCACCTGAGAATGAAAAACAAAAACGAATTATAAATGAAAACAATTTGTCATTAAACCAAGTTTTAGTAAAATGTTTTAAAACAAGTAAATTTAAAATAAATAAATAAACAATAAAATAGAAGCACCTTTCCCTCCTTTGAAAAGTGCCTTTCAACATCCTTCTCTGAGACCCTTGTAGATAGGCCAGTAACATACAGTGTATTTCCAGGATTTATAGCAGCAGACCTACCACACAAAAAAACAACTGAGTTGAGCACTAGCAGCACCTTCAGACCATGTGGCCAGCACAGAAAAATATCATTGCCATAAATTGAAAGAAGGTATGACAAGATTCAACTTTAAAAACATGTATACTACTCAAAACCAAAACCAAAACGTACACCAACCTGCCAGGACTTCTGGACCTTGATCTGCACCAAAAGATGTCAACCATGTATCAGAAATATAAGTCGCACATGGAAGTTAAAAGTTATTAAATTCAATCAGTAATATAGTGAAAAATTCATTTAAGCCAAAGATGAACATCAACCTGCCACGACTTCTAGAGCGAGACCTCTGCCTTGGTGGCCTAGACCATGATCTCGACCTTGATCGAGGCCTAGACCAAGACCTAGACCTAGACCTGGACCTGGACTGAGCTCTCCATGGAGAAGGGGATCGAGAATACCTGATTTATCCATAAGCATGACATAAAATATATGAGAATCATCAAATAAATAAAAACTAACCATTGATAATCTGATTTGAACCCCTCTGCAGTCTGCATAGTGAATCTACATAATGAAGACCACAAACTCAAAGCCAATATACCATACAAAAAAACGTTTGCCTATAGTGTGGTTTTAACAGACCCTAGAATGTTCCAAGCAAGAAAAGCAAGCCACGTGGATCGTACAACAAACTAATCGAAATGGAATCATATGAGCCCCTGCATAACTAGAGCTTCCCTGATTCAATAGTGTAACAATTCATAATTGGGCATTTCGCCCCACTATACGGGCCATATTTATAATATTCTGGTGAACAAAACGGAAAAAGTAACTAATCATCAAAGAGCATAAAACTCTCAGGTCACTTCATTCTATAAATCAATATAATTCAAAAGTCAAAACTTCCAAGTCTAGTAGCGAATTACAAACAACTATGCTAAAATTACAGCACCTAGACGGTGAACACAAACGCTCTTGTGTAAGAACGGTTGGGCCATTAGATGATATCCGAAACAAACCCTCAAATTTCCCATAGAAATATCTTTCATAGACTAAAGCACAGCCATATGATTTTCTAACATGCGCCACATTCGCTCCCGCATATCTATCAACTGTATTTCTAAAACTTTCAGGTAAGATTGAAGCTCCTAAAACATGGAATTTGTGTGTTTCCTTTCTTATATGTACCTAGGAAGGGGCCTTAAAGCATCAAATTCGACACAAAATTCACGAAAATGAAAGGCAACCGGTCAAACGGACAAACATATCAAAAAATTGTTCCCATCACCCAAAAAACAGTAAACATAAATTCCAACAGATCGAAAGCCTCAATGCATCTATCATGTTAAAGTGCAATTCTTTCTGTCAAAAAACATGTCAGGGTGCAATTCGGAACCAGAAATCGAAAAGAGGAATTGGGATTTTAGGGCTTACTTTTTGCGTGGAGAATCCGCCTGCACAAAAATATTAAAAAATAAAAATCGCGTTAAAATTTTGAACTTTTATCGAGCATGCAACAGCTGCAGAAAATGTTTAGAGAGATTACCATTTTCAGAGGGCAAAGGCGAAGAGATCTAGAGAGAGAAAGAAGAGAGAGAGAAGAATCGAGGGAATTAGGGTTTGGGGTCAATGAGCTTTCTTGGAAGGGAAAGCGCTGGACCGGAAATTACATTTATATCTGTTCGAGACACGATCCCACACGGCGAGGCACATGTTTATTGGGTGTGATTTTTCTTTATATTAAAGAAACATAACGAGTTTTTGAGACCAAAACATAATGATTTTTTTTTTTAATACATCGATATTTTTATATTAGAAGGGGGAGAAATTCGATTAAGACATACAATGGGCAACCTAATTTGGTATCAAATTCGTCATCCACAAGATTCAAACATAAAACCTTTCACTTCCAAGCGAAGATGAATACCACCAGATCATAATCCTCATGAAAACCTTATATTCTTGAGGAGGTTCTACCCTGTGAAAACGCTTTTTAATGAAACTTTAACTATAGCCGATCGTGACAAAAAAGCCACCGGTTTCATCTGATGAGTCGAGAATGCCCAACTTATCAATTATCCTACAAATTAATAGTTTTCATGAATTGGGTAAATCGAAAACATGATTGAAGGATAAATTTTTGGATTGTGGAATAAACGTTCGGTATGAGTTAGGTCAATTGGTCAACGAATGCAACACAATGTCTTATAATCGTTAGGAATATCGTTAAAAATATAATTTGAAAATTTTTATTTTCAAATTTTAAAATTCAAATTAATTCATTTTCAACTTCAGAAATTAGTACTGATATAAGTGAATATAATTATACAACAAAAAAGTAAATAAAAAATAACTGCTACAGAAAAAAGAAAATTAATGCTCCTTCACCAGTCACACCGTCGAAATTCCGTACACAGATACGATAGATTGAAGTAAAATCCCCTTCCTAATATGTAGTCCAAGCCAACATTCATTTGACACAAATTCACAAAGCGTCATCATTTCACAGTACGAATTTACAAAACCTAATCAACAACAAAGAACACCCACTATTTTCATCTGTTAACTCAAAGACGAAGCGACGTTTCGCTTCGAATTTTATTGCGCGAATCACGTATGAACATAAGAGTGTCTAGAGATTATGTCGTGAGCATATCAGGAATTTTGACGGAATGAGATCCAAGTACCTTACCACCAACATCAGGGAAGTTTTCATGTCCCGGCAGGGGGCCGACCGTCCCATCAACATCTACGTGGATAGGATACTTCATAAGGTGACCCTGCAGTAGTGTAAACTCTGGAGATGTGAATCTCTTCCAGTTATTGTCTGCAACCTCATTTACTTTCCTCATACATTCCAAACTCTCAGGCTCTTCGAAGCATGGATACAACGCATCAAGATGCTCGGCCCAAAGTGACATTCGATATCCATATATCTGCATGAACGGAAGATTGGAAGTCCTCATTAAAGCATGTATTTCACTATTTCCTTCCGTTATATGCCATCAGAATATTTGGAGACAAGAAGAAGTTCTGAACTTGTAAGATAATTAGCTTAAAATGCAATTTAACTCGTTCTTTGAAAATAATGGAATAAAGGGGCAAGAAGGAACCGCTACTCTACGCCAAAACAACAACAATTACGACATCTAGTGCTAGTTGAGTCTCATGGACGCTAAAGGTAGTGGGCCATTGTTCGATAAGTATCCTCCTCAGACTCAGCCAAGAAAGAATCCTAAAATTATAAGTTGCAAAAAGCAAGAGAGAAGTACAGAAAGCTACAGACCTGACCGAGCGGATGTTTCTTCCTCGCAGCCCATGTGTAATGGGGTTGATACGCACCCATAGCTATCTCAGTGTCCTTTGTACCAGCCATTGATCTTTGGTTGATATTGGCAGATCCCAATATTACGTACTCGTCATCTACGACCATACCCTTGGCATGAACATAAATCATAAACCGCCGATTTTTGTGTGAATCGGAAACCTGAGAGTAAAATTCATTATGAAGAACATCTAAAGAGTTTGTCGCAGATAATAAATTAAAGTAAATATCTAACTGAAGAAGATATCTTATCCATTCCAAAATACAATGTACAGGTGACAGATTTTGACAATAACCTTCGAACCCATTTAGTAACCATTTCGTTTTTTTGTTATTAGCCATAGGGATCAAGGTACCACAATTTAACTTGGATCAACCAAAGAAGCTAGAATTCAGTGAGTTAGACTGTTAAAGTGGTGCAGATGACAACTATTTTCGAATAATTACCGAAGACGCATCGTCATTTGCAGTATCCTCAGGAAGTGCTTCCCGGTTACCAAGGCAATAGAAACTTAGGTAATCTTGAGGATGTGAGCCCTGAATCTGTGCCGATTTCAGTGCCTCTGCAACAGTACTATACATTGCTTGCATTGTCTGCCTCTGCAAAATGCAAACATAGACAAGTCAGAAAGAAACTTTCATGTATCCTTTCGGTTCTTATTTCTTATGCACTTCTCAAGTCCCTTATCATAGACATCTAAGATTAGATACCAACACTGTTGTGAACAACATTACATAAATAATTCTGAGCCAATAATTTCCATGAACAAATTCTCATTGATTCTCAACAAGGCAACATAGAGCGGCGTATATTCAAGCTGCTAGCAAATAGAATCAATGACATTGAAGCAAAAAGTCCATCGTTCTTTATCATATTCATTAAAAGATCATAACATCCAATTTAGTATTCCTGTTTAACAAATAACAACCATGTGTTTTCCGTGTATATTTATATAATAGATATTCACATACCTGCCAGAAGAGAATTTCTTGCATTGCGAGAGTTTTTGGATCACCTTCAGGCCACAAAGGTAAAACGACATACACCGTGAATCTCTCATTAGCTTTAATTTTGCTAACAATTTTTAATGCCAACTCCATTGGGATAAGATTATCAGCTCCTGCAGAGAAAATATTCAGATAAATTTGAATCACAAGAAAAGAGATATTTACCATCAATTAATCACTATGTTTTCTTAAATGTTGGCAAATAGAAGAAGGTGAATTTGACATAAGCGAAGTGGTTACTGGTTAGGTGGCAGGTGCAACAATATTGGGTCACTGTGGCTATATTTCATGTAAAACCACCATGAAACAAAATGGAGATGCAAAATTTCAATATTTCTAGTCAATTATGGATAATATGACAGCAAATTGAGCTGCTTCTCATGTACAAAATGCTTGAATTATAAATTCCTAGTGCAACTATGCACACATGAAATAACCAGCTACTGTACTGTTTTACAAAACTACAAATTTTTCTCCCAAAAATATAAACAATAATTCCTAGAAATCAAGCATTACACACTGTCATCTTACCTGCATTTTTATAATCTGGCCATGCATATGATGAACCAAGAAAATACTGATTTTCGATATATATAAAGTGTTGGGCGGATCTGATTGCCTGGATGTAAGCTGTTTGAATGCTTTTATCTATTACCAGATTCTTTGAGCAAATAAGATGCTGCAGTTACAATCAAGAGATATGATCAGATGTAGTCCGTACATTTAAAAGTATAAAAAGGAAGACAGGGCGGACAAGAGGGGGAATCAAATAAAAACCTTGGCCTCAGCAGCACGGCCAGCTTTGGGAAATCCTTTCAGTGATCCTGAGTCAATGGACCGGAAAATCTACAAAATAAAGAAGAAAATAACAAACTTGATTTTCCTTTTTATTACAGAAACAATAGAACATCTGTGTGTGTACTGTGTATGCACACCTATGTAAAATTATTAAAAGAAACAGAAAACAACAGAAAGGAGGGCAAGAAAGTTGCATCTCCACCTGAACATGCCAATTTTCAGGATCTTTTTCATCGCTAACCCACAACGAAGGCTCGTCTTCTGGAATAATTGTACTATCCTTTGAACCAGATGGGGGAGGACTTAGTATCCAGGAGATGCGGTCAATTTTTATCAATGCATCGTCATGCCAATGTGAAACCTTCTTACTCAGTAGTGCAAACTCCTTCCACCGCGTTGCTTTCCTCCAACGTTGCTCAAAGTTTATAAGAACATCATATGCAGCAGGCCCATCAACTCTACAGTGCAAGTCATGCCATGGTTGTCTTGGAGCCTTGGTTCCAGCCTATCACAAGAATAAAACACAAAAATGCAGAAAGATATGCATTACAGCAGTCTCATTTTATTATCGTTGTAATTGCACAATAGAATTTTCAGTTACGGATTTTGAGTGGTCGTTGAAAAAACATAATATCATATACAAAGGATGCTTGTAAATGAACTGCAAGAAAGAAAAGTATAAGAAATTCATGACAGGTGCTGAAATAATATACAAAAAACAGAGGATGAAGCAATGCAGAAAATAAAACCCCATCACAAATCACTTACAGGAAAAGTAGGTTGATGAACATCACCCTTAAATACAGTGTCAAGATTACGAAACAGTCTGTGCTCGGGTGTGTCATAACGACCATCACAAAGATCAAGACCTCCTAAAAATGCGGTTATCTTCCGATTATTACCATCAGCCTGTGTGTCCACAAGAACACATTTTTGATGGTGGGTGAAAAGGGTTCCAACAACCTGTACAAACCCATGCAATGTTTGTTAAATTCAGCAAGTTGATCACCTCAGATAAAAGAACGTAAGTAGACCATAAACTATTCTGAAATAAAATAAATCTCCTATAAAAGCAGTAAGTGGCTTCCAATGAAAAAGTTATTCTCAAACCAAAGAAGCTTATAACCAATTATACCCGAATGGTCAGTAAACAGGAGATATCCATAACGTGGAGATTCCATTAAACAAATGAGCACATAGCAAAATAAAAAAAAAATGTCGATAAACAAAACTACAAAATGTCATAATGAAACCTGCCTGTTGTTTTATAATGCTAAGCTTACTGCTAGCATAGCGAGTTGACAGCACACAATTTACAGATGAATGCTTGAAAAACTTCCGGGTTTCTTCATCATGCGTCCCCATCATTCCTGCCTGCATCCAATCCAACTTCACATTAAGACCCAATTTCCATACCATCGTATTCAAACTAACACAAGCATTCCACAACTACACAATGCACTTTAAACGTTCAGAGATGATGGCAACCTTCCTAGGCAAGTTTTGAAGGTGTGAAACCTCCCGATTTAACTAATTAAATACCACTTCTAACACCCCGTTACCCGAAATCAAATTAAATAATCCAATTTGCACATGAATATCACAATCAAAGACATAACGTATAGATTAACATATCAGTTATATAAGCAGAAAAAGGCAATTCACAACTACAATGCAGGTTAGAAATGTGACCGTTTTGAAGCCGAACTTGTCGTGCGAGGACTTATCGTCCCACACCAACAGCAACACCCTCACGCCCTCCTCCGACTTGTACTTGAGCAAATCGCCGAGCATCAGGTCGCCGCCGCGCGGCAGCGGCCGGCTCGGCTCCCGAATCAGCCGCACCTTGTGAAACACCGACCAACCCACAATGTAAACCAAGTGATGCGCCTCCGTAATCGCATAGCAAATGTCCTCCCATGTATTCTCCGCCTTGTACACCTTCCCACCGTCCAACCGAATCTCCCGCAGCCCTCCAGGGCAGTGCGCGTCTTGGTACAACCTCACGGAGCTTCCCTTCCGGAGCGGGAAGTACGTGTTACGCACGCCCTTGTGCTCCGGATCCCCCGCTATGCCTTGCTTGTACACTGGGTTTTTCTCGAACGGCGTGAACTGCAATTCGAGCCGGATCGCCGAGTCGGGTTTCGGGGGCTTCCCGGAGGATCCGTAAATGGGGAACCACCCGGAGATGAGCTCTCCGGTGGCGATTCTCTCCGCCGGGATCTTGGCGGTTCCGATGATCTCAGCGCCAAAGACGTCGTCATCTTTGACGTGAAACTCGAGGTTAATTGCAGGGTGCGCCAGCGGGACAAAGAAGTGCTCCTTCCACTGCGGGTTCTGGGAGTTCTTCATGACACGTGTCCGGGCGACGGTGGTCTGGGGGACCGTAACGGTGACGTATGAGTCGCTGGTGATGATCTTTCGGTGGGGAACGTGATGCTTGCGTTCTCCGCCGTCGTCTTCGGCGGAGGGGGTGGAGGAGATATTGATGGTGTCGCAGGCGGTGAAGCAGCGGCGGAAGCGCTCGGAGAACATGTCCATGTTGGGGAGGCGGCGGGCTTCGAAGATTGTGAGGTCGAGGTCGCCGTGCAGGTAGATCATCCGCTCCTCCGACTCCGTTTCGGCCATTTCGTGGGCGGGCAGTGTACAAAAGTGAGATTTGCTGGGTTTGCGGTGTGTGTGAATAGTGAGAAGAAGCTGGGTTTGGGAGGTTTGGCGTCGGCGTTGGCGTTGGTTGTAGGCAGAGGAGACGGGAGTTGCAGAGGGAACTCGTGGCGCCTCGGAGGGAAGGATTTGGGGGGATTTTAAATCCCGTGAAGAAAAAGATGAAATAAAAATTGAGAGACGGAGGATAAGAGGGAGGGATGAGAGTGAGTGAGCGGGATGAATGGGTTGGTGTCCGTTAACGGTCCAATTCTTTCCGTTTATCCTTTTTTTTTTTTTTTACTTCACAATTTGGACTTTTGTTTTTTGCTCAAATCACATTTTTTTTTAAATGAAATAAAAATAATAAGGATTAATTACCTATAACTCCCAACCTTTTAACGTCATTTTAAATTATTCTTAGCATTTTTAAACGTTTAAACAAGTACTGAATATATTGAAAATGTCATCTTTGTTAAGCCCAATTAAATTATGTTAAATTAAGTAAGGCTTTTTTTTTTTCTAAGTACATCAATATTTTTACAATAAGGAGATGAGGAGTTCGGCTAAGCTACACAATGAGCAGCCTAATTTAGTATCGAATTAAGCATAAGAAAATAAAGAATGAGAATCAAATCAACTAATCCCTTAATAAGTGATCAAATTTCTTATTTTGAGACTATTTGATTATGAATATGAAGACCTGACTTGTATATTCTTTTATGTGTTAGTAAACACGGGAAGGTTAAGAATTTGAATAACTATATTTACTACTCTTGTAGTGACTTATACTATGTAAAATATTAATTTGACGGAAAAAATTGACGTGTCTGATTATAGTAAGTAAATTGCTACATTTTATATTAGGAGCCCATAATAATCAAATTGAAAGTCTATCTAAACTAAATAACTAAATTAAAAATCTATAAGACAAATCAGAATAAGTTTAGAAATTAGTAAAAACGAGTGGGGGTGTGCAATAATTGGGTTGGATTTGGAAACATGGAGTGTGAGACCCATGAATATGATTGAGCATGTTCACAATAACTTCATATGGGATTTATGAATCCACGTCATCGTATCTCCTCCCCTAATTTTGGTGAGTTGTGGATCCAATAGTCCAACTACTCGATCAATACCTACCTATTTTAATATTAGGCATCAATTCATTCAAAATATCGAATGATAAATCAGGTAATTCCCAATGGGAGGTAATTAACTTCATTGGATTTTTCATGTTTTTGCTTAAATTACTTGTTTCTTCGATGTGCATGAGCTCGGTTGAAAGTATTTTTAAAACGACCGAAAGTTTTTTTTGGTGAAAATATTTTTGAAACTAATTCTTAATAAAAATCTAATGTTTTAGGAAGTACTAAGTGCATCCTAGAAAAACATTTTAAGTGCACATATATAGTGCTTTTGGAATTTAAAATTAATTTTACCAAAATCACTTCTAGTTATTTTAATGTACTTCTAAACAAGTCTATGTTACTTTGGAGACTACTAAATGCATAGAATCTATATACTCAACAAACAACGTTTGCAAATTATGCGTGTTACCTAATTCCAACACACACAATAAAAATTAGGGTTTTAGAATTGGGAGGCGGAGAGATTGTCTTATGTAAGTGTTCCATGATTCCGTCTGTTAAATGACAGAGATAGAGAAAAGAATATAGTGAAATGATTACACTCAAAATTTTATCCTGAGAATAATAATTCTAATGCGCATTGTATAATTAGTTGTGTCGTATGCAATGACGGAACTAGCAAGTACTAATAGAGGTACTAGGTTTTTTTTTTTTACTGGGTACTACATTTTTAGAGTTGAGCAAAAATATTGAACATGCCAGTATATACGTACTTTTTAAGCTACCTAAATTATAGGCCATGGTTTTTTTTTTTTTTTTTTTTTTTTGGCAGGTGGTCACATAACTCGACATAACAAAATCGCTTATTAATCTTACAATCGGTAAGGATTCTTACATATGTGAAAAGAATAAAAAAGGTAAATATTTTTACTTAAACGTAGAAATCTCTCTCTTATCACGAGACAAGTTTTATGACCCTGGTGCATGTTAGATTCTCTCCAAGGGGATACAGCCATATATGTTGGGAGCAGCCGTTCCAAGCTAGCTAAGCTTAAGCTTTCCTTTTACCAGTAAGAATCAGAATGCAGTCGGCATACCCTTGGAATAGTTTCACGTGCGATCTTTTAGCAACTTGTCCCTCCAAAAGCAAAAGCAGAAAGTTGATTGGGTGCTTACTCCTTTTGTGCTTAATCCAATTTTCTCAATATCCAAACGTGAAAGCATCATTGAAAAGTAGGAAAAAACAGCTTATTTTGCTTACAGCTTACCCTACCGACCCACATATCACAATCAGCCTGGTTGGGAAGTTGTCCCAACCTCACTCTCGTTATCACAAACATAATCTTGATACCCAAACAACCCCAATTTTTGACTTCCATCACCGTGGCTTTGGTATACTGTCATTATGACTTTTCACATTAATAATACAATATTATCGATGTAGTGTTTCGTGTCAATGATACGATATCATGGTAAAGTAAACTTACACGTCGTATGTTTGGCAGGAAACTTGACGGTGTGTTTTGGTGTCCAAAATATCAATGGTTCCATCATGTTTTCCAAATTTAAGTTTCCCAATGGAGGAATCCCCGCATGATTGCGAAGGATGGCTTGCGGATGGTGGCAAAGGCTATCCAGCAGAGGATTATTGTGGAAGTTTTGGTATCTTATAAAGAATTAGAGCCTTACTCTCCTGTGCTTCGCAGAAAAGAAAAGCTGAGATTTAAGTACACGTCATTAAATTTAATTTCAACCGTTCACTCGTGAAAAAAAATGTGCAAATAAGAATTTTCATAAATGAAGCAGTGATTATAACGTCTAGGGATGGATATGGTTCGGCCAATCTCGATTTTGGGCCCAAATAAACCACTGAACCAGTCCTACAACGACCCAACCTAGCCTACCACATGATTTTCAAATGGTAGTGAATTGGCTCTTATTAACCAATTGAATATGGATGTGCTTGAAATACCATTAGAAGCGTTTTCAGATAACCAAAATTAATTCCAACAATGTATGACTAAAATGTCAGTGTTTTGGAGTTGTAAAGTACTTGGAAGCGTTTTTGTGGTTCAAAAAACGCTTATAAGATGCATTTAACTTTTAACGAAAAATTCAATATGCTTTTAATAAAAGTAAGTCTGAAATTAGCGGTTGTGCTTAAAAGTTTTTTATGGAGCAGCAGACAACTTATTTGAAGTATCAATCATTTCAGACATCTAGTTGTTGGTTGGTCAAGGAAAAAACTACTACTAATAATTTAATAGTATTGTCAAGTTTAATGGAGGGGGATCATCTCCGGATTCCTTCCATCAAGTTCATAAAGTCCACTTATCCGAGATTTTAAAATTTGATCCAATGACTAAAGTTATTATAACTTTTAAAGTGGCTCTCTGTTTGTAGTTGTTAGATCAAATTTCAATGGTTCGGATGAATGAACTTGGTGGAAGGGATCCGGAGAGGATCCCTTTCCAAGTTTAATAGTACTTCTTATAATTAAGTATACTAATATTAATAATTTAGTAGGATCCCTTTCCTTTTTTTTTTTTTTTTTTTTTTTATATTTGCAGTTGACCTGTAATGTTGAAAATCTTTTTACAAAGCGGTATGCCGAGTGAAATAGCGACCTTCATCACCATTATGAGAATTTTTCAAATGGAGACCGCTTTAGCAAAAGGCTACCCTAAGATCATCTCCAATGGTTGGGCTAAAAACCAAATGTTTTAGCTCGAAAAATTTAGCTTTTAGCCCAGAAACAGTTTTTCTACTCCAACTGTTCTAGCCTAAAATTTTAGTCCGGGATCATTAAAGAATGAACTTAGGCTATTTTTTTGTTAAATTAATTTTTTTTTTAATAAAATAAATATGTAGACTATCGTAAATTAATTTTATGAACATTTTAATCTAAAAAAATTTAAATTCCGATAAATATTGGGTGAAGTCCACTCCGATTTCTGGGCTAAATTTTGGGGGAAAATTTTGGCCTTGGTTTAGCATTTAGCATTTAACCCAAATTTTCCCCTTGTGTTGGAGTGGGTTTGGGGGAAAATTTTGCGAGGTATTGGCTTTTAGCCCACCATTGAAGTTGGTCTAAGGGATTGGTGGAGCACCCAGAGGAATGGGCGTGAGGTAAAAGTATATTATTTCTAAAATTTAATATATATTGATTTTTATTAGGATTAATAACAAATTACTTAACAATTTTTTTCTTCTTGAGGATTCTAAGTTTCCGGAGATCAACATGTTTGAAGAAGTTTACTTTTAACCCAGGGATGAGACGGCTGAACAACTCCATGTAAGTTTATCTAATTGTTACTTTTCTATCATTTATAAATATTGAAAATATTATTATGTATTTTCTCATTAATATTGAAAAAGAAATATTAATTGCTCTTCCCCAAGAGGTGGTATCGCATCTTCCCTCGATATCTCTTTCGAGTAATTGACTCTAATTGAGGATGCAGGTCTTCAAGTCATGGTGAGATGCTAGATCAGACCCTTGGTCGTAGGTCTGGTAGGATTTACTGGGAGATGGGAATGCAAGACACCTTGACATCAATGATTCATCTTCTTCCAAAGATAGCTCGGGCCAGGTCCCCATATTGACCTAGGCCCAGAGCGGGTAGAGCAACCGTCCAAGGCCCAAAAAAATTGGGGGTACCAAAATTATTAGGGTGATATATTTATATATGTTTTTATAAGAGTATAAATTAATTAAATTTGGTTTAGTGACAAAGAAATTTAACTAGAACTAATGATTTTATTGTTTAAAATGAATGAGGAGGTATTAGGTTCAAAACACCATGTGTGCTTATTTACATTCCAATTTTTACAAATTTCTTTTCATAACAATATAAATTTATAAAATTTAGCTACATGATCAAGAAGTTTAATTAGAAGCAATGGTTTTTGTTGTTTAAAATTAACGAGAGGTCCTAAGTTCGAAATGCTATGTGCATGTTCATTGTTTTCAATTTTTACAAAATTTTGTTTGGTTGTTAATTTATTTAGGGGCTTTTGGATCTAGGTCCAAAAACTTGGATAGTTTTTGGGACCAAGTCCAGTTATCCAATTACATATTTTGATATCAATTTTGCCCCTTCAGATAAAAATACTTAAATTCTTTAATTTTTTTTTATCATTTATTCAGTTTTTAAATTTTGAATTTTTAAATACTCAAACTAAAATATTATCTAGTAACTACCTAATATTTATGAAGAAAACAAGACCGATATAATCTAGTAACTACCTACCTATTGTATAGGAAGAAAATGGTTTATACCTACAAAGCAGATATAATCTACCCGCAAAACAAAAATAAACTACCTATTGTATTGGAAGAAAAATGCTGGGAACCTACATGGCGGAACATAAAAATATAAATATGATATAATATACCTCCATTAAAGGAACGAATTTGGAGGGAAGAACACAAAAATATCACCCATGAAAAGAAGAGACAAAAAAGAAGAGGATTGATAGAGGGAATTGTTTGGAAGAAGGAAAAAAGGAGGGATGAAACGGACTGGGGGTTGAGGTGATTATATGGCTATAACTAATCCTACAATTAAGGGATTAGTTAAACCACAAATTATCTCATAATTAAGAAATTTTGTGTATTTACTACGATTTGAAAGTCTAAGGGGTAAATATGGTACAAACCACAAATAAATATACATGGAATCTCAATTATTGGACATATTTCAATGAACTGGACTAATTCTACTAATGCCTCACAAAATTGGATCTATATCAAGTTATCCCATTTATTTATTAGCTAGTAGTTATGTGGGTTGCTATTTTTAAATATTTGTTCCAATTCAAGTCTAATCTTCAGCAAAGAGTAATGCGTAGACTAAATTTGCAAATAATATTACGTGTCATCAAAAGGTTTAATTTAGTGTTCATTCATTACTTATACATATTGACACACCCCGACCGAGATCAAGGTATGCTGGCCGTCATCCGCACCGGGCCGGGATGTGACACATATCCTTAAAGACTCAAAAACATTAATATTTTTTTAGTGTTATATTGATGAGGTTAGTAAATAAGAAAAAATAACTCACGATTTATACAAAAACACTTCAAAAGTTCACATGGAAAACAAAACTCATAATCTATCTACTTGTAAGCACGAAGTTTTTTAGTTTCCTTCTCTTGATACAAAACAAATTAATTATTCCGTGTTTCTAAATTATTGAGTTTGAAGTATTTTTCTAAATATAATTTTATCGATGTCTTACGTGTGAAAATAAATATTTTTTTTATATGAAATGAGGGCACATTTTTTGACGTCGTCCCAGATCTCAAAAATCTTTGGACCGGCCCTACATTGACCGTGGATTCAATGAAGAATGATTCAATGCATTTACCTAAGACTATTGTACTCGAGCTTCCATTTTCTGAGTTTGTAGGTTATGTTTCTGTTTAATAACTCGATATTTCCTAATTGAAGCTGGTAGGAGAAACTGTTACTATGTGGATATTGGAAGTTAAAACGAACCTTGGGATTTTGAGTATAGGAGAGACTTCCATACCCCAGTTTCATAGATCCTATATCCTGTCTCTCTCTTCACACGATAGAGAGATAGAAGGATGTCAGGAGATAGATAGAAAGAGAGGGTGAAGATTGAAATGTAAAAGGTGTCATGTCGAAAAAGAAATCTGTTCCTATCTCTCTCCTAACACGATATAGAGATTATAGATGTCAGGAGATAGATAATAAGAGAGTGACAATTGAAATGTCGAGGGTGTCATGTCGAATAGAAAGCCGAGTCATTTTCCGTGATTATTTGGACTTAGTCATTAAGTTAATTGATTTCTTTTCTGAGATCGGATGACTATTATTTGATAAAGCAAGAATGATTTGGAGCGCCAAGAAGTGTCGCAAGTCACTCCAGTGCTCATGACCTAGCTAATCCATTGGTTCACATAAAGTGCAGATAAGTGAAACCCCTAAACTGCATTGTCTACTATGACAACACGGAACTTTTTGTATCGATTTTGTGTCGGAGTCTTTACGTGGGACGTTAGTTCTTTCAGTTTTGTGTCAATATTGTTGAAAATGTATTGATAATTTGTTGATACATTTGGTTGGCAATGAAAATGATGATATAAACACATTACTAATGACATCTTGATATTACGTTTTTTTAATAAAGAATAAACGTTTGTTCCATAGTGATAATCATTTGATCTTTTCCATTTGTTTAGATGGTTTCCTCTTTGAGTTAATTGTTGTGATTCCTGTGTACTTATTTATTAATAGCATTCAACCAAAAATCAAAGAAAATAGTATTACCCTTCCATGCATAATTGAAAGAAAATATTAGAAAAAAAAATTATAGAAATTAAAGTAATTTTACATACCAAAAATTTGTCATCGCATCACGTCTTTAATTTAAAAAATAAAAACTTCCGTGCTCTCTCTCCCTTTTTCGCATTTCTCTCTAACTTCTCTCTTTCATTTGTACTAGCCTCTCTGCACGTACTAACGTGCGTGCGAGAGGCATTTTTGCATCACGGGCGCTACGCACCCCAAAGATGTGTTGTTTTAGATATTCTTATATTTCTTAAGTGATTATTTTATAAATTGTGTTTGTGTCCATCACAACAATTTCTTATTATTTTCAATTTTTTATTATGTTCAATCATCTAACTTAGTCTTTTTGCACCTGCCCATTGTACCCAAAAATGAAATTTATGAATTGTACACTAACCAATCCACCTTTTTTTTCTTTTTCTTTTTTTGCTTGCTAATTATTATGGTGTCTTTTTTTTTTTTTTTTTTGGCCGATAGAATTTGATTTCACGAAATGAGCTATGCTTGATCATTATTATGACTTTGGTAATTAAGTTACTCAGTCTAGTTAGAATTTTGTTGTCTCCATCAGTACCATTTTACCCTTATATATTGTACAGAAGAAGATCAAGAGTTAGGTTCCTTAAACTCTCATATAAAAAATAAAAAAATATGCTTAATTATTTAATGTTGTATAGAAAATATGAAATGATCAATATATTTTGTAACATGAGGATTAGTGGCTATATTAAAAGGGTGCACAACAACATTTTTTTTATTATGGTGGACAAAAAGGTATTATGGGCAATATTTGGCGTCATTCGAGCAGGTTGGCAGATCATTTGTTCAATGGTTGTGTGAATGGGATAGTTGATGCAGTTAGAGGAGTGAGTACATAATTATGAGTGTGCCATTTTGGGTTGGGACTGAGATGTTCAACATTAGAGCATGGGCCAGACTACGTAGTTCCAATTGCTTGAGTTGAAGAAAGGTTGATGAGATAATGGTGTTACCGTACAATCATCCCATCATTCCAAAATGATAATGGTGTTATCGCATGCTATATTGTCATATTGCCACATTTGTTGAATAATTTAGGAGCATATATTTCATCCAATTTGCACATATGTGAGTAATCTCTCATACATTTTTTACTATTTTTTCTTTAAAACAACAACGAAGATAAAATGGGAAACATATACTATTTATAAATAAAAAAATATGAAAATATGACATGTAATTTGATTTCTAAATACATATTGACAACACTTAATGTCCTTAAATCAAAATGTTTCAGATTCATAAGTTTTCAATCAAAGTTATAGTCTAGCTAGGGATGAACTCCTAATATATGAAGCAAAGCAAAATATGGACAACATATACATATGTAAACATAGCGCCTACGTGTGAAATCAAAGCCATGCTTGCCACCCATTTGCTTGCACTTGATGCTTTAGATTTTCATGGTTAATCTGCAAGCAATGATGATAAAATAAGAAGTCTAACTATAATGCACAATCCCAACTATAAAGATTGTAAGCAACTTAACCTAAATACCTTTAAGTTTGACAATTTTCTCATGGCAATACTTTTACTCCAGTTACTTGTAGAATACTGAAAGATAAATATATTTGTCAAGTTTGAGGTAACAAATTGTAACAATATTTACAAAATTAAATAATAATAAATATTACCTTAATCTTGTACTTCAACCTTTGTACTTTGAGACGGGTGTGATGCTTGTAAAACTGACAAAAAATGCAATTTTATTTATATTTGAAAATTGAATGCAATTTGAATTTATAGTATACTTTTGTATGAAAATAAGAGAAGACTTACCGTATTTAGAAAAGTTGTTTGGCCACTGTTAATCTTTTTTCTGCACCTATAAATTGTTTTATTTTATTTTATAATTTGAGATAATTAATTTGTAGAATGATATAGAGAATGCCATTAAAAATAAATACGTAAGAAATGGTGTTGTACCTTATTTGTTGGACTTTATTCCAAATACGTATGATCTGAGGAGTTGTTGAAGGTTTTAATTCTTCCATAGCCTTTTTCATGTGCCACCTATATATTGAAGGTATATATAATGTTAGATTTCTTGTAACAAATTTGTATATAATTTAGGATACATACTGCTCATGCTTCTTCTTTTTCCACTTTTTGAGAATCAGTTGGCTTAGATCAGTAGTTTTTACTCCGACAGATATCTCCCAACTACGTGTAAAAATAGAGACACGTCTGTTTGAGATCTTATCAATAGGTTCCTTCTTCATTTTTTGTGGGTATTCTTGTAAATATCCTAAGAATGAAAACAAATAATTTTTAAAATTACCATAGCACACGTATAGCACATTAAGATAATCAAAAGTGAAACTCATAATCTGATTGAAATTTTTAAAAACACACAATGAAGATTTCAAAGGAAGAAGTTAAAAGAACCCACATAACACCAGATCACATTTATCTCCACCGCCAACACCGAATACAGATAATAACTTACTTAAATATTACGATCGGGAGAGAGATGAGCAACGGCCAGGAGACTGGGCTCCTGAAAGTGGGCGTCCGGGATCCAATGTGTGAAGAAGGATGGGTTCCAAGCGCGTCCCGGAGTCTGCTTTCAAAAATTGGCCTCTTTTCGATTATTAATTTGTATGCAGTGGTGGTATGTGGGTAGTTATTGTGTAACCTTCAACTGAACTCAGATCGTGGGAATCATAAACTGCTCTCTAGTTTTGAACATCCTTTTCATTTTACGCTTAGAAATTTTTTCATTGGCTGAGCATATGAAAGGTATTGAAGTGAAATTTGTAAACTGCAAATAACTGAATATGGGGAGTTACTGCTTGGTAGTGGGTGGAAATTTTGATCTAACGGAAGTTGAAATTGATTAAATAAAAGAAATTCAAGGAGAGAAGAATGATAGGATAAGTAGGATTCTCCCACGTTGGTTGGTTTCTTAATTTTTAATATATTTTTGTGAGATATTAATATCTCTCCCTCCTAAAATAGAGGAGGCACGGGGCTTTATTTTTTTCCAAATAAAACAAAATTTGAATTTATTTGAATGAGGTATCTGGAGAGGATCCTCAACCTTATAAACATGGTGTTTTTAATTATTTTAATGTTTTTTATTGATTGTTTTTATTATTAAGGGAGAAAATCATCCGGAATTATAGGTGGCAAGTGCAACGTGCAAATGGAGTGGAGTGAAATTCATCCGGTTTTAACCGTTTGTATTTACCATTTGTCTCTTTTTCCACAAAACTTCTTCTCTTTACAGCTTAACCCACGTGGTTTTAATCCATTCTTTTTTTTTATTATTTCAGTTTTTTATGACAAAATTACCCTTGCGAATTTGTTTCTACTATTTTCAGCCAGTTTTGATTTTTTTGGTTCGGGGGGCTTTTTTGTCCAAAACTTTTTGGTGAAGCCTTGGACACCAAACTCTCATTCTTGCTTTCTAACTGCTCTCCATAATTGCTAACTTTTAGAGGATAATTATCATGATTTTTTTAATTACCATATTTTGTTTCCAATACAGTTTCTGATAATTTAAATTCTTTTTTACATTTTTGTCCTCGATTTTGGGATTTTTTGGACTTTGATTGTGAAGGAAGCAAAGGGACTTTTTTGGTATTTCTAAATGCTTCACCAAACTGGCCTTCTCCCTTTATATATATAGATTATTATTTTTTTAATTTTTATATTTACACACAATGTGTGGCCTTCATCTAGTGTGTGTGTGTGTATTTATTTATTTATAGGTCCTTTATGCAAAGGGATCCCTATTTTTTTTAAAATGGGAATTAGGTGTGGGACCCACTTCATATCGAACTTCAACGATTTGAACCGTTTATTTTGTAAGTCTCGATTCATATATTATCCTTACTAAAATCATTTCAATCCGAAACCATTTGCCTATTTAATTATCAAGATTAAATTTCATTGTTTCTTATATAAGAAAGTATTCGTTAATTTCTTTGAACCCAATTAGATGTCTTAAATATTTCCGATTTGGCTAATATTTTGCAAGGATGATCTATGGGGTGCAACTTAAAAAATAGACAATTCAGATCATTAAAGTTCGATATGATGTGGACTCCACAACTAATTCCCATTTTTATAAAAAAAAAAAAATAGAGATCCCTTCTCTCAAAGCCCCTAAAGACATTTATATACGCAGAAATGTCTTTAGGGGCTTTGGGGAAGCCGGAAAGGGAATGAGAATGTTGACTTCACAATAACAGATTGTGTGAAGTGGAACGGAAAAGGTTTTTGCCAACAAAAATTAAAAAAATGGACACTTTAGATGCGGTTCTTAACTACCAATGTTCTTTGACTGAAACTTTTGTGGTTTTTAGTTTTTGATCGAAGTCTCTGACATTAATGTAATAATGTCTTTCTATGTAGGTTATTATATTTTTAAATTAAAAATGAAATTTGTAGTTATTTATATAATGAGATTTTAAATAAAACCCATATGAGATTAAAAATATTAAAGATGAATATTATACTCTCCAATATATTCTGTGGGTACGTTCATGAAAACTAACCAAAAAATTATTGTACCAAAACATGAGTACATTCTTCAAAAACACAAAAAAAGAAAAAAAAAAGATATTAAGCTTAATAATATTATTAAACTTCTTTCATTAAACTTGACATAAATACATTTTCAGATCAACGAAATAGAATGTACCAATATAAGTTTAAAAATTAGATTAAAGAAAAGATTGAATGAATTTTATATAAAAAAAATGGGTACATTTTATATTAAAAAAAGGGTACATTTTTCATATAACAAATTGGTATATTTAAGAATGGGTATATATAAGATTAAAAAATTGAAAATTTTTTTTTGGTCAAAAAAATTTAATTTAATGGGTACAAAACTTATTATAATTTTATTTTTTATATTTTGGAAATGTTTGAATTGAAAATTAATTAGGAGTTTAATAAGGATGTGAGTATTAAAACTCTATATCAATTACTAATTTTTATTATAGAAATTATGTAACTTACATGTAATTCATTAATATATTAATGTTAGGGACTTTGATCGAAATCTCAAAACTGATAAGATCTTAGTTAATGAACATTAGAAACTAAGAACCGGATACTAATTTTTCCTTAAAAAAACTTGGAATGCATTGCCCCCTCCACGTGGCATCAGGGCAATATCCAAAGTCGGATGTGATTTTTAATTGTTGTTTAATTTTCGAAAATTACAAACTTGTTCCAAGTTCAGAACCAAGCTTGTTATCATATGCTACTTTCTCCACGCCGTCAAGCACGCGATCACCAACACTTGTGCCGCAAAGCAATGTACGAAATGACGGCTCAAGTTTAATTTGCAGATGGAGGACTGTAGGTTGGAGAGTAGCCCGGGAAGGACCTGGATTGTCTGCCCTCCCTATCCAATACCTTTCTCATCCCTTCCAATATACTGTAATCAATCAATCAGCTTACGCAAAAAGAAACCCTAGGGTATGTGATTTTTCAGATTTTTGTTCAGATTTTGTTATTTTTTGGTTTGTTCTTCGATCAGCATCTGCAATTTTCTGGTTCGAATTTTCGATTTGAATTCTTTGATTTCTACGCCAACGAGAGATCGATTTCGCCCTCGCGAGTCGCGTACCTCCGAAAAATGAGGAATCTTGACTTGGTGAGGGCAAGAGGGGGTATTTATATCTTGGGGTTTGCCGACTTTGTCAAAGCACGAAATTGCCCTCGAGTACCGACTTATGAGATTAACTGAAAGTACGATAATATAAGGCCTAGGCCCAACGAGACAAAACGCGAGTGAGCGATACAAAGCGAGTCCATAATGTTTATGGTAATAACAGTTGGTGACCCGAGAAGATGACGCTTTATCGTAGTTGCGGAAAGTAATCAATATGTAGCTTGGTGTTGATGTGTGTTCAAGTCTACCGATTGTTTTTCCCTTTAACAACTAACAATTTAACTTACCAACGATATTGTTTGTGAAAAAATACAAGAAGTAGTGATCACATTGAAGAGAAAACACCTTCTTTTTCATTATTACAAGAAGGAAAATCATTTTTTTTCTCTCATGCTAACTTCGAAATGGGAAATTCATGATTCAAGAATGTAAGAAATAATCAAGAGAAGGAATGAGTATGCGATGAACTACACCTCTAATCAATTTAATTCATGATTTTTTATGTCTCAGTAACGAAGAGAATACTAAAATATGCGAACGTAGCATCATCGATCTAATAGACAACAAAGAGCAATTCCCATTCTAACTAAATAGGCGTAGGAGAAGTCAGGAATCGCAATAATATTACCATTCATTCTATGTTAGTTGTGTCAATTGACTAAAGTAGTGTGTATGTCATCTTGCATCTAAATTCAATAAATATAGTTATTTAAAAATATTCCTTCTAGGAAAGCAAGAAGTAAATAAAGCCACATAATTTTTTAGGTTAAGTACTAATGTGCCACAGATTAAGCAATCATTCACCGTCAATTTCAATGCTTGGTACTTTAACCTTTTATGAGATTGGCCTCTTCAAACCCATAGATTGTGTAATGAAATGGTGGAAGCGTTCATTGTGTGATAAGCAGCGGCAAGGGGGTTTAAAACAGTTTGTGATAGCAACGTGTGCAATTTTATAAATCTATGAACTGGTTATAAGTTCAGAACCAGAACTCTCAACATACTCGTCATCCTCGCACTAACAAAGACACAAAAATACCCGACCGAGAATGTATAACTTTTTACAGTTTCAACTCATCTCGACAGGAAAATATCCGACACATACGAAGTTTTGGGCACCGAAAACACAAAGTGTTACAAAGTTAAGATACATTCTCCCGGGATATCTGAACCGATGCTGGTAAAAACTAGTCCTGGAGATATCCTCCACTGTTTACGGGATTATAATATGTACGGCAAGCTCACAAACCGCCATGAAGCGGCCAACTTGTACGCGACTTCTCGGTTCCAATTAGTCTGCTCCTCGATGGTAGCAGGCGAGCTGTAGATTTAGACAAAACAACCATGAATAAAAGCCAATGAAGTATCATTTTATATCATTTTCATTCCCTAGCTACTGGCGTGCATTTTGGGAGCCTACTCTGAAATTTTCCTCCGACCAAAACATCGTTTCATTTTCCATTCCGACTTGCTTACAAGCAATTTCCTTTTTCCAGAATGAAAACAACCGGGACCACACACAATTTAACTACAAAACTGTATGGTGCAACTATAAAACTTTACGCGTATAAATGAATGAGATATACAAGTGCTCGAGTCAAAAGCTTGAGGAGGCATTTTATGTTTGAGAGACGTGAAAATGAACATAACTGGTGACGTAGATCAATCCTAATAACCCAAAGATGAAGGCTTGAAGAAGAAACTGAAATCTCCATTTGGATAAATAGACATCCACAAGATGATGGATTCAAGAAATATACCTCCGTATCATCTACTGGCTAGTAGATGATGGCGAGTAACCTGGTTGACTAGGTGAGTATCCAGCACTTGGACTGCACAGAAATAAAAGCGACGAGAGGAAAATTCACAAGCATTAGGACACATCTAGGTGCAATGAAGATCAAAATAGAAATATTCAGAGGAAAACAAAGTTTGTTTCACAGTTTACCTAAACTGAGGGGAACTCGGGCTATAGTCTGGGCTCACTCCAGAAGTCAAAGGGCTGAACATGAATAAATATTAGAACAAGATATCATTTTTCAACAAACTTACACAAGAATAAAACCAAATAAACTCCAAAAGTACGAAATTGGACAGGAAAATCTAGGAAGGTGCGGTATAGAGGCGACCAAAGTAAGTTTACCTGCCCGGACTGTATGTGGGGCTTGAGGGAGAGTACGATGGAGATGTGGGTGAATATGATGGTGAGGTTGGGCTGCAAATAAAAGAAGACATAATTAGTAGATAACATGAGATTTCCTCAACTCAATAAATATGATTACTGGAAAAGAGAGGCAGCAAGACAGAGGGTTAGAACTGAAGAGATCAACTGTGAGAGTACTAATTCTAATCATCAGCACTGATCAGCCAGCATGCAGCAATTCTAATACCATAAGTGCAGTTCAAAAGACAGCTCACCTGTAGTTCGGAGAGGTAGGACTGTATGGACTAGATGGTGACAATCTTGGACTGCTTGGAGAGTAAGCTGATGATGGACTGTACTTGGCAGACTGAGGATTATAGCTTGGAGATGTGGGGCTGTAACTGGGCGAGGTTGGACTATAACTGGGCGAGGTTGGGCTGTAACCAGGAGAAGTTGGGCTGTAGGCTGGCGAGGTAGGGCTGTAGGATGGAGATGTGGGGCTGTAGGAGGGAGAAGTTGGGCTGTAGGAGGGTGAAGTTGGGCTGTAGGAAGGCGAAGTTGGGCTGTATGAAGGAGACGTGGGACTGTACGATGGGGAAGTGGGGCTATATGCGGGGGAAGTGGGGCTGTAAGCGGGGGAAGTGGGGCTGTAAGCAGGGGAAGTGGGGCTGTAGCTTGGTGAGGTGGGACTGTAGCTTGGTGAGGTGGGGCTGTAGCTGGGAGAGGTTGGCGAGTATGATGGGCTCGTAGGAGAGTAAGCTGGACTGGTGGGACTATAGCCGGGAGAACTAGGACTATATGTCGGAGAGGTGGGACTGTACCCAGGAGAAGTGGGGCTATACCCTGGTGAGGTGGGACTGTACCCAGGAGAAGTGGGGCTGTATCCGGGCGAGGAAGGGCTGTATCCAGGGGATGATGGGCTGTAGCCTGGAGAGGAAGTAGGAGAGAATGCCATTCCTCCAACATATGGAGAAAACTGAGCATCTGAAATTGGCGACAACCGAAGATTCGGGCTCAACAAATAATTAGGGGACATCATGCCCTCGTGATATGGTGTTCCTGACACTGGAGAACGAGACGGTGTCATACCAAAATCAAGACCATCCATGTAACTGGGCAGCTGCAGCTCAATGGCATTCTTCAGCATCTCATCATTGAGATACAGGGCACAATCTCCTGTTCCAATTGGTGCAAGTTGTCCTAACATTATATTTTCTGTCACACCTCTTAAATAATCCGTCTCTGCGAACACTGCAGCATCAAGAAGAATATCAACAGTCTCTTCAAAGGAGCACCTCATCATAGGACCAGTGTCATTTCTATTAATGCCATGACGGGTTATTGCCATTAAGTGCCCACGGTAGGTCATCGTGTCACAAAGGATAGCGAGATGCCGATAATTAACATAGGACCCATCAAACGATATAACAACCCTCAGCTCATCCAACAATGACCGACGAACTGCCTCAATTCCGAGAATTTCCAGAATTTCAATCAAATGATTACTAGTTGTGCGCCTAGCATCAACATCATCATGGCACAGAACAGCTAAGAGATTAACCCCTTCGGTATCCAGCATCCACTCTTGCTCCGCTTTAAATCCTTCATTCTGATCGAACTTGTTAACTTTACCGTGTTTAATGAACACTTTGTTAATATCTGGAATACCACGAAGAGCCATCTCTGTCAGCATGTTACTCTCAATCTTCTTCAGAAAAACATCATCTTCAGCAGATTCATCAACCATCTCCCCTTTTGGAGCTTCAGCATTCATGATACGGATACGAAGGATCAATTTTTCAGCATTGTCGTCATTGAAGATACAAGTCAAATCATCGTCAAATTCAAGGTTAATCTTCTCAGCAATGTCAGCCATGCTCAACTTCTTATCCACCATCATTTCGCGATTCAACTCAATGCGAAGCAACCAAGGTGAAATTTTATCAGGATTAACCTCTTCATCTGGCATTTCATAATAAGCTTTCACAAAATCTATATCCTCTTCAATTACTGTGCTTGTGGGGTCTGGATCGTACCATACTTCTGTAGCTTGAGTTACACTTCGCAGAGTGGTGTATTCCAAAGCACACTGCACATTCTTGGCCCGCTCCTTTGTTTTATTAGCTTCAGCCTTTAAGTAGACAGACAGGGATGGCGTTTTGATTCTCTTGGCAACATTAATAATTTCCCTTAACCTGGGGACACCTAGGGTAACATTCTTTGCACTCACACCAGCGTAGTGGAAAGTATTCAGTGTCATCTGAGTGGCAGGCTCTCCAATAGACTGTGCAGCAACACAACCAATCATTTCCCCTGGTGCTACAAGCGATTGCAGGAAGCGTGATTCTATCTCCCCAATAACCCACTCAAATGCTTCACGAGTAAGCCTGTACTCATCCAACACCCGTTTGCTTGCGAAAGTGCTGCGAAGTAAAATGTTGAAAAACAACGTTGCGTTCTTCTGCGCTTCGACACTCAACTGGTCATCACCAGGAACAACTTTCAGTCTCTCCTGGAGCTTGTCAATAGCTTCCACAATTTCCATTGGATGCATATCAGAAGTCCTTCGGAAGTCAATCTTAAAGGTTTTTTGTGCATTCCAAATAAGCCTCTTCAAGTTAACAGGCAGTGGCCAAGAATTATCCCCTGTGACTGCAATCTCTGTTCCCAGTTGTAATCTATCTGTTTCAAGTTTCTGAACTTCTGCATCAAACACATTACGGAACTCTCTAATCGTTTTGAGATCCTCAACATGTTCATGCAACATGTAGTCGGGATTCCAATTTTCATCATCCAACTCATAAGTAAAAGTCCTATCAAATTCTGTTTTTTTCATTTTCAAAGAATCCAGCTTTTGCGATTCTATCCAAACAGCATCCATCCCATCTTCCCCATATAGAAACTGAATGACATCGCCTAAAGAATTACGTACTGTGCCATCATATTTCACCATAATATCCTCCATAGCCTTCACCAGTCTCCTTTGGATGTACCCAGTCTCAGATGTCTTAACAGCAGTATCTATAAGACCTTCCCTACCACCCATAGCATGAAAAAAGAACTCCTGTGGAGTTAGTCCACGCAGATATGAATTTTCTACAAATCCACGACTTTCTGGTCCGTAATCATCTTTAGTAAAGTGGGGCAACGTCCGGTCTATGAACCCATACGGGATTCGCTTACCCTCAACATTCTGCTGTCCCACACAAGCAGTCATCTGTGATATGTTGATAAAACTCCCTTTGGACCCTGCTGTAACCATGGCCTTAAGATTGTTGCTCTCATCTAAACTCTTTTGAGCACTACTTCCAGCGTCATCACGAGCCCTATTCAACACCTGGAAAAATCAAATACATTATTACTCAACAAGATGCAGGCAAACAAGAATAAACTGCAGGCAAAAAGCCAAGTAGCACACCTGGTTCACTTTGTTTTCAAACGAATCCATCATGGTTCGTCCAGGTTCAGCCTCCAGCTGCTTGGATTGGGCTTTACTTATAAGATCCTTCACCTCATTTTTTGCCTTGGAAATTGTTTCATTGATTTTCTCCATTGTGGCTGCATCAGCAATAGTATCTCCAATTCCGATGCTAAAAGCATTCTGCAGCAGCCAGTAATTCACAAGCCATTGGGTATGACCCAGAAACTTGCGGGCTGCATCTGGACCAACCTCTTCCCTGCACACCAAGCCAAAGTGGTCAAATTATATGTTTGATGGAAGCAAAGGCCCTATTGTATGGTGCATCATAAACTGAGGGTATGAACTTCACCAAGACCATACACACAAATGTATTTCTTAACTTAATAGAGTGAACTAACAAGAGAAAATTTGCATACCATATAACATGGATAAGACTTCCTGTAGAAGTTCCAAGGGCCTTCTTGCAGAGAGTTCCAGAAAGCAATTCACCCTTTTCTATTCTAACAAGAGTATCCCCTGGAGTTATGTTCCCACTCTCTGATTCTGAGTGCCATGCAGAAGTTCTTTGGAGATTTATTTGTTTTGGTATTATAAGATTAAACACCTGTTTTCCAGTCCATAGTGGCCGGGGCTTCAAAATCGCAGGAGCAGGAACCTTTCCATCAAAATCCTCCCACCACATCAAGATATTCATGAAAACATCCTGAAAAGAATTAGTGAGGGTAAGACTCCTTTTGCATAAAATAAAAAATAAAAAAAAATATTAACAAAACACGATATTCAAAGGGTAAAATAGGGGTGAATCAGTTACCTTCTCTATGAAGGTGTCCCTCTTAGTGATCTTACGACAACCTAAAAGTGTGTCCTGCACAATTCCCATGACAGGTCGATTAGCCTGAGGTGAGACGATGCATTTTGGCACCATCATGAGCTCCAAAACTTCGGCCCTGGTTTCAAAGGACTGGGGCACGTGCATATTCATTTCATCCCCGTCAAAGTCAGCATTATATGGCGAGGTCACAGACAAATTCAATCGGAATGTCGAGTATGGCATGATCTTGATTCTGTGGCCCATGATAGACATTTTATGGAGACTAGGTTGTCGATTAAAGAGGACAAAGTCTCCATCATTCAAATGACGTTCCACCTGAAGCCACAATAGTAGAAGTTCAAAATTTACTCTCAAACAGAAAAGACCCAAATCAAAACTTATCAGAATGAAAGAGCAATGCCTTATATCCAAGCTCCAAATGATGATCACTGCTTTTCTTCAAATAACGAAGATCAAGCCTTTGCCCATCATCTCTTATTATATACTTCGCACCAGTTTTACCGGGCGGAGGATGGGGGCCATACTCAACAAGCTCCTTCAACCTGTTTGTTATTGAATAATATTCCATCAATACTGAATAAACTAGGAAGATGAAAAATGTAGAAAAGAACAAAGATGGGAAAATTAAAAAAGATAAAAGTTTACCTTTCAATGTTATATGGAGTCACAGTCTCAGGGTATGTGAGATTCAAAGCAATACTCCACGGCACTCCTAATTGATCAATGTTTATGTTTGGATCGGGAGTAATCACTGTCCGAGCTGAAAAATCAACACGTTTCCCCATTAAGTTGCCTCTTATACGCCCTTCCTTTGCCTTCAGTCTACTACAAATTGATTTAATAGGCCTCCCTGATCTCTGCGTAGCCTGTTTCAGTGAGGCATTTCAGAGTACGCATGAAATGAAGTTGTACTACTTAACATAAATTTATGTGTATCTACACTCAAAGAAAGACACAACATAAATGAATATAGTTACCATGCAGAAATATATTTTAATGTATACATACCCTTGGTAGTCCTGGCAACTCATTGTCAAAATAAGTGGCAATGTGGAATTGCAGAAGTTGTGCAAACTCTGAAATGATATGAGCAGGAGAACCATTTCGTTCCTGCCGCCTGAGATTGTCATTATGACGAATTATCATTGCCAATTGATGAGTCAAATCATCCTGGAGACAGAAAATACATGAAGTCAGTTATCAACTTATCACCAACAACAATAAATACTAGACTTTCTCTTTAGCTACTAAAATTATCAGCTTGCCACTTGTTCTCTAAACAGAAAGGAAAAAACACAGCAAAAAAGAAGCTTACCTCACTCCTGGATGAGGTGTCCATCATAACAGAGGGTCTCACAGGTTGTGGAGGAATAGGCAGAACTTGTAGAATCATCCAATCTGGCCGAGCGTACTTTGGGTTTAATCCCAATATTTGGGAGTCTTCATCACTTATTCTCTTTAAAACACTAAGAACCTGATACAAATCTAACAATGTTTTAGCATCATGAAAAGCTGGCCTGACACAAGGAAAATCTGTCTATTTAAAGTATACCAACCCTTTCTGCAGTGAGGGTCTGTTTCCTTTCCACGGGTTCAGGAAGCTGTTCCGGGTCATCGTTTTTCTTCCTTTGGGCTTTGTACTCTGCATTCATTTTCATACCCTCAATAGAGAGCTTGGGCTGCTGAGCACCACAGCCACCCCGACTTTTCTTTACAGGCTCTTCAGTATCTTGGCCTTGGACATCAATTTCGTCACCACCTTCACATTTGGTTTTGTTTTTGCAGGCATCCAAAATTTTTTTCAGCCTGCTTTTCGGATTCTTTATTCTCATAGCTTGCTTAAACTTGTGGTCGTCCTGCAAAATGAAGTCACATAAACTTTGCTGGGGTTAACAATTGTCGGCATACTTAAGTATAAGATCCTTTTTTTAAACAAAAATTATGTTTTCGGATTCCATGAGGCAACACTCATTTTATGCACCGCATTCATTCAAGCCATCCCAAAACATAACCCAACAAATTTACAATGAGGTATACAACAGGCTAGGGACATCCAAATGACCTTTCAATCTATCTTACAAAGTTACAAGACTAACAAGCTTATCAATGTTAGTCAATATCAAGAAAGCAGTACCTCATCGACTAGAATTTTCGAGCAATTGAAGCAAACGCATCGCATCACGGACAACACAATCTTCATGAAACCGATGTGAAACATTGGTTTTGCAAGCTCAAGGTGCCCAAAATGGCCAGGGCACTCAGCCATGTTGGCTGTACAAGTCTCACATTTCAACTTCCGGTCAATTGTACCAAGCCGAGGATCACTCAAACCAGCCGTCTTCGGTTTGCCTCCCAACATAGTCTCACTGTGCTCAATCTCCACCACAGACATTTGCCTCTGCAAACAAAACACACCACAAAAAAAAATTGTTTCAGACCACTCCGACTCACCTGAATACAGCATTCAATAAACCCTAGCAATCATCCAATCACTACCAAATCGATCAAACTCAGTAAACAGCTCGAAATCTCGCAACAGAATTCACGTTTCTTAATCTTTTTCGGCAAACAAACAGGCGATAACCGAATGAACGCAAAAACGAAGAACAAAGAGGGAGCGGAAAATTACAATTTCGTCGGGGCTGAGGATGCCGAACTGCACGCATTTCACCTTCGCCACCTCGGCTGGCGAGTAGGGAAACCGGATATCCATGGCGGCGGCGGCGACGAGGACAAACCCTAGGGTTTTTTCCGAGTAGAATTCTCACTGTAACTGGAATTTAGTCAGCTCGTGGTGTTCGTCAATCAAATAGTATTCTGATTTCTTTGTTTTTCTGATTTTTTTTTTGGGTTTAATTTGGTTTTTCTGTTTGCGGCGAATACGAGAGATCGATTTCGCTCTCGACTCTTGGGGGAGAAGCTCTCCGACCAAACCAAAGGAGAAATGAGACCCTAAGGCTCTATTTATAGGCAAAGTGGGTGGAGGATTGTGGGTACCGACTTGTCTGAAAGACGAAATTGCCCTCTAAGGTAGACAGCTTTTGCCGCCTCCATGTGGGCCGTGGGCTGTGGCAAAGCCATGGGCTTTTTGATCGGAAGTGTTCTGCCAGCGGCTAAAAGTGCATTATGATGATAAAGGAAGTTTTTTTTTTTTTTTTTTTTTTTTTTTTTTTTTTTAAAAGTGATTTTAGAGAAAATGGTTTGGGTTCAAAAGTACTTGAAATGTTTTTTTTAACAAGAGTCGTTAGTTATGTGCTTTTTAAAGAAAGTACTTTAAATGTTTTTTCATGATTAACTACTAAAGATTGGTTTCAAAAATATTTTCTCAAAAATAACTTTAGTCATTTAAAACACATCTCAAACGTTCATTAAAAGATTTTTTTGTGCGCTTGACAAAAGTAATTAGAGATCTTTTCTTGAGCGTGAGAAATTATTTGATTGCGATTTTGAATACGTGTTTAATGAAGTGCTTTTACAATAAGCATAAAAGTTGTTTAGGAATGCTTATAAAAAAGGTATAAAACTATTCAAGTTTATTAGTGTTAATCAGCATGGTAAGTCCCGTTGCGCGTCCCAAGTCTTGTTGTTTTGTTTCTTCTTGTTTTAGGTTGATAACCAAGTTCAGGTCTTGTTGTTGTTGTCGTTCTCTTTTTCTTTATTTGCTTCGCATGCAACTCCAAGTTGACGGTGAGTTGAAAATGTTACTACCAACCCTTGTAAATGGCTCGTCTGGGAAATTTTTTTAAATGATTGAAAGTATTTATAGAGAAAATGTTTCTGAGTTTCAAAAACATTTGAAATGCTTTTTGTAAGAAGCACCAATTATGTGTTTTTTGCATGAAGCATTTTAAGTGTTTTTTCCAAGATTAACTTTACATTTTTACTAAGATTGGTTTCAAAAACATTTCATCTAAAAATATTTTCAGTTATTTAAAAACACATTTCAAATCAACCCATAATATTTGAGCGGCTTGTGCAAGCCCGTAATAAAGCTTTATTTGCTTGTGAAAACGCATGATAGGGAAGTACATACTTCAATTTATCTAAAACCAAGATTTACTAATTTTTGCTCAAAGATCCAAATATTTGCTAATCAAATTTTAGAAAATTCGCTGTAATATGATGCCTCCAACTTTTATTTACCTGCAATAGCGGGTCGGGTTGTATTTTCCAATTGGATCACCCATTGCGTATTTGGCTGGGGCCCACCTGATTTTCCACAATTCTGAAATTTCCTTGCCGGCTAAACGCGGTTTTGGAAGCTTCCAGACAAAACGAAACCATATAAACGCCAAAACGCAGCAAAAACATCATTTCCCAATTCCGCCAATGGCTTATTCCGATTCGACGATCTACACCTGTACGGAGTGCGGAGCCAACCTGAACCTTTCCGCAGCGAACCTCTACCCTCCGGACTTCTTCTTCGAGGCCGGAAACAAGGGAACGGTGTCGTTTGCGGCGGTCGACACCACCAAGTTCCGGTTCGAGAAGGAGGACAAGATCAGGCCGTTCTTCGAGACCAGAAACTACTGGGGGATCCAACGGACGAGGACGAAGATCAAGTGCAACGGCTGCGGGCGGCTCGTCGGCCACGTCTACGACGATGGGCCCCCCATGACTGACAGTCCCGGCCAGTTTCACATGGGGCCCAGCCAGGTGATCCCTCGAGCTGCTCGGTATAGGTTCAAGACGAAAGCCCTTCGCGTTTCGTCTGGGACTTAGCTGGAATTGTGGCGATTGTTTTTGTGTAATTTTGGGATTTTCTTTGTATACTGAAAAATGATATGGGTTGCGACCATAATTTCTTGATTGTATACTTTTTGTTGTGATTGAAGATTTTATAGAATTTGTGATTAAATAAGTGAAAATTGAGGTGGGTTTTTCTGGGAATTTTGGAAAAAAAATCCCATGAGCTCTGGAATTTGATCTGGATTAAAGAACATAAATTCAATTATTAAGTTAAACAGATCATTAGGAATAGATTAATCATAATATTCCTTGTACGTTGAAGTTAAATGCAGTTGCGAATGAAATATTACGGTTAAATGCCCTTGCGGATGACATATTAGTAACACATAAATTATGTATTTACAACGGTAAGTTCAGAACATTAACGATATCGACAATATGCCATTGATACCGACTATACCATTGTTATTGACCACATCAACGACATCTACAATACCATAGTTATCGACCACATCAACGATATCTACAATATACTATTGATACCGACTATACTATTGTTATTGATCACATATTAACGGTATAACAATTTTTTTTTAAAACAAATGATATTATCTACATTAAGAGAGAGAATATTGGTTTAACCTCACAATAAGCTCACAATAATGCGATTTAAATTTGTATTTGACGAGAATCAAACCTAAGAACTATCACTTACAAGTGGAGAAATACCTAAGAACTATCACTTACAAGTGGAGAAATACCATTAAATCTTAGGTAGCAACAAAATTAACACCTGTTAATTAGTTAGTGGAGGCTTTTGGGTAGCCGGCTTGTTATGGTTGTTCAATTTTTAACTGATGCACGACTTGTGGGGCTTTGCTGTTCAAACTTCAACGGAAGTAAATTTTCGGTGTGACGACATCATTCTGTAGGGTATGGTGTTAGATTCATGACAAGTCATCACTCTTGAAAAATATTCGTATTTAGATTTATTTTATTTTTTATGTTTGGTTTTTTGAACCTGATTTGTTAGAATTAGAGTTTTGTTTCTTTGCCTAATAGGATTGATTTAGTTTTCTGTATATGTGCTACTTTGTAACTATATGGATAACAAGTCAGTCAAAATATAGCCTACAATTTGTAATCGTCCTGACATTCTTGTTTCATTATTTTTCTTTTAATGAAATAGTCTCCGCAGTTTTTTCGTTAGCATACTCTGATTTTGAACAATGTCATCCAATTTATAAAATAATAACACAGCTAAGAGTTGTGACCGTCGCACTTAAACGTTTCTGTTTGGAACCAATTCCACGTCTCGAGTCTTCACTAAAGAAAGTCACTTTTTGGATGCATGGATTTAAGAACATTCTACCAAATATTTCTGTTGGGAATCGCTGCAATCCAAGTTGTCGAATCTTACTCGAAATTTCAAGGTGCAACTACCACTCAATTTTCCTTTGTATTAGAAAGCAGAACTGGGAAATGTGCCTGGAAAACCAAATCCATCAGTCGCATTTAATTTGCAAGTTAGGTTGGAGGAGTAGCTACCTCTAGAGGGTTGCGATGGTACTTGAAAGTTCCATGTCCAAGAATTTCGATCGTATTATTTCTTCCACCACTTTGCAATCTTAATGTTATACTGTTACAACTTTGAAAGGAAAAATCAGCAATTCGATTAGCCGAAAAGATTGATGAAGATGAAGCAAATCGAGCAGGGGAATTCACTCTCGCCGCCACCTCCACCACCGCCACTTCCAAGGTTCTGGGATAAGAAGGCTGTTCCGGAGAGCGTGACAAAGCAAGAAATCGCGAGGTTCTGGTGTCAGAAGCGCATTAACGAAGAGGAGCATCTCCTTGCCGCTATCAAGGCCGCAGCATGTATTCGAGCCCTCAATCTCTCGGTAACATTCTTTAAAATTACTTGTTAAGAGAAAAATGTTCAGTGTAACCGAGGATATATCTCCTTTCTCTCAGTCTTACTCATCACGTGATCATGTGTCAAGAGCTATCGAGCTGAGACATATGGATCAGAAACATATGCAAAAGAGTAGTTCGTAGCATTTTCATTTGCTTAACTTTTTGAAGGTGTATGGTGTATAGGAGGAAGATTACAGACGTTTCAAGGAGTCCTTGAACAACGATGGCAAAGACGATAAGGACAGCTCTTCTGCTGCCAACGACAGTAACAAGAAGGCGAGTGACAACGAAATTCGTGTTGGAATCAAGGATTGGTTAGTTAATTTTCTCAACTAGTCAAGCACTTTTAAGTTTTCAATTTTTCTTAACAGAGATATTGAACAAATATTTGTGCAGGTGGACGAAAAGCAAGCACGCATACTTCAACCAACCCGCCATAGAGTCCTCCGTGGATCCTCCGAAAAGGATGACTTCCACATTTGTTCCGAATTGTTTCGCTTAGACGCCTGCGCGGCTCTACCCTACTTCTGTTGGTGTGTTTTAGACCAGTTGATGATCATCAGATGGTTCAGTTCAAATGAAGGTTTACAGCCTCTGCAAGTATATTTATTTTCTGAGTAAAATGTTTGTATTTATGAATATTTGGTAAGTTAATTGGACAGTGAAATATACTTTTGGTGTGGAGCTGTGATTGCAAAGCTTTGGCCAATCTTCTATGTTTCAGAACACAAATTACACTTCAATTCAAAAGTCCAAACCAGATTGGTTTTTTTTTTTTTTTTTTGGTCAAAAAATTAGATTGGTAGCTCAAGAATAAATTTTTTTCTCCCAAGAGGCTTATAGTTCAAGTCGTTAAAAGCATTTATTTCCTCGTTCTTCTTGCCCTCGGCATCCTCTCCGTCCCCCAGCGTCTCCTCCGGCAACTCCCCCAAAGCCAACCTCTAATTAGGTAGAAATGAAACCATGAGTACAAAAATAAAAAAGGGGTGAAGAAAATCACTTGATAATCTAAAAGTGCACAGTATTTCAAGTTAATTGCGTATTTTGTACGTTTTAAATGCAAGATTGGTTTGACAAATGGACATAGTAGCATCATGTTGCATTGCATCGTGTTTGTGCCACGAGATGAAAAAATGAGCCCGTCGTTAAAAAAAAGATCAATCACTGTCGATGAAATGAAGTTGCCACGAAAGTTTCTCTCCACATTTAAAGATAGTAAGTAAAAAAATGATAAAAATCACTTTTGAAGTGAAGTTGCCAGAAAAGTTCATCTTCTTCAAACCAACCACATTCACATTGAAAGATAGTAGTGCGTGGCAAGAAAACACGAGTAGTGATATAACAAGAGAGAGTCCATTTACCATACCATACTGCATATTCCACTTCTTTGAGAGGCTGTTTTCTTCAGTTTATCTGGCTTTAATTCTCCTATGGCCGATCAACTTGTCTCTTCTTCTTCATTTAGCAGCACTCCTTCGTGGAGATACGACGTCTTTTCGAGCTTTGGAGGAGAGGATGCGCGAACCAATTTGACAGATCATTTACACAAGGCTTTGGTCAAGAAGGGAATCGACAGGTTCATTGATCACCAACTTATACGAGGAGAAGAAATATCACCAGCGCTCCTCCAAGCAAAGCAACAAATAGTTCGGGGACGCATTTACAGAACTTGAGTGCGAATTCAAGGACAACGAGGATCAATATATACAGGATTGAACTTTAGCCGAGACATTCTCCCGCTTACTTCCGCTGCAAACAGGATTGATACATGCAGTCATATTCTCGTGGTTTAACATAAGACAATCTGGTGTGAACGTATTTGTGTAGTATCCCATTCCCGCTGCGTTTATGCATGATTTGTTTTTCCTGTGCTCTTTCAGTGAGTGTTTTACAAGCAATCTGTTTAATTTCTTGATTGTTCATTAATTAATTTTTTAGATTTCATTAAAAATCAATTTGCAATAGGTTTCAGTATAATGGAAAAGGATCCCCGTCTAAGGATCATAAGGATTCTGTGATCGTAACCGTTTATCGTACATCGTGCGATCAGAAATCATTTTAAAATTTAAATTTTAAAATTAAATATAAATAGTACCTAACGAAAACTAACCGTACGATATACAATGAACGGCCACGATCACAGAATCACTAGGATCTCCAGAAAAAATATCAAACGAAGATCATTTTCCCAATATAATTATGCTAGCATCGTTTGTGCACAATAAAATATATCGTCTTACCTCAAATGACTAAAACAAATTAGCTTACCAATGATGCAAATTGACCGACATACACCATTTACCACAATTAGCACCAATGTCCCTGCAAGTGTGACTTTGAAACGTTGGTGCTAACGTCAACCCTTTATGTTTCCATCAACTATTCACAACCATATCTTCGTGTTGATGTCGCTTATATTAATGTTGCTCGATGTAATGAACATATCAGACTATCCAACCACGTTAAAATGTCAAACATTTTATTTTATTTTTTGATAGACATGCAACACTACATGTTGATAATCTTTTAAAAAAAACAAATCAAAAACAAAAGCGCGTTTAATATTAGAAAATTGTAGAGACTATTCGATGCTCTGATCCAATCTCTCCACACAGAGACACAGAGCTTCAGATCTTGCTGTTCCGATTCCCAAATCCAATCCGATCGATCTCAAATCCCCAATTCCTTGTCCCAGAGGCAACAATGGCTGTCAAGCATCGGCACTCGCGCCTTCCGGCTCGCAAAACGTCGACGGCCTCGTCCACGACGCTGGTCCTCACCTTGCTGGTGATGTTCACCTTCGTCATCCTCATTCTCCTCGCCCTCGGCATCCTCTCCGTCCCCAGCGGCTCCTCCGGCAGCTCCCCCAAAGCCAACGATCTCAGCTCGATCTTGCGGCAGAGCGTCGAGAGGTGAGCGACGAGTCTGTTTGCATTCTTTGCTTTGATTGATTCGGTTGGTAATTTGGTAATTATATTGAATTTTGTGGGTTTGTTAGGAATGAAGAAAATGAGGCAGGGGAGCAGTGGGTCGAAGCCATCTCTTGGGAGCCAAGAGCTTTTGTGTATCACAATTTCTTGGTGAGCTGAGTTGAGCTGAGCTGCCTTTAATTCTCCCACTCATTGAAAATTTATGATTTTTCTGAAATTTTTGGATTGCATTTTTGTAATTACTGTTCAAGTTGCTGAATTGAGCAATCCATGAGAGTCCTGGATTTTTTTTTTAATAATTGTGCCAATGTATCTTGCATTGTATATAGAGTGAGTAAATAATTGTGTGTAATTTCTTATTTGTAATGGGTAATTGCATTGCATTTACTTTTGGAAGAAATTAATGCTTAATAAGTGCCGGGATTCGATGGAATCTAAAGCCGGCGGAATCTGACCCTGGTTGGCTAATGTTGGCAGACCAAGGAGGAATGTGAATACCTAATCGATCTTGCCAAACCGACTATGCACAAGTCATCGGTAGTTGATAGTGAAACCGGAAAGAGCAGAGATAGCAGGTCTTTATTTCGCACGTAGTTATCTCGTTTCATTTCAGTTATAAGATGTAGTAGGGAAAATCTGTTGTTTTTCTTTTCATTCCCTTGCTTTACGCCTTAATGTGCGGTACAATTGTTTTACCTGTTGTATGCAGGGTTCGTACGAGCTCTGGAACATTTTTGGCAAGAGGGCGCGATAAAATTATCAGGAACATTGAGAAAAAAATCGCTAATTTCACCTTTTTACCTGTAGGTATGCTGTTGAGCACATATCCGCCTTCTTATTGATTTTTTTCTTGTGCTTTTTAATGCTTTCTTTTGCCTTCGAAGTTGGAGGTACTACCTTTCTGTGGGATGCAATCTTTAGGATATTCATCTATTAATAGTGTAGCTATGTGTGTTTCGTAAAAGTCACAAGCTAGTTTTTAAACCAAATACAGAACAGGGGGAGGGGCTTCAGGTTCTCCACTATGAAGTTGGACAGAAGTATGAACCTCACTTTGACTATTTTCAAGATGACTTTAACACCAAGAATGGAGGCCAACGTATAGCTACGGTTCTTATGTACCTGTAAGTTTCCTCGCGTAGCTGCCTAAATACTCACATTTCTGATGCACTACATCATAGACCCACTTACATCCTTCGCAAATGTTTTCTCCTCCCGTTTGGCGCAGCTCAGATGTTGAAGAAGGGGGTGAGACTGTGTTCCCCGCTGCCAAAGGGAATATTAGCTCTGTGCCTTGGTGGAATGAGCTATCTGAATGCGGTAAAAAAGGACTTTCAGTTAAACCTAAGATGGGCGATGCACTGCTTTTCTGGAGCATGAGGCCTGACGCAAGTCTAGATCCTTCAAGTTTACATGGTTAGTAGCTTCTTGATATTTAGCTTTGTGAAGCATCAATTCCAGATTTACGTCATCCTAAAATGTCTCCTATGGAAAATGTCATTTGTTTATTTGCGCTTCCTTTTTGAATTTTGTTCATATTTAAAACCTTTCTGCTTACAATTTTGTAACTTTTATTACTTGTTCACAAGTATGCTGACTTGTAGTACCTCTGAGTTAACTTCGACTCATGTTTATTTCAGGCGGATGCCCTGTGATTAAGGGGAATAAGTGGTCATCTACTAAATGGATCCGTGTCAGCGAGTACTCTATTTGAACTATATTATACAAAAGGTAACTATCTTTACCCAAAATAGATAACTAACAGTACTTACGGTTTCTGCATTCTATGAAGCTACAAAATTCCGTTTCGCAAATTCCCAAAATCTGCCACTGACTTGCTCCATGCTCTTGTTCTTATATATGGCTTGGTTCGGGTTATGCTGTTATATGCTATTTCTGCACTTAGATTATATGTATCATTTTCTCAATGATGGGCAGGTTATACAAGTTCTTACGTCGGTGTAGTACTTGTCATTATCTCAAGCCAGAGCTTTTGTACTTGTGCTTCAAGTCTCATTTGTAACGAAGTATACGGATCGGCGCCTGCATGCCTTGGATTTTGATTACTACAGTCGACAGCTGTTCTACTACTAATTCAATTTTTGTTCAAGAGCTTCTATATTCTTGTTATTATCGCAACGCCTCGATGAAATAAGTTCGAATTTTTTTTCTTTTTTGATGGAAACTCCCACTGTAAGAACCCAGAAGGTTTAGAACGTTGAATTGGTGAAAAGAAACAGCAAGAGATGTTCAGGGAAAATTAAAAAAATTACATGTACTAATTATATGTTTTTGAACATTCGTGTTTACTAATTCATTCACGTTATGACATCTTTTAGATGGTTCATTGTACATCTTTTATTCCTCGGAGAGCAAGACTCTCTCCTTATTGCTGCAAATAAAGACGGGATGATAAATCATACCGCAGAATCCTCAAATTATCTCTGGCACTCTCTGCCGCCGGCCCTCTTCCTTAGCCCTACAACATGAATATTAATTAATTTAGGATTTTTTTATTTTTAAGTACAAAGATAAGAGGAGGGGGAGTTCGACTAAGTCACACAATGGGCAACCTAATTTGATATCGAATTCGTCGTCCACGAGATTCGAACTTAACACATTTCACTCACAAGTGAAGTGGAATATTATCAGACCGTGAGTGGTAATTAATTTAGGATATTGAATTGAAAAGTTTTCCGATTCTCGCTAGGACACGAGGATATAAAAGTTGAGCTTTCACCACGATGGGCAAAAACCCTGGACCACAAGTACACTGCTCCTTTTCCTCCTCCAAGAAAACACCAAGACGTACAATACAAGCATCCTTGACATGGCGAGTAGTGCAGATAATATCCCACACGAACTGTTAGCGAACATCGGAAACCGCCTGAACACTACCAGATTCCGTGCGGTCTGTAAGTCATGGCGGTCCTCTATTCCTCCCTTCAAGAACCTGCTCCAGTTACCCTTAGAACTGTCGGTTGCGTTCGGAAAGGACGGCGAATATACTAATTCCGAAGGCTTTACCCTTGTGGAGAGCGTAGTCTATCATCTCGCACCTCCCACCGTAGCCAATTGCCCGCTCTCTTTTGTTTGAAATAATACTCGACTAGACTAGCTTTAATCACCAGATTTCACGGGGAATCAAGGGAGAACATGGACGTTGTAAACGCTAAGATGGATTTTTCGTAAGAGGTTGGTGTCTGAACTTTCAATCCCCGACCCTCCCCCGACAAAACCCTAATTGAAATTTCAGGCGCCACTGGCCCTTGCTCCGGCTTGGCGGTGGTGTGTCAGATATGGCAGGTCCGCTGCGTTGAGCTTCAAGTTGGTTGTGACGATGTTGCAGGTAGTTGTGGCTTGATGAGCTGACTAGCGGGTCCCTTCTCATTGTAGGTTAGTTTTGTTGTCTCGCCCAGCTAGTGTTGTGGTCGCGCTACATGGATGGCTGGATGTGATTTTTATCTTGAGCAACGAGTTATGCGGCCTTGTCTTCCAATGATGACTTCATGTGGTTTTGCTCCTTCGCAATGACTTTATGTGACCTCGCTATTCGATGACCTGTAGTCGCAAATACGTATCTGTTGTCTCAATCGTGTTGTAACAGATTAGTATGAACGGCACTAGTAGTCTAGTTCTCTACGTAACAAGCATGACCTAATACGACGGCGGATAATTCCATGATATAGACCGACAGTAGTTCATGTAACCCTACATACTAGTAACAAAAACTGGGAAATTTGAAATTTGTGTGCATGCGTAGCAAGCTGAAAACAAAGTGGCATTGACAGTCCACACCTCCAATAAAAACCAAATTTCACAACGTCGAATTGTTGCCAAAACATGATTCTTTTTCTAAGACAACAGATATTCCCACCAATATTCCTTTATTTATAATGTAGCTGGGGCCTGGGGTCGTCAGCGCTGGGATTTGAAACAACTTCGTATTGTTGCTGAAACACGTTGATTATTTTGAGCGGAAAAATTGGTACAATGTTGACCTGCACCGGCATTGTCGATGCCCGTCAAGTGGATGTTGATCTAGCTTTTGATCAGATTCCTGATGACATACTGCAAAATGCCTCCGTGATCGAAATATGCCAGCTCAACCTGCACGAAAGACGGAACAAGCCAAATTTTAAGCAACCCGAGCTTGATAGGGCAATGAACATACGAAAGAAGCGAAGGGTGATGGAGTGTGTTACCTCTGTATCGAAACGTAGTGTACATACGAAGGACTTGCCATTATCTGTCACTACTGTGACATCCTGACCAGGTCTAATTTCACTGACAGTGCTGGGAAGATTGATGGTATAGCGTTCCTCGCCGGTTAAACCAAGAGAGTCAGCATCCTCCCCAGTCTTGAAACATAGCGGAATGATGCCCATGCCAACGAGATTACTACGGTGAATGCGCTCAAAGCTCTTTGCTATAACTGCCTTCACACCCTGAAAATTATTATGTTTAAAACAGACTTCGTTAGATATAAGGCAAACATATACTGAAAGCGTACGCATAATTAAGATACTGCTAGAGGGCATACCAATAACATTGGACCCTTTGCAGCCCAATCACGAGAACTTCCACTTCCATACTCAGCACCAGCCAAAATAATCGTATCATGTCCTTCGCCTTTGTACCTCTGTCAATAAAAGTAAAGGAGTCAACATTGCAATTTGCACGTTTAGGTCAGGGTCGAAAGCATCAACATTAAACATCCAATACGAAGGAAAACCTTCCTGAGGAATTAAAATGATTCTTCGATAACCTAAGTAAAAGTTGAAATTGAAGGGCATTACCATAGCAGCATCAAACACAGACAGTTTCTCTCCAGTGGGAATGTGGATTGTTTTGGGACCAACTTCTCCTTTCAAAAACTTATTGACCAGCCGAATATTAGCAAAAGTCCCTCTTGCCATAATCTCGTCATTACCACGGCGACTTCCATAAGAGTTGAAGTCTCTTCTATCAACACCACGTTCCAGAAGGTATTTAGCTGCTGGGCTGTCTTTATGGATGCTACCAGCTGGTGAGATGTGGTCGGTTGTAATACTATCTCCAAAGTTGAGCAAGCAGTAAGCATTCTTCACACCATGAGCACCCGGAGGAGACATGGTCATATCCTTAAAGTATGGCGGTTCATGTATATATGTTGATTTTGGGTCCCAGGCATAAAGAGTGCCAGATGGTACAGATAACTGATTCCACATTGGATTTCCCTTGGTGATTGCTTCATATGTAGCCATAAACATATGAGGAAGCACATTTGATTGCACAACCTGAAAACAGCACGACAAGACCAATATGAATTTCCGATCCCTGGACTTAAATAGTAGAAACTATTCTTGTGCACATCTTTTCAAAATCTTATAGAATTATATAGCGAGATAGTAGAGCAAATTACCGTTGCCACTTCTTCATTGGATGGCCAGATGTCCCTGAAAAATATCTTCTTTCCATCTTTTCCCACCCCAATTGGTTCTGTTTCAAAATCAATATCTACCTGCAGCATTGCAAACAAAATGAGATACTGCACTAAATCTAAAAGTCAAATTTTTACGAGCATAAATCAGCTGATGAGTGCCATAAAAGATGCATACAACATAACTTGATACAAAGAGTAACAACTGTCTGTGCAAGAATCTATGAGTTCCATACCTTTCCAGCAAGAGCATAGGCAACAACAAGGGGAGGAGAAGCAAGATAATTAGCCCTTGTTAAGGGATGCACACGACCCTCAAAATTCCTATTTCCAGATAATACAGCCGCAGCTACAAGATCTGTACATGTGCAGAAAATCAACAACTTAGTCACCATGTAAGACTCCACAAAGTAGTATCTGTATGAGCACAAACCGTAGAGAATATTACCATTTTCTGTAATAGCAGCCGCTACTGCATCATCAATATCTCCTGAATTCCCAATGCATGTCGTGCATCCATACCCAACAATATGAAACCCTAACTGATTCAAATACTTCTGCAACCCACTGCAGAAAAATACATGACTTTAAGTATACATCACCAACGTAGCGTATCTTTCCAAAAAATAGAGATTCCAAAAATTACCTCTTTTGCAAGTATTTGGTTACAACCCCAGAACCGGGAGCAAGACTTGTCTTAATCCATGGCTTCACCTAATAAAAGGCACAAAAATAATGCAAGGATAGTTAATAAAAATAATCACTATATTTGCCAATGTTATATAATGTAGAGATAAAACTAATCTTTCAGTTATGTGATATCAAAAGTAATCAGTAGACTAACAAACAGGGGCAGCAAGTAATCTTGCGCAATGCAGGCACTTATTTTGTTAATCACACGCAGGCAAAGTGGAAATGGAGTCATTCTGTCTGAATATTCCACCTCAACTGTATGGTAATGCATTTTATATGACACGAAATTCATTGTCCACAACATTCTGTTCACAATCCTAGTATATCTTCTGGTAAATTTATTTCATTTTATTTATTATTATTCCTATAAATGATTACACAGACATGAGAAATGAGCCATAATTAGAGACATCTAACCTCCAATCCTAATTCACAAGCTTTCTTGGCCACCAAAGCAGCTCCAAGCATTACACTAGGATTTGAGGTGTTTGTGCAACTGGTGATAGCTGCAATAACAACATCCCCATGCCTAAGCTGTGCTGGAGTTCCGTGAAAATCGAATTCTACAACTTTACTTTGAGATTCCTTTGGCACAGCAAAACCCTGCAACACATTGCAAGAAACATAAGCTTTTCGGGAAAAGGTTTCCTTAAGTGAACATTAATCTATAAAGTAATCAAATTCTGGAACATCAATGAGCCACAGTTTGCAAGCAGTTCTGAAAGAAAATTTGAGTTAAATTATTGCACTTCTCACCTTAAATCCAACTCTATTGTCAAGGCATGCATGCCAATCCCCTTTCATTTCTTTCAAAGTAACACGATCGTGTGGCCTAGAAAGCATTATTATTCTCAGTGTCATGTCACAAAAGATTGAATCCAATGAAGTGTGCATGTTAGCTTGAGTTACAAAGAAATCCTACCTCTTTGGACCGGATATGCATGGTTCCACATCATTAAGATTTAGCTCAAGATAGGAGGAGTACACTCTCTCAATCTGGGGCTGTGTTGAGAAAAATATTCAGAAGTTCAGAATCGACATTACAGAAGATGTTAAATAGAAAGGTCCCAAACGTAGTGGGTGGGTGCTTATATTTTACCTCATTATAGTCGACAAACATCTTATTAGCCCGTAAATAGGATTCTATCAGAGCGATCTGCACGGTGACTTTCATTTCAGCATACAAACAAATGGACAAGATAAATGAAACAGTGTTTAAACAAGCAGTTACCTTGTCATCACTTCTGCCTGTGAGTTTTAGGTATTGCAGGGTGACATGATCCACAGGGAAGAAGCCCATGGTTGCACCATACTCGGGAGACATGTTGGCAATAGTCGCACGGTCTGCTAGTGACAATTCACTCATGCCTTCCCCTGCAAAAGAAAGCAATGGCCAACTTCTGAGGTGAGAAGAAACGCAAACCAAGCAGCAGCTGGAGCATCTATCATTGAAACACCAGTACAACTAGATAATATGATTAAGTGTACTGGTTTACCATAGAACTCCACAAATTTGCCAACAACTCCATGCTTCCTCAGCATTTGAGTTACTGTCAGAACCAAGTCAGTAGCTGTCACACCATCTCTCAGTTTTCCTAGTAATTTAAACCCAACAACACCAGGCAGGACCATGCTCATGGGCTGTATAGAAGAAACGAGAGATACGAACAAAAAGAGTAAATGTATAGTTCTGGATAAGAAAGTGAGAAATGTGCCACAATAAAACTCAAGTTGTACTGTAAATACTAGGGTCAGCAAAATCAAAAGAACACATCAAGTTATTCATGAAAAAGCAGGCAAGGATCCATGGATGCACTTCTTTACCTGGCCAAGCATAGTGGCTTCTGCTTCGATACCACCCACTCCCCAGCCAGCGACACCTAATCCATCTATCATAGTCGTGTGTGAATCTGTCCCGACAACACTATCAGGATAAAGCAAGCCATCCGTGTTGAACACAACTCGACCAAGGTATTCCAAATTAACCTGTAATCAGCATTTCAATTTATTTATCTTAGGTTAGCATCCTGGAATAATATATTAGAGATTAAAATTTGTGTTCCCCAAAGTGATCGAATTACCTGGTGAACAATCCCTGATCCAGGAGGAACAACAAGCATGTTATGGAACGCATTTGATCCCCATTTCAGAAAACCAAACCGTTCTTTGTTTCGCTGGAACTCAAATTCCATATTTGCCTGCACGGCATTTTCTGATCTTGCAACATCTACTTGAACCGAGTGATCAATGACAAGATCTACTGGGACCTATATTCATTAGAAGCCAACATTGATACCCTTTGAAACGGTTAAAAGAAAAAATAAAATGGTATGCGTGTAATGCAACCGGAAAGACAGTCAAGTTATTATAAACAAGAAATGCCAATGTTAAGCAACAATGCACGCATTTATGTAGCTCACCAATGGGTTAATCTTGTTAGAATCCCCCTTCAGATTGTTCATGGCATCACGCATACAAGCTAGATCAACGACAGCTGGTACTCCAGTAAAGTCCTGAGAACCAGATGAACAACACATTGATAATCCACGTAACGCTAAACTGCGATAACTTCAAATTTAAAGACTGACAATCCACACACTGATTTACCTGAAGCAGGACTCTAGCAGGTTTGAATGGTATCTCAACCTGCTTGGGAGAAGTGTTCTCCCAATCAATAATTTTCTCAACATCATTACTCTTCACTTGAAACTCATCACAGTTACGAATTGCGGATTCAAGAAGGATCTTAATCGAGAATGGCAGCTTCTCTGCAACATATAACACCAATACCCAAGTAAATTTCACCACAAATTTTCACACTTCCAAGTGAAATAAACAAAATTAACACTCTGTTTCCCTGCAGTAATCCAAAAGCAACTACTTTCCACAAACAAAAACCACAAAGATTCAAACTTTCTACTCATTACCCACACTTTCTCGGCAACCAAACAGAAAATACAGAAAACCAACCAGAGAAACAAACAAACCGATTCTTGGATCGTTGAGAGCCGGCAAGCTGTAGTATTTGCCGAATTCGCCGCCGTCCGGCTTCTCAAGCGCCGTCAGTATCTTCTGAAACGGATTCGCCGACGCTGAAACCACCCCAAAGCATAAAAAATTAAAACTAAAAACCAATAAATAAATAAATAAAAAGCTCCGATCAAGAAAAAAAAACAAATTAAAAGATCGAGCTGGTGGATAGTGACTGTACCCATTTAGCGATAAAGATCCGAGCTTTCGGTTTCGATTCAATTCGAACTCGGGCCGACGATTCGAGAGAGTGAAGTGAAGGAGGAAGGGGAAAACACTTGCAACGTTATCTGGAGTTCTTTTTTTGTTATTGATATTGTCGTGTGTTCTTGGTCCGATGAATATCCTGATAGTGGAGGGTCAATGATTCGGCATTTTTTCTTTTTTTTTGCGTGATTTATGATAGATTACAAATAGTTGAATATGTGTGTTAAAAAATTAATAATTAAAAAAAAAATTATCGTTCGTGTTCTTGTCATAATAAAAAATTTCTTCTGTTGAACTGTTGGTTGGGTGACTTTTGGGTCAGTGATGATAAGGCAAAAAGATGGGCCTTTGGATCCTTTGGAAGTGAACGACCTTCAAGACTCTGGATGCCTTTTGCTATGTTAGAACAAATTGGGTTGGGGTTGGGTGGGATATTAATCTCTCTTTTTGTGAGGTCTTAATTTTTTGAAACATCCAAAACAAATGTTGGGGTTGGGAAATTCCTATACCACAAAAGGAATATAGTTCGAAATTGCTTAAGCTTTTTATTTATTTTATTTTATGATATGAATGGAATATACTGGCGTATCAGAAAAATCACAATTGGACATTGGAATCAGTGAGTTATTGCATTTACAAAGCGTAGGAATAGCTCTTGCAGATAAGGGAGGCAAACAATGTCAGAATAAACTACTTTTGAGCAAAATATGGTCATAGAGTATTGTAACATCCTACATCGTCCAAGGAAGTAAGCTTTATATGTATATTCTTATCCTTACCTAGCACGAGACCTTTTGGAAGCTCACTGGCTTCGGGTTCCGTAGGAACTTTGAAGTTAAGTGAGAAGGAGGCTAGAGCAATCCCATAATGGATGACCCACTGGGAAGTTGCTCATGAGTTCCCAGAAACAAAACCTTGAGGGAATGGTAAGCCCAAAGCGGACAATATCGTGCTACGGTGGTGGAGCGGGCCGAGGAAGTGATACGCCCCGGGCCGGGATGTGACAATTTGGTATCAAAGCCTAACCCTGACCGCGTGTGTGCCGACAAGGACGTCGGGCCCCTAAGGGAGGTGGATTGTAACATCCCACATCACCCAGGAGAGTGAGCTTTATATGTATATTCTCATCCCTACTTAGCACGAGGCCTTTTGGGAGCTCACTAGCTTCGGGTTCCGTAGGAACTCTAAAGTCAAGCGAGAAGGGGGTTAGAGCAATCCCATGATGGATGACCCACTGGGAAGTTGCTCGTGAGTTCCTAGAAACAAAACCGTGAGGGAATGGTAAGCCCAAAGCGGACAATATCGTGCTACGATGGTGAAGCGGGCCTAGAAAGTGATCCGCCCCTAGGCGGGGATGTGACAGTATACTGGCTCCTTATGTATCAGAAAAGAAAAAAAAATCACAATTTGACACGTGAATCAATGAGTAATTTTGCATTAACAGAATGTAGGAATAACTCTTGTAGATGAAGGAGGCAAACAATGTCAAAATAAACTAATTTTGAGCAAAGTATGGTTATAGGTATATTAGCTCCTGATGTATTAGAAAAATCACAATTTAACACGTGAATCAATGAGTTATTTTGCATTTACAAAAAGTAAGAATAGCTTCTTACAGATAAGAAGGCAAATAATGTCGAAGTAAACTAATTTTGAGCAAAAGATGGTTAATACAGTGGCTACTAATTGCCATATTGTTTTCCACCTCTTTAATTGTTTAATTCCTTATAGAAAGCAAGTACAACCAAATTAAAGAAACTTGCATTAGAACCATTAATGACAAGTTACCTCAATCATCACCGTCTTTCTCTAATCTGAAAGTGATTATACTGTGTAATCGTGACTATCTTTTTCAAATATACATTTCTTATTACGTGCAACCATCGTACTTTTAAAAAATGTAGACACAACGCAAATATCTCCGAAGTTAGAAGACACTGCAAAAATAAGGGTTGTTAAAACTTGAAAATGGCAAGGTTCACGCTAGCGGTGGACGGTTAAAGTCTTCAATTTCATAATTTCATCATATTATCTCTCAAGTTTAAACCGTCCCACTCACTTTTAATTACAAATTAGTGTATAGTATTGCTTCTACTTAAAAAAAATTGAGATAGTGACAGAAAATTAAAGAGTTATAGCCATTGATACTCACATCATGGAGATCAACCCCCTTTTCACGAGACAGAGACCCCTTTTCACGAGACAGAGAGTGGGCAATAGGACATTGTTTGGACTTGGCAAGGGAAGCATGAATTTGTAACTTGTGAGAATGTTTTACGACTGTAAAAGTGGCGATTCCAAGCCAACGAGATTTCTTGCTTTGCGAAAGTCTGTCGGGAGAAAGAGTGGGGGCGAAAAGAATGTCTATCATACACAGTCTTATCTTTGCTTTTAAGACTGTACGAACAATAATTCTTACTACAAAAAGAAATAAGAATATTTATTGTATTTCCAATGTGAAAATATCTGATACATATTAAGTTGAGTAAAGAATTTCTCAATTTAACTTTGGACGGTAAAAGATATGGTAGATTTTCACAGTGATATGAAGGTCGTTTAACTATTTTTTACTTGTACCTAATTACTACATGCATGGATTAGATTACGTTATTAACCAACCATATCTCTCTGATGAGGATTCACATTAGAAATAGTGGATTATTTCACAAGTTGTAATAAAAGTAGGCAACATGATATGCATGTCCTATTTTTAAAGTAAATTAATAAAAAAATAAAGAACAATTAACATTTATGATTTAAGTAAAATAATAACGTCACATGATTTTATGTCAAATAAATTGGAAATTTGCTTCAAATTTTGGCCTTGAAAGATAACCAACAATTAAGTGTCCTTGAATATTAATATATATATATATATATATTCTTTATTATTGAGGTTTGGACCTGATTATAATGCAATTAACAATTTATTGACTAATTGTGTCACAAATTCTTGGACGATCATTGTCATGATCAAGGGTCAGTGTTTAGCTTAACCACCAATTCATCAAGCGGAAGAAATAAAATTAAGAAATCGTGAGAGAGCATTGACATTTATACATGCACGTATGACTTTCCCTCCAGCTAATTAAGCGCACGCGGTGTAGATCACAAAATCTATTGGCCAAGGGAAAAAAATTCGTAGGGTGGTGAAGTTGCAGGTGGTCTTGCCTGTATAGAGTGTCTTAGTCTTTCTTTAAGATCGGTGGATTCTATTTTTGGATTAGCGTAGATTTTGTTTGTGCTGCGTTTGGCGGATGATGTGGTTTCATTTTTGAGCGACAGTTTGATGTGGTCTCGTCTTCACGCAATGATTATGTGATCTTGTCTTTCAACAATGACTTTATATGGTTTCGCTCTCTAGCAATGACATTGTGTGGCCTTACTGACACATTTGTATTGCTGCATCTGTGCTTGTGGTAGTCATGTAGAGGTTTTTAATTAATCGCTTGTTTGTGCAAATTCATTCCAAATCAATGTGTTGGTCACTAAAACAATATACCCAATTGGCACCCTTGTATTTATTTGTAATGATCAATGAAATGCCACTATAGTTTCTTGTAAAAAAAAAAAAAAAAAAAAAAAAAAAAGAAGGATCACAACATGTGTATGAACATTGGTATATATTTTCCTGCAGACATTTGTTTTCGAATTCACAACCCTTGAATTTAAATAAATATAATGTAAATTATCCTATTGTTTACAAAGAAAATAAAAATATCAGTTCATATTTTATAAATCACACAGTTTGACACACACAAAAATATACGAAACGAAAAGTTTATGTACGTGTTCTTTGTGGGTAGAAATATTTATTACTTCCAAAGGGAAAATGCATATACTTTCCAATCTTGGTAAATATATATTTGATGCAACACAAACCAATCAAAAAGGCTACCAACGTAATCCTTTGAAGAATAAGGTCTGGAGTCCACTAGAATTTGAGAGAAATCCCAAAGAGTTGAAATTGTTTAATGATTGAATGAATACAATTGTTACATCCAACAACTTATAAATAAAAAATTACAACTGCTTGGAACAACGCAAAGGACTATAGGAATTAAAACGACATTAATTAAACATAATCGGACGAAAACCAGGTCCGATTTTTATTACGAAACTTTAAACAGCGTTTTGGAAGCCAAAACGGCCTCAGACAGCCAAAATTTGTCATACTTAATTGCATGGCAGCGTGTTTGACCCATGACGTCGTTTTCTTTTCAAAAATGTACCACGGGTCCAAACTAGAACTCATACTCCAAATTTGTAAATTTCTGTTACGTCCCTTCGCTTTGTCAATTTTAAAATGCTTCTTTTTCTTTGCCTTTCCTCGTAGATATTTACCCCATTTTGTACTACATCAATATTAAGTCGTATGGACTTTCTTTTGAGAATGATATAAGAACCAACTAGTATAGTATACGTATTGCATCAGCTTATATGCATCTTCAGTAATAAATTAATAATTGAGTGCTCTGATGAAGCTAGAACATACGAACTTATGGATCTTAATAATTTATTCGTGGTGAAGGCAATGTAAATGAAAGGCAAAGAAGAAAAGAAAGTTCTAGCTTCATCAAGTACTTTAAACTTTCTTGACTGCAACTTCAAAATGATTACAAGATCTTTTATGTATATATGCGCGCATGTAATACATATTATTATATAATTATATTCACTTCCCTTGGATGAAAGTATACAAGATTACAGTATCCAGAACTCTCTTGGTGTCATCATGTAGCATCTACAACTTTCGGCATTGACACTTGACAGAGCCACCCCAACTTCCTCAATCTTTTCGCCGACTTGCAAAATCTCTTTCTGGATCGATTTAATTTCTAGAGGTATGTATTATTGTTGTTGTTGCCATTGCAAATCTACAAAAGTGAACATGACACATGACTTTTGAATAGTAGTATTCATCTTCCTTGAAAATTATAATGGATGTGTCATAAGTAGTCAAATTCGTTTAAATACTAAGTACAATCGTTCACATCTATAAGTCACAACGTTAAATATTGATGCAATGTATAAAATGCATAATTATAATATTAAGAGTTAAAAGTCACTCACACAAACATAAGCCACACACACTCAAGGTCCAATATATAGCTAGCTTTAAGTTGAACAGGGAGCCTAGAAGGGTGTGGGATGGTCAGCATGGGAAAAACCATGCGTGCCTCGAAGAGCAAGAAGAAGCAGTCGCCTTAATTAATTCAATTGTATACTTATTCAGAAAATTGGGTTTTCTTCTTCCAACCGCTTAATTTGATCAGAAGGTTCTCAGAAGTTCTTTTTTGGTCAAGTAGATATTTTATATTTACAAAATCTTATAACCACGTTGTCAAATAAGACTGCTATGCATGCATGCATTTCTAGTATATAAAAGTCAATAAATGACGTAATAAAATTGCAAAAGTAGAATGTTCATACTTCTTGTTTAGGTACACTACTACAATGTAAGTTAGGCGAATTGAGAGAGAAACAATCCGAGCTTCTGGTTTGCTTCTCTTTCACATAAGTTCTTGGCGAGAGGCTGTTAGCAATTTTTTTTGTTTTGGCTACTCGAACAATGGTTCAGTTACTTATGAGATATTTTAAAAGACTTTCGACACTCAATTAGGTTTAATTAAACTTTACGCAAGCTCAATTTATAAGCTAGCTAGTATTTATTTGCATGCGTGAGACTCTTTACTACACGTAGCACATATAGACGATTCAAGTTTTGACAGACACCAAATTTCAAGTTTTGAACTGAGTTCGAGAGGTAGCTTGGTTTGAACCCATCAGAGCCACACCGCTTATCATTTGCTTGTCCAAAGTTGAACATTTTGAATGACTCGTTGGACTCTTACATACAAATTGCATCACTCTTTTCTTTGAGCTAAATCTAATATAAATTTTTTTGTCTTGTAGTTGACACCCTTTTTATTTCCTTGTTGCTTTTCTTATTTTTATCTAGCTATTGAAGTGAATAAATAAATAAAAATAATTAAGAGGTAGATACAAGTAAATGAGAAAAAAAAATGATAACATGAGTGTTGAAGGAGAAAACAGGTATATAAACATAATTTCATTAAAAGTTTTTTTATACAATTGATATTAAAAAATAGGACAAATCTACGTTCGCTTTGCGAAGGTTGAGGAGAGCGTCTATTGTATTCAGCTTCACTTTTGTTTTGCAAAGATATTGTTTTCACAACTCGAACTTGTAACTTTTCAGTCACAAAAGAGCAACTTTTCCATTGCACCAAAACTTACTCTCATACAAGTGATATTAGAAAAATGTAAATCCTAACATAAAATCTCGGATGCTAAGATGAATACTTTTTAACCAATTAAATTATAGCTTTTTAGCCAAAATGGTCCTTGAGATTTGTATAACTCATCACTTTGGTCCCTGAGATTTCAAATCAATAGAAGTGGTCCCTGAGATTGTCTACCATCCATCATTTTGGTCATTCCGTTAAAAACTCAGTTAAGTGTCCCGGAGCTCTTGGCCGGAAGTTTGGGCAATTTTCAAAGCTTCATAACTCAATCGTTTCTTAACCAAATTCGACCCATAATATATCAAAATGAAGATAGGAAAGTGTAGAATAAGATTATACCTATTTGGAAGCCCAATGGTTGCCGGAGATGGTCGGAAAATAGCCTCAAAGTTGACTAGTCCGAGGGAAAACTGGAAAACTCGCCAGAAACTAGACAAACTTTAAATGTTCATAACTTCTTCAATACTCAACGAAATCAAGTGATTCAAAAACAAAAATCATACTTCTCGACGAGACAAAGAAACGTATGATTTTCGATTTTTAATCACTTGATTTCGTTCAGTATTGAAGAAGTTATGAACTTTTAAAGTTTGTCCAGTTTCCAGCGAGATTTCCAGTTTTCCCTCGGACCAGTCAACTTTAAGGCTATTTTCCGACCATCTCCGGCAACCATTGGACTTCCAAATAGGTATAATCTTATTCTGCACTTTCATATCTTCATTTTGATATATTATGGGTTGAATTTGGTTAGGGCCGGCCCTGAGAATTTGGGGGCCCTAGGCAAGCCTTCGAAGCGGGGCCCTAAAATTCTCTGATCTCCGGTTCTTTGTGTATTGATTTGTATAAAACAAAATTGCTAAATACATAAAAAGTTCTATTTTCACATCAAATATCATTAAAAATTAATATAAAAAAAAAGATAAATATACAAACAATATTCAAACATTACACGATTCATGTTTTTAGACACAAATGAACTAAATGTTTGCAGTCAAGAGTTTAAGATTGAGAGTGAAGAACAATAAAACTTGATGATCAAGAGAGTAAATAACAATAAAACTTGATTGACGAGTATAATAAATTCAACGCCAATTGTTTCTCTTGTGTTTTTTTTTTCCTTCTAAAATAAACATCACACTAACGAATTGAATATTAAAATAATCCATTGAATAAAAAGTTATTGAAAAGAAAAATACAAAATTCAAAGTTTTGATTACCTTAAAGTACAATCTTTAAGATCATATGATAGTTGTTTTAAACATTCAATAGAAATAGAGAAAATAGGAAGTTAGTTTAAACATTTGATAAAAATAAAGAAAATGAGAAGTTGAAAGAAAAAAGATTGCAAAGAGACTTGAATTTGGACAGATGGATTGTCAGTAAATTTGAAAAACAAGAAAAATCTAGTGACTAAAAGACAACTTTGTGTTTCAAACTCAACACTCCAAAGAAAAATGAAGCCAACATTTCCAATGCACTAACAAATGAATTATGATATTTCTTACTTTTTTTTATATTTATATGTTAATTACAGGATATAATATTTTTTTGGAGCCCTTCCGAAGTGGGGGCCCTAGGCGGGCGCCTACTTGGGTTACCCTTAGGGCCGGCCCTGAATTTTAAGAAATGATTGAGTTACAAAGCTTTGAAAATTGCTCAAACTTCCGGTCAAGAGCTCCGGGACACTTAACGGAGTTTTTAACGGAATGACCAAAATGATAGATGGTGAACAATCTCAGTGACCACTTCTATTGATTTGAAATCTCAAGGATCAAAGTAAGAAGTTATGCAAATCTCATGATCATTTTGGCTAAAAAGCCTTAAATTATAAACATCTCGGCATTTTCTTACAGTTTTATTTGTTTGAACATTAATTTATCCGGTATATCCAATAGCAGAAATCACTCTTCCCACTTGTATAAAACAAATATAATACATTTTGTATGAACATTCCTCAATCTGCCACGTTTTTGGTCTATTCAATTGAATCTAAATATTAAGTTAAAACGTACCTATCTGTTGTTTGGTTCGTTTTGGTTGAACACCTAGTTACTCCACTCAAACCAACATTGTAATGGTACTTCCATTTTGAGGTGGCAGGCAGGAATTCTTGGCAACATACCATATTTGGGAAAACCTACTAACCAAAGCAACCCTGATCAAACCTAAACTTTCAATAACATTTAAAAAACCAAAATTAAAATTAAAAAAGAATAGATTTGTGGCATCATTTTTTTTTTATACAACTTTGACACATATTTATATGAGGCTTTTTAGAACATAATTTATAAATCATCTTTATAAAAAATTAGCCAAATCCAGCGATTATAAGGTTTCATAGTTGAGTGATTTTGACAAAAATGATATTTAAGAGAAAATCTAAATGGCAGACGGTTCAAGCCTTTGAAACAAATTATATAATAAATTTTACAAAAGCATGTGTAAAAAATTATATATAAAAAGTGGTGTCACAAATTCGTCTTCTATAAAAATATTGCAAGAAGAAGAAGAAGATATTTTTGTTGCCTTTTGCTTACCCTGTGGATTTATTAAAACAAAATTTCAGCAGTGACCAATCAATTTGGCACCAAATCTCACAAAAAACCAACCCCACATCCTTGACTCTTTCTTTCTCTCGCCTTCCTTCGTCTGTTCTGGTTGAAAAACGGGTGATGGAAAATTAAAAATCAATTTGCAGTGACGAGTTTTGTGGGACGATTTTACAACCTGAACAGCTTGATCATTTGTCAAAGGAGAAGCTTCTTGAAGTTAATATCTCTCTCTCTCTCTATCTCTCTCTCACATGCATTTTCTGAAACCAAAATTACCGTTCTTTTTCTACCAAGCCTATATTTTCTTTGATCCACGAGCAAATATAGTTGTGATGGAAGAAAAACAGAGCTTAATGACCTAGAGAGAGAAAGCGATAGAGAGAGAAACAAAGAGAGATTTATGTCAAACGAGAAAAAAAAATAAGAGAGCTTTAAATGCGAGTTGGTTGATGTGGTTTTCATTTTCCCTTCTTCTCTTACGGACTAAGCAATACACCTTTCCATCCATCTTCCCTTTATATACAAATCTCTATATATACACATATTTATATAGAGGGAGATATTCAAAGCTTTGAAAAGGGTTTTAAATTCATTCATATTTTTGCTTTAAACTCAACAAACATTTAGCTACAAATCCAAAAGCCTTGTTTTTCTTCTATAAACGCAAACAGCAATGGATTTTATTGCGCACCCATCTCGTTTGCCTCCTTCCTATTCGTTTTCGTTGGGGAATTTCGTCGAACGGGTCAAGGATTTCTGCAACTTCGCCGTCTCTGCGGTTCTCGGGAACGTTTTCTCTGCGATCTTCACCTTCTTCTTTGCATTAGGTTCGTTTTATTTTATTTTTTCTGAATTGGGTTCTGCTTGTTTGTCGAAAGTTTCTGTCTTTCTTTTGTTAATGCATTAAAGGGTGTTGATTTTTTGATCTGTTTCTGTGTTTTTTGATGTGGGTATATCGCAAATTTTGCAATGAGTTGGATTTTGGCTCTTGGGATTGTTAATTTCTGCAGGAAAGATCAATTGGGTCGCTGTTTCTGTGACAGAGGAAATTATCTCAATGATTGCATGCATTTGGATTCCTGAATTTTGTTGGAGAATTGAATTGAATTTCGTATGCCATTGTTTTGTTAAATTCTAGCTCCAATCAAAGTTTAAAACTTTACTTGTTGACAAAAGGGGTTCTTTTGGGAAAGCTTGTTCATCAATTTTTTTTATATTTATTTATTTATTTATTTTGTTGGTGTCTGGATCCTTGGAACATAGCGTGTTTTGAAATTAAGAACCGTATGTTACGTTGTCCCTTCCGGGACATCCGATAAAATTGAAACGATACAGAGAAGGAAAGCTGTAAGTTATGTTAGATTTTGACTAATGGAAATGGCAATTTTTGTGTGCAGTGGGCACCACGTTAGGAGCAATGACTGGAGCTTTGATAGGGCAGGAAACTGAGAGTGGATTTGTGAGAGGAGCTGCAGTTGGTGCAATATCAGGAGCTGTTTTTTCAATTGAAGTGTTTGAATCTTCCCTTGTTCTTTGGCAATCAGATGAATCAGGAATTGGGTGTCTTCTGTATTTGGTGAGCAATTAAGATTTTGGGGACCCCTATATTTATATGGTCAGGTGGTCACTGCCCCAAATGCCTCAAATGTTTGGTTCTTTAGAATTCCTGAGTTGGTGTATTTGATCTCCAAAGGTTTAATTAAGTAGCAAATGCCAGTATGCCTAATTCGTGTTTTCGTGTAATCTATGCAGATTGATGTCATTGCTAGTCTCCTAAGCGGTAGATTAGTCCGCGAGCGGATTGGCCCGGCCATGTTAAGTGCAGTGCAAAGTCAGGTAATTTCAATGCTTAGATGCCAGTTTTTATGTTAGGCAACATAAACTCCATGAGATTCATTCATGTGCTTGCTAATTACTAATTAACTATTTGTTTCGTTGTTCTTTATCCAGATGGGTGCTGTGGAATCAACCTTTGATGAGATCCCCAACATCTTCGACACCGGTGGCTCCAAAGGGTTGCCCGGAGATTCAGTTGAAAAGATCCCGAAGATCAAAATTACCTGCCACAACAATGTGGATGCTTCTGGGGAGAAAGTCTCCTGTTCAGTTTGTCTTCAGGTAAAAAATCTTAAAGAAACCATCTTTTTTCGCTCATAAGCGATATAATCAGTCTCAATTTCGAACTTAGTGATTGACATCGTGAATTTTGTTTACATGATCAGGATTTTCAGATTGGAGAGACAGTAAGAAGCTTGCCACACTGCCATCACATGTTTCACCTGCCTTGTATAGATAAGTGGCTCCTAAGGCATGGCTCATGCCCTCTCTGCAGAAGGGATCTGTGAATCTGCTGATCTTCTTGTAAATTACCATATTAGTAAAATGTTCTTTTATTGACTACACAAATTTTGTACCCTTTTCATCTGTATTATTATTCACCAGGCTGCTCCAGTAGTTTCATGCTACACTATGAGTTCATGTATAAATTTTTTATTTTGGTAGTTTTAAGTTTTTATTGCACAATATCCCCTACTTTTTACTGTTTTACAGCACCCTTTTGGAATTTGGATCCTCTTGGACCTTAGCGTCAAGAGCCTAAGGATCAGAAAATCTAGATCCTTGGCTTGTGTGAAAGAGAAATTAAAGCTCCTGATTTATGTGAGGTGAGTCAACAGAATGAGTTAATGAGAACTACTAAATTTAATTTGAGTAGTATAAATTGACTAGTAGATACTCGAGATTTTGTAAACGTAAGATCTTGGAAAATGCTAGGAGAACCATCGAATTTTTGCACATTTATAACGGTCTATCTGAGTTCGAGCTGAAACATAAATTTAATTCGAATGCCAGATTTTGTCTGCAAAAGTAAAGATGTCAATAACTCTTTTAGCATGGTCTCAACTGTAGTGCATGCCACCATGCCCCCCTTACAAGGGTAAGTCTTTTCAGGTCCACCGATACCAGACGATGGGGGATTTGAATACAGGATCTTCAGTAATAAACGCTTTTATTTATTTAAGTTACGAATTATGTGCGTTATGAAGATCAGTTAAAACGATCTTTAATCTTATCCCTAACCCCACTTTAACCCACAGCAATTGGGCTTAGCTTTCCATTAACATAATGCTTACTCCAATAACTTCTCTTCTGGTGCAAGTGATTTGAGAATAAGTTGGCTCCAACAGTTGAGATATTTTGGTATAAATTTTGCTGACAAAGTTATCTCATCAGGTCGGTAGGAACTTCATACCACACTAGAAAACACTTTTCTTTTGGTTATGGTGTGTTTTGTTTCCACGCATATATTTTTTTTGTTTTGCTTCCAAGCCACTTTTTCTAAGTACAAAATAAAAAAGCCATTTGTGTGGATACCTTATCATTATAGCAAAGTGATTTCCGCACATATTTTTTTGTGTTCTGCACATAAAAATTAAAGACGGACGAAAGAAAACTCATGTAAGCATGAGAATAAAACTTTGACAAATCATTTTTCGTCGTTTTATCATAAGACATAACGCGATATGGACACAAATTAAATTTTCTTAGTGCATGTTGTTTACTGTGTTTGCGGCCGGATCATACACCCTGCCGCCCAATTAAGCGTCAAGCGATTTTGATCTTACTTCCTCATTACTACATAATCCACAAGAATATATGATGTTTCATTTATGAAATTCGTATTTGGTGACTTTTTACCCTGTGCAATGCAACAAGCAATGACAAACTTTCTAACCAGAAAAGTAGATGAAATCTTTTCCTGTTTTTATACAGAATATCAGATTTTAATCCTATTCTTGCAAGACTGGAATAAACTCTGACTCAAGTCAGTTGTGAAGAATAATCTATCGTACCTGTAAATTATTAAACAAGTAGGCCAAATCTTAAAAGTAACCTCGTCATCTACCACTAATAAGATGAGGAAAATAAGAAAAGCAGATTCCTGGGATTGTTTAAATAAAGAACAATAATACTAATAATTCAGGCAATGCTCAGTGTAGATGCTTGTTTTATTGATTGATTTATTTATTTGAGAGTACTACGGACATTAAGTAAGATCTTTCATAATAGTTTGAGTGGGTGTGATACTTATATATAGAAATAAGGCAATCTGAGTTTGATTCCTTAAAATGATTTAGTAGATAGGAATTAAGTTTTATTTGTAGAATTACAAAATCTTATCAATATAACATTAAAGCTACCTCGTCACCTACACTAAGTCAGATTAGATATACATTGCAATTTCTTATTTATGTGAGTCAAAGATTTTTTACAACTACTTTGAGATACTATTGACATGTTTGCCTAACATGAATGAAAGAAGTAATGAATTGGGGAAGTAAAGAAACATCGTATCAACTAGTCCACTCTAGTTGATTTGATTATAATTTGTTAGGTATTAGATTACAAATTTTAAAAGAGAACTCATGTTTTTTCAATTATATGTGTGTTAACACATAAAAGGTTAAGAATTAAAATGATTCATAATAAATGCATGAAACTGAAGAAGCAAATCATTCTAATTTTGTTTCCATGTAAAAGAATGTCATAAAAGTTTATCAAAGTACTAGCCACTAGGAGAGCAAATTTTAAACTAAATTTGAAGATCAAATAGTCTATCACCGATTAGAAATAAAGACGTTAATTAACATTTAAATAATAATCTAATCATTAATAACCATATCATCTATTTACAAAAATTAGTTCAAAAATTTAGTTTTTCTACCATTACATTGTGATCTTAATATTCTTGATATACAGCTTGTTTATATTTTATTGTGGATACATGCTTTTGGCTTTTTCAAGTAAACTTTTCTTTTGTTTTACCTTCTGAAATGAATGCGACTAGCTAGCTAGCTACCTCACCTGCATGTACTTTGGTTCAATCTCGAGAGAGAGAGAGAGAGAGATCTGCCATCTCAAGTGAGAAGTCACACTCGCACATGTATGATGCATGCAGATCACCTTCAACATATCTCAACTCAAATCATGTGATCTTCTCACATGCTGCCCTTTTTACAGCTTTTTGCAAAATCATGATCACCTGCAAAGAGCCATGGTCTCAAAGTAATTCACGTGACTTTTGAGGCATATAATTCCAAATGGTCGATCGTAGGACTTGATGCATGCATGCATGCAGGGAAAGGGAATTAATCCACTTTCATTTGACAAACTGCTCGGACTGTTAATTTAACGAATAACGAAGAAAACATCGCCACTCATTCACTCTCGTCAACTAGGTTTTCTTCAAATAGACCTCGAATGCATGCAATTATAACTTTCCTTGGAGCAGCATCAAGTGGGGTGCCTGATACATTTGAAGGCACAAGAAAGTCTAAGGCCTTGTTCGGTGTCCAAGATTTAATTTAAGTGTTTAAGGTATATTGAAATATACAAATTTGTGTCAAACTCAAACGTAGACTCATTAAAGAAAGTTATTCATTTCAACTTCACAAAAAGTAGTAGTATTAAAGACATAGTAAGTTTCCTTCATATCATATATCTTTCTAATATTTTTAGAATAAAAAACCGTTCTCATATATCTTCAGTATACCTTGAATTTTATTTGGTACCCAATCCATTCCACATTCCAAATCCTAGACGTCATATGAACCCTCTCCAAAGCAAGAGACGAAGAGAGAGCACTGAGTTCGCCAAAGTGACAAAAGAGGTAGGGGTGAGCATTGTGTCTAAAGTTAAAAGGAAGAGATGATTGATTCTTGGCTGCGTGATATGCATGAACAAGACTCTTGATTTATCACATGATCGATCAAACCTCCAATATTTTCATAGAATACGATCCAAATAAATCATCTCTCTAGTATTACAGACACTTGTTAATTTTCTCTAGCAATTAAAAACACAATTTATGGGGATAAGCTTAAATGTACCAATAGCTGGATTGTTTTAATGGAACTTGTCCTTGGTTGTGAGGCTAAATTTGCTGTGAGTTTTGAAGAGTGATATTCACATACTTATTTTTATTTCTTATATATCGTTGTTAATTTTTTGTATTGATCTTCTTCAGTTCATTCGATCCGACAATAAAGATTTAAAAAGGTATGTGGAAAAGTAAAAAATTGAGTGTGCGGACTGCTAAATTTTCTAGGAAGTTCAAGTTTTGTAATGTGACAAAATGTCAAACTCCCTTATTTGTTACAACCAATCGCTACAACAGTATAATACAAGTGTAGTAATTATAAATTCCATTCCCAAAAGAATCTTAATGCAAACCAAACACCAGGGACAGGACATTGGTGTCTAAAGCATCCAAAGCTAAGGTCATGTTTTCCATTTTTTTAATTTTCTAAATTGATAATCAGGTCAATATACAAAACAAAAAGCACGTGACGACATCGTATCGTTTCATATCTAGGATTTAGAATAATAATTAATTTCTGACATTTAGCTGTCCATCACTCGTATACATAAATAACAAATTAAATAGCATTACGTCAATTCTCTTGGAATTAATTATAAGAAAATTAATAAAAATGATTTGAGGACTTTGAGTTTTAACAATAAGGACAAAATAAAGGGTAAAATGAATAGTACTAAGATTGATTTTTTAGTATAAAAATATGATTTTTCGTTAAATTGAACAGTACCAAGAGCTTTTCGTTAAAATTCTCTTAATTATATAGGTGAATCAATCGTTTTGTATGCATACTCTACCAATAAAAACAGGTAATGCTATGTATAATAAATTTGTAAATTATATAATTTGTCACCAATAAGAAATAAGTACATTAATTAACACTTAAGTGATAATCCAATCATCAACTATTATGTCATTTTATTTACAAAATTTAGTCTACATATTAGTATTCCTATCATTACCAATAAAAACAGTCCCTTTTCATTTTATTTCTACCCTGACCACCATAACTATAGTGTATGCTTACTATATACCTAATCATTTATCATGTGCATTTACCTAACTCTAGTTAACTTTTACACTAAATGTTACATTTTCAATTTTGAAAAGATAGACACGTGTCAGTTATTAAGTTTATAGTGAGCATACACCAAAGTTTAGAATGGTGAGCAAAAATGCTCCTCAAGATTATATTAGTTTATATCTAAAGACTTGAAATATTTGACAACTTAATAAAAAAAATAAGAAAATAAAATTTCTAATGGTTCGTGAATTGTAAATTGGTTTTGCTTTATTAAGTTGTCAAACATATTAAGCTTTGAATTAAAACTAATATAATTTTGTGGCTAATATGCATTTAGTCTTCACACGTCCTCAAAATGAGCACCTTAGGGAAGCAGGATTGACCGTTTCAATGCACCATATAACAATATTATTTTTGTTGGTTTTTTTATTCTTCTATGTTTTTATTGATTTATTTATATCTAGTATCTGATAGAATGACTTGAGAGATTACAAAGCTTGGAAAAACTTGACCAAAAAAATAAGAAGGCTCATTCTACCCTCACATAGATCCGTATCTATATGTCTTTACCCATGCAAAATTTTGAGTAGAAAATTGTAACTTTAGTATGAAAAAAGATTGTTTTTTTTTTTTTGGAAGAAAGGATTCATTACCAAGGCACAACTGCCAGACAAGAACAAAGAAAGCCGAAGACAGCTAACAAAACAGGGAGACCAACATACCCCAGCAGAAAAAGAGGTACGAGATTACACAAGACGCTGCCACAACTGGCGAACACATCGTCCCACAAAAACAAGAACCTTAACTAACCACTCGAAGGGCAAGGCAACTCATCCTTGTTTACAATTCTAACAAGCAAAGATGGGGGCTAATCTGCCCACACATGATTGCACATCTCCGGAGTAAAATTCTTCGCAACGAAATTCGCCGCATAATTTACTAATCTTGGAATCCAAGACCAGGAACAGGCTTGGAAGGTCTTCCCAACCACCCAGATACAGTTTCAGATTGGGAGGATTTCCAAAGCGCAGCTCAAAGAGCTATCATGCAAACATGAAATAACCTGTTTCAAATCTGATTCTATCACCACCCGGGGGATATTCAGACCCTTCGCCAGATAGCACCCCTCAAGAACCGCCAAGGACTCAGCCACCGCCATTGACGAAGCTAGAACCGCCACCATTTTGACCTCCAAACATCTACAACTTGAGTCTTGGACCACCAAACCAACCCAAGCAGAATTAGCACCTTGTCTCCAGCTCGCATCCACATTAACCTTCACCAAGGGACAAGGAGGAGGAGACCACGAAATCGCACGTTCACGGCTGGGCAGAGGCGGAGGAACAAGACCAGATTCCCTTGACTTAGCAGCAACATAATTCTCCCAACTGCTGGAAATATTGAATATGGTTTGTGATGGAGATGGGGTACGATTGTTGAACACCGCATTGCATCTGGCTCTCCAGATAAACCAACAGAAAAAGGCCACCTGAGACAAAAATCGAGACTTAAACTCATTAGACCCCAGCTGCAATGCACACAAGTGAGAGAGCCAGTCATTGAATGAGGTAATTGAAATGCCATTAATTCGAATACAAAGAGGACCACCGAACCACACAGGCTGCACCCACGAGCATAGAAGCAAAAGGTGCTCAACAGATTCCGAATGAGCAAGGCAAATAGGACAGCACGGATTTCAGCACACCTCATCCTAAACAGGTTCTCCTAAGTAGCAATGACACCCCTTATGCAGCGCCACACAAAGATTTTCACTTTTGGAGGGACTTGAAGCTTCCAAATACTAGCCCACACCGCATACTCAGCAAAATTGGAGGAAGATGGACGATCAATCCGCCAACCCGGAGTAAAGTTTCGCACCCATCAATACCCCGATTTAATCGAGTATTTGCCATTCTTAAAGGCGGGCCAGATAAGGCGATATGAAGAAAGTGAATCCCTTACCTGAATTCTGGAGATCGCAGCCCCATCCAACTCAGAAAAAAGGGCCCCAAGCTCATCTGATCTCCACGTCCTACGCTCCATGTCAATGATCGAAGCCACCACCCGTGTCTTGTCAAGCTCAACCCCACCTTTAGGAGTCGGATGACCATTCAGGATGCCAGGAAACCCATTTGTCAGCCTACAGATTGATCAAATTCCCGCTCAAAACTTGCCATCTCAACCCACGAGTGATAAGATCTCGTCCCTCCAATAAGCTAGACCAAACCCACGACGCACGCCCGCCCCTCTTGGCCTTCAATAACGAATCCTGAGGGAAATATCTATCCTTCAACACCTTAACCCATAGCGAATCCGGCTCGTGGAGAAGCCGCCATTTCGTCCCACCTTAACTAATGAATGCTCTGCTATTTGTTCGTATTTCCTCACCAAAACGTGGCAAGAGCAGCATCAATCTCCCTGAATAATCTATCAGGCAGCCGGAACATATTCATCGAGTCTGTTGGGACAGCCAAGGCAATAGCCTTAATAAGCACTTCTTTACCTGCCTAGGAGAGGAATTATTGCTTCCACCCCATAATTTTTACCAGGACCCGGTCCTTAATGTAAGTAACCGCGTTCGATGCTTACAAGCAGGGGACGCTAATACTGTTTTCTTCCATCAATCTACGGTACAACGCCGACGTTCTAACCACATTAGCAAACTCCAAAATGCTAGTGGGAGTTAGACGGATGAGCTCATAGGTATCCGGCATGTGGTTGATGACCACTTTATGCGGTTGTTTTCTACGAAGAGGAGTCGCCAGTGGGGGGACATTCTGGAATGTGTTGATCCAATTGTAATGCCTGAGATGAATGATGGGTTAAGGAATTATGTGGAGGAGATGGAGATCAGAGAGGCTTTGGCGTAGATAGGCGGCCTAAATGCGCCTGGTCCTAATGGATTCCAGGGGGTGTTCTTCCAACACTTCTGGGAAATTATTTCTCCATAGGTAATGGGGATGGTTGTTGAATGTCTTAGTGGGGGAACTTGTCCGAATTTGATCAACTCGACACATATTGTTTTAATTCCCAAGGTCCCACTCCCAGAGTCTGTGAATCAATTCAAGCCGATAAGTCTATGCAATTATTCCTATAAGGTATTATCAAAAATTCTTGCCAACCAGCTGAAACCATTTTTGCCGGAGTTAATTTCCCCCTAGTCAAAATGCCTTCGTCCATGGCCACCAAATTTAGGACAATATTATTTTGGCCCATGAGATCTTCCACTTCCTCAAGCTCCAGAAAGCTAAGCATAGATTTGAGTTGGGCATCAAGCTAGATATGAACAAGGCTTATGACCGGGTTGAATGGGATTTTTTGGAGGCAGTGGTGAGGAAAATGGGATTATGTGATGCTTGTGTATCATTTATCCAGTTTTCTGTGCTTCTAAATGGGCAGCCTGGGAAGAAGTTCAAGCCGTTAAGGGGGCTGTGGCAGGGGGACCCCTGTCACCATACCTATTTTTTTATTGTTTGTGAAGTTCTTTCCCGCCTTATCAAGAGGGCCACTGGTCTTGGGTTCTTGGATGGTATTCAACTCAGTGTGAATGGACCAAAGCTTACCCATTTACTTTTTGCTGATGACACGTTTGTGTTCCTAAAAGTTACTCCTGACAATTGCCGGAATATGTCAAACTTACTGAAAGCTTACTGTCGGGCTTCTGGTCAGCAAGTTAGCTTACAAAAATCAACGGTCTACTTCAGCGCCAACACCCCTATGGCAATGGCCCAAGAGCTCGGTGTCAACTTAGAAATGTTGGTTGTGAAGGATCCGGTGATGTACCTGGGTGTCCCCACAGTGAAAGATGATTGTTTGATCTATAGTTTCTGCTCAAGTGGCCCTGCAACGAATGCCCCCACTCAATTGTTTTTTGGTGGATAAAAAAAGTTATATTAATAAGACGTATCGCTAGTTTACTTGCTTGTGATATTAATTAGCATTAATTCTTTTAGTTGGCCAATGTTGAAAGAACATTTTCAACCATGAAATTTATGAAGAATCGATTGAGAAATCGAATGGGAGATTGATGAATGAATGATAACATGGTTATTCTTATAGAGAAAGAGATATTTGATGGTATTCGTAATGAAGTTGTCATGCAACGATTTTAAAACATGAAAACACGCCGAGGGATAGTGTGATGCGTTGTACAAAAAATCCTATGGATTAATATATAGGTATTTTGTTTAATAAATTCTTCAGCATTTTAATTTGTAACTTTGTTGTCTGAGGATACCCTCATCGATACAGATCTCTGACTTCGTCCTTATATCTAGTACGTTACATTGTCAAGAGACATGAAAAACAAATGATTATGATATAATTAGGTTTTATTGGAAAAGTATTGTAAGGTATATCGTGGATGCTCAATACTCGATATCCTGTTGATTATTTAATGGTATCAACATTAATCATATATCGTAGATTGGTATTCTGTACCAATCAACCACTCCCCCATTTTACATCCTAACGAATACTCTAACAATACCTATGGCCAAGTCTACCAACACATGTCCAGTTTTGAGTTTAAGAATCACGAGAATTCTATGCCTCTTATAGTAAGAAATCCTCTGTAATGCAACAACATCAATCCACATACACGTACGTATACATGTACAAGTTGTTTTTGGCTTATATGCCGTCCTAGCATTAGACCTAGTCATGGTGACTCGATTGAATAATGTCTCTTTGAAACTATAGACTTAATATACACATATGTATATAACATATTTATATATTTTTGAAAATAATAGCCGGCAGATAATTATTGATCAGTCTGGGATCAGCTTATATACATGCACTTCCCAATAATCCTTCCCCTCCTCTACCTATTGTTCTCTTCAATTTGAAGCAAATTAATGGTCACCTTAATTTCATGAAAATGTAACTGAATCGAAGTGTGCACACCCCTTAAAGAATACGAAAATGGAAATGCGACGCCAGTTGGTGGTGGCTTCACCACCATCTCGAAGTTTTGTTCATGCTCACATACGCATTTTGGGAGGCTTTGTTGGCATTCTGTCAGTTTTGATAGTGGCCTTGTTATACTACTTGATCAAGAAGAAGCTCCTACCAGCTCTCAGGCAAAGACAATTACTACATGAGCTTGGGCACAAAGGTGAGCAAAACCTCATTTTGTTGTGGGGCCCACACCAATTTAACCCAATTCATTGACACTCTTCAACAACCATCATTTAATAACCATTTTGATTTTAGTTTTTATTATTTAGTGTTATTTTGTGTGTGTTGTAGATACAGAAAAAGTATGCGGAAGAATGAATTGTGAGCGAAACACAAAATGAAAATGTATAACGTGCTTGCACTTTCAAATTTTTGTTTTCATGTAATCTCCTTCATTTCTTTCTTCTGCCTCCCAGTACCTCCCTTCATCCTACATCCTTCTCCGCTATTCATTTCTCTTTTATACTTTTTCTCTATTTCTAGCACAAAAAATGAAAACTAAATCAAACGGGACTAATAATATGAAAATGTTGTCTTAATTACCACATATTCGACGTTTATGTAATCAGTATCAATTAAACATCATCCATTCAAAACAAGAAATTACTGAACTAAACAACCAAATGAAATTACGTATTTTGTTAATCCGTTTGACAAGAGAACATTAGTTACGATCTGGAGAGACCACTTGAAGATTTCGGGGTGTGACTACTATGTTTTTGTCTGTTAGGAAATTTGAAAGAAGAGAAAATAACGTTGAGGCGCTTCCAGTTGGATGAACTAGTGAAGGCTACTAATAATTTCAGCAGTGAGTGCTTGTTGGGTTCTGGTGGTTTTGCAAATGTCTACAAGGGGACCTTTGATGATGCAGGAACCCTAGCCATTAAGCGAGCCCACGCCGATTCATTTCAGAGTGTCGAAGAATTCAGAAATGGTAAGCCTCAACCAATAAAAACATGTAAACGGTACTCAGATACACAAAAGTAACACGCTTGCTAACATTTTTTAATATATGTGCATCAATAGTAGGGCCCCATCAAATATATATAGTCTTGTGTCTCTAAATAGATTTATCGATGTAGAAGTTTGTAGTGTAGAAAGATTCAGAATTTAGTTGATATCATCTGATTTCTGTGTAGTGTTTATTCTTTGAACAGAAGTGAGGCTACTTTCTAAGGTCAAGCAGAGAAACCTTGTAGGTTTGGTTGGATATTGTGAAGGATCATCTGGTATGTAGTCCACCTGTAAATGCATGTTTAATTTTCTAAATTAGCCCGCTCCTTGTATTGATAAGGGAAATGATTTCAGTACCCTATGATTCTCCTTAATTTTGATTTCTTAAAATCGAATGCCAAAAATGATCAGGAGTGCATACATAGGCTATAAAAAGGTGTGTGGAAATCAATTCCTTTGATAAAGGCATGTAAACTAGCTAATATGTCCGATTGTGACTGGAATAGGGGCAAAAGGAGGAAAAGTGTTGATCTATGAATATGTACCAAATGGTTCTCTCCTTGATTACTTTGTGGGTATGTATGTTCCTTACCAGGAAATTAAACCTACTTGTTAAGTGCTAATTATAAATCTTCCTAATTCTATGTTTGTTTAGCATAAATCCTGTTAAATTACCATGTAGGAAGAAAATGGAGGAGCTTAACTTGGAGGCAAAGAGTCAACATAGCCATTGGAGCAGCAAAAGGTCAGTCATCAGAGATTCATAACTATACAAATAGCCTAACTAGATAAGTAGAACTCTAATTGATTGTGTGAAATTTTGCAGGCATTGCACATTTGCATGAAGGAGTAAACCCGAGCATAATCCACCGCGATATAAAGCCAAGCAACATCTTGATAGGAGATGGATTTGAAGCCAAGGTTTCAGATTTTGGACTTGTTAGGTCAGGGCCTACTGAGGATCAATCACATGTCAGCAGCCAAATCAAGGGAACTCCAGGATACCTAGACCCTGCATATTGTTCAAGTTTCCATTTGACGCCGTTTAGCGATGTCTATAGCTTTGGTGTGATACTTCTGCAGCTTATTTCTTCCCGGCCTGCGCTTGATTCGACAGGCCACCGCTCTAAGCAGCATATAATTGACTGGGTAAACATTTCAAACATTGCTCTTTTTTCTTCTTTTCTTTCTTCTGATACAAGCGATATGTATTCTACTTTAAATTAATTTTGAACTGCAGAGGGGGAAATTCAAACTTGCTTCGCAAAAGAGTTTGCCTTTGTTTTTCGAGTTCTAGTGAGCTGTTTTTCTTGAATGCAGGCAAGACCAAGCTTAGAGCAAGGCCGTGTTGAGGAGATTTTAGATGCAAATCTTTTAACAGAGCCATGTAACACAGAGATGATGCTAAAGATGGGGAAACTTGGCCTAAGATGTGTTGTGAAAGTGCCCAAAAACCGCCCTACCATGTCGCAAGTGTGGAAAGAACTCGAAGAGGCCCTATACTTTGCAGACAACTTCATTAGCAAACAGCCTTCATGGGGATCTCGAAGATCAACTGGCACGTCCCACCTACCATCAGAGCTAGGGCATAGAAGATCAATGGACTATGACCAGTCTCAAAACTCGGTGAGCATAGATGGCATTGGACTCCAGAGGTTTCATGTCGACGTAGATAGCCTTTCCTTTCAGAGCACAAGCTTAAGGTGTTTGGAGTTGAATGATAGCAGCATCGACATCGAAAATTGGGAAGATATACATGAGGAATCTATTAGAGAAAAAGAACTGAACATGTAATACATCTTTCTTCTGTATGTGCATTATGCAAGAGTTTTCTGAATTGTAATATATCACTCCTCTAAGAAGCACAACAATACAGTGTTTTTTTATAAGAGATATTGTAGAATATTCTACATATTCACAATATTATAACGTGTGACATACAAGAAAGCTTATTAACCTAAAACAACAGCATATTTGGAGACAAACGTGCACTACAAGCAAAACCGAGTGTTTTTGAGAAAGGTTGGAACCATAGATTAATTGGTTTATTGACCTAATTCCAAATATCCTATTGATTAAACGGAGTTTATATTTAGAATCAAGCTTCTCCGTCATTCCATGAAAAGTTATTTACGATTTTGCAACAAATTAAGGATCAAAGAAAAATTAAATATTGTTCCCAAAATAATAAAACAAAAAAGCTTAGGCTCCTAACGTTCTCAAAGCCTATAACATGAAACAACTCTTAAAATTGCCTGTCATGCTCAAAACCCTATACGCATCCTTTCCGAATCCGCCATCGGCATTAACCCGACTGTAGCAAGGTCATTTTATGATGAGTTGGTACTTTCGTTGTCAGCTTCGTTTGCATCTCCACTGCATGCTATAAGGTTTTCATACATTTTCATTTCATTGTTTGAATACTCAACCAAGGATTCGAAAACTGTAGAAAATCCCGTCTGAAATCTACTCACAGCAATATAAGTTTTCGCCTTCTTAGTATCTAGCTTCTTCCCCAACTGCTCCTTCATCTCAGTTTCAGGCCTGTTCCGCTTATTCTGTTCTTTCAACTCTTCAGCAATCTCTTTCTTTAGTCGATGCTCCTTTCTTTGTCGATCCACCAGTGCTCGGACGTCCTTCCCAAAGTCTTTCATGGCACAAGTGACTGCTTCATCTGGAAGGCTCTGCAGGCAATCTAACCAACTCTGATACAGTGAAGACTTGTCAGGGGTGCCGGATCCATTTTCAGCACCAGCAAACTTGAATATCCCACCATGAAGAGCTTTAACGTACACCTTCTGCGAAGAGACATACGAAGCAAAGCAAGAGCACCACTTTTGAAGTTCGTCTTCAAGCTTAGAAGTGGCAAGTTGGTGTAAGTCATTGCATGACATTCCATCGTACGGAGAGTTGAGACATTTCACTTGAGACATGATTCTCTTTTGCATCTCATGAGCTTCCAACATCATCTGCGAATTTCTCATTAGGCTGCAAAAATGGGGAAAGAGAGGGTTAGAACACAATTCAAAAATATTCAGGTGTCTAATACACATTCAAAGTATGATTGTGGCATTTATATTACCCTTGAAACAACTTAACAACTTGTGCCTGCAACTCATCTCTCAGCTTTTGAATTTTCTTGGAGTTATATGTGATATCTGTATAGGAATTTGAAATTTTGCTATCCAAGTACGATATTTTAACTCCAATCCTGTCCTTTTTCTTGAGCACATCTCCTTCTCCTCTTTGCTTTTGCAGTCGGACGCATCTTTTCTTGGTTTTTTCCACAATCTGAATATAAAATTTAACGATGATTCAGAAAAAAATTGTTGTGAAACTCATATCAAAGAAATACGAAAAAATCAAATGAAAGATCAAGTTGTGTAGCAAAGAAATTTCAGAAACTGAACGAAGAAAAGAACTTGTCAGATTGATATTGTACCTTCACCTCCTCATACAGCTTCTTCTCCGCATCGTATAGGCTCGCAAGTGTTGACGAATGGCCCCCAAGCAACGTCTTTCCATGGTCATCAAGGCCACTATTGAAATAAGTGCATGTCGAAGAAGTTCTAGAGCTAGATCTCAAGAGAATTTTGGAGGAGAATCTAGATGAGGCGGAGTGGCTCACCGTCATTGAACGGACAAACTTTTCCGATTTTTCTGCACCCAAAATCATAGATGCTTTGACGTTAGAGCTATATTAAAGAATAAAATCAAATGTGGACATGAATTTCACACACTAAAAAAAAGTGTTACCATGCCCACGCACCATATATTAATTTTTCATGCATATTTTAGTTATAAATTAGGTTGAAAAATAAAACAGATGGGGGACAAAAGCACTAAAAATCATCATCACAAAACGTCAAGAAAAGACAAAAGAAAAACCAAAAAGTAATGCAAGAGAGGTCAAATTTTTTAAATTAAATTGCAAATTAAATAATGTGTCACTAATAAAAAAACAAGCACGTTAATCGACTATTAATTAATAATTCAATCATCTACAACCACATCATTTAGTTTGCAAATTTGGTTTAAAAATTTTGATCTCCTAGTTACTCAAAACGAAAAGTTAAAAGAGAAGGATCTCACCCTTAATCTCCTTGGAAGCAGATTCTACTTGAACCATGTTGGTTTCAAGCATCCTCGAAACCTCCATACCAGAATAATAAGTTCGAAAGAAATGCTTCTCAACAGCTTTTAGTGCTTCCAACAATTCTACCGCTTTTCCTTCCGTTTGATTCATATTACTCGAATCTCCCTCCTTTTCACTACTTATCGCCATCTCTCCCCCCTCAGAATCTCTCTGTGTTGATGATGCCACCGAAGGAGCCACCATCACCCTACAAACTACTTCCCCATCAGTCGTCCCAGCGTCGTCCTCTTCTCCGTCAACCTTTACAGAGCTCGTCGAAATTTCGGAGTCCGAAAACGTTGAGTCAATGTTTTGAGTATGAACGTTTGCTAACATCCCTACAGCATGCCCGACCGCCAAGAGCGAATGGATGTACTTGCACTGCGCGTCTGCGAACGCAGACCTTCTCTCTAGGGCTAACTCTAGCTGGCGTTTTCTCTCTCTACAAAGCCGTACCTGATCGTTAACATCCACCACCCTGGAATTGGATTTGGAAGGAATACCACCCATGTCTCTGATTCCTCTGAATTTGCAGGGTTTTGGTTTGCTTAAGAAGATTTGTACGGACTTCTAAAGATTAGTCCGTTCTGTTTTTTTTTTTTTTGAGTTCATGGGTAGGGACTAGGGGTATATATACTGGTAGTAAAAACTCCTTGTTTGAAGGGGTAATTGTAAAAACTTGCTGTTTTTTAATCTAATTCCGAGGATAAAAGATCAATTTGAAAATTTTAATTAGGGAAGTTCTTCATATTCTTAGCCGTTTTCTTCATGTTTGAAACTGGGAAACCTCTTTTCATATTTAAATTCTTTTTAGGAAAAATCGCTTTCCTTTTTTTTCTTTTTTTCTTTTTCTAACTCTCCTTTCTTGAGCCTAAAGTTAGAACATTCTAGAAGTGGAATATTCAGTTATGTTGTCGAGTTTTATCATAACACGTAAAATTGTAAATCACGTGACTTGTGTTCTCGATACTCTGTAAACAATTTATCATGGGTATAATCAACATATTAAGGATACTACCTACTAGCATTACGATAAGTGATATTTTTCTTCACTTATAATTATATATCAAGTTTAACTCACATGCTGATTTCGATTTTTGCTTATATTTGGACCATTGTCCGAGTTAGCATAAATCCTTCCTCTCCCTCAGAGTAGGAGAATATTGTATTAAGAAAAAAAGGAAAACATATTAGGCCATTGGATAGGGCAATGTGTCCACCCCCCTGCACGAGTTAAATTCCTTCCCCTTCGATCAAAACAATTTAGAGCGAGGTCGTGGAGGAAATTTTAGCTAAATTTCCACCAAGTGTTGCAAGAACTTGAAGGAAACATCTCTTCGGGAGACAACTTCATTAACAGCCTTCAAGGGGATCTTGAAAACCAACTGGCCTAAACGATAGCTGGAATACGATTTGTCTCAAAACTGTGTGCCATCAGATTCATAGGTTTCACGTCGACATCTTGAGATGGTTTAAGAGCTCTTGGGCACCATTCCGCTGCAAACCGGTTTTTAGAGGCAAAATCTACTCGGGAACTCTTAACAAAACAGTAGTATCAAGTATCTTCCACATTGTGAATTTGCCGATTTTGTAACATTGTCATACCAGGAGGTGTAAGGAAGTGTGTGCTCCTCTTCTCCCATTTAGAAGAGACTTGCATGCAGCAAGTTCATCGACTTTGTGACATCACTAATACATGACGTTATGATAATAGACTGGGGTGCCACGTGACGGTAAACTAGGTTCTAGTTGTAAGATAAAGTATATGCGGACGTCACCCCAACAAACCCCTCGTTCAGGATTCAAGAAGCTCTACGTTGCACTCAGGCCATCCTGACAATTTCAGAATTCAAAGAAAACGTACAAGCAATCAGCATGTAGAGATTTTCCATTTCCAAGGTGTCCTTCCACGCATGATTTACATGTCCCAAAAACTCTACAACGAAGTTGAAGAAAACCGAAAAAATTCTACCATACACCGAAGCATACTAGAAAATCCCGAAAGAGAAAATAATCTTAGAGAAGATTGTCCACAAGAAAGAATCTTTATGTGCCTGTCACCTTTGAAGCTCTACATTTTTTTTATTCTTTCTTTTATACCTCTGCTCAATATCTCATAAACTAAAAATAAATTACATGTTCAAGTTAATTGTTACATTGTACAGTGAAAAAAAAATTGACTGCACCTTCCCTTGTCTCTTCGGATGTACAAGCTGACGGTTCACTGGAGTTCCCAGAAGGACTCAACAATAGATACAATATTATATGACCTGGCTCCCATCAGCTATCCATGGGTGTGGAACATGGGGCAAGAGTTTTTGACGGTATATGAACACCCGCTCCTCTCACGGACAAAGTAGGACCTCTCGTTGAGCTGGCTTTGCTCACAAGGTTCGAGTCAAGGAATAGGACTATCACTGTTACGTCGTCGTGGAAATGCCGGCGGACACCACGCTCTATTTTCTTCAAGTCTGAGTACCTCATTTCTCTTTTCTTAGCTGCTTCCTGCAAGGCAGTTTTCACAAGCCTCCGAGCACTTCCCTGAAAAACAAGAAGCAAGTAAAATCATGTTCCTTCTCTTTTAAACCACTCGCAATATGGTGTTTGATATACAATTCGACACAATTCTTTGGTGCTCCTGTATTAGTAGTCATAAACTCGATCCTATGGATACGAGCATTTATATCCTCCTCAAAGGCCACTTGCCCATTTGGCACAGAGACCAAATATAGCCCACCATGTAACTAGCTATATCAACATGTTAAACGAAATAGAACTGTAGAGATGAGTAAATTACGCTGTGTGGGTGATTCTGAACAATATCAACTGCCCCCTGGTTGGTGAGGTGCTCCCACAGCCCATCAGAAGCAAGTATGAGAAACTGATCGTGCGGTTGAAGTTCATGTACAGAGATCGATGGTTCAGAGCTTAAAATTGGCCTTTTAAAAGGTTCGCGCAAGCGAAACTTAGCATATAAAGGCTCCCTGTTAAATTCAGGCTTTTTAAGATATACATCGCCAATAGATCTAGAAACCTGCAGAAGAAAAATATATTTACCCTTAATATAAATAACAACCAAATATTCAATTAAGAACCATAAATTGTGATTCATTAAACGCCAAAAATTAAGTTGTCTTTGAAAAGAAAATGCCACTTATGATTATAACCACGAAACTCAGTAACACCCAGCATGTGCTCCGTCGTTTCTACCATAGAAATAGGAAATTAGTAGCAGCTCTACTCCAACCCCAAAAAAGAACCAAAATTTATCACTGCTTGAAATTTGAATCACTCTCAGGCCAGGTATTATCCCGCCATGAATCATGTTGGATAATTACCAAACGACATCTTTATTCTTTAAATGAAAATAAACATTAGCCTACAAGCCTATGTAGTAGCTCAAAGGTCTAAGTACCCAACATAAAACCAACATCTTAGTCCCCTGGAACGGTGGATATTAACAGAGTTTTGTTCTATTCGAAACCACAGTTCTCTATCCAATAGTCCAAACTGCCTTAGTCATTCCAATGTTCTTCTTCAACAATTAAATGAGTCAATACTGAATTAGCTTAGGAAATAGGAAAAAAAGCACTTTACCAGGAATCATAGAATCTGTCATGAATAATTTGAGAAACTGACGCAATTGAGTTACCTGTATCAAGCCCTTCACGCGCCATACATTATGCTTTAAAACTACGATATGTGAGTCATCGGGGTGCAAAGAATGCATCTCCCGTCTGACAGATTCTATGGCCACATTGTGCTCTGATGACAACTGGATGGCACGAACCTCCCCGGTAGCCTTCATAACTCTCCCCAGAACAGCACGGGAATCGCCAACGTTGGCAATGTAAAGGGTGCCACCACAAATCACACCAGCAAGGCAACAAGATCCAACAGCTGCAATTTGGGGTTTCATAGGCCATTGTTTGGTAACAACAGAGAGGAACCCCTCTTCTGTGGCTTGATATGCTTTCCGTATCACGTCTACTGACATGGACTGTTGCTCTGAAGAGAACCCTGAATATAAAAAAGATTAACAGAATCATCAGCAATGACTTCATTTCAATCTTAAAAAATCATCAATGAGAAATAGATAATACATATCCCCTGAACTGTAGTAAGGAGCTTCATTTAATTCTGGGATAATAAATCCTATTCCTAACATGGACTAGTTTGAGCGAATCAAATTTATTTCACCCACAAACACTTCTACGCTAAAAAGTTCATTTGGGACTAGGATGATGTGGTTTACTTTTTAGATGTTGGAATAGGTGATCATTGATGTAACGTGAGGTCTCAGGACCGCCATGACCGTCATATATTCCGAAAAAGGTGCCATACGGGCCAGACTCGAGCGAGCTCAGGGGGCCAGACTCGAGCGAGCTTTGATCCTCAAGCAAATTATTGGCCTGCACAACAGCCATTGAAAATTCACCATTCATGTGCTGCCCAATGTCTTTGTACCAAAGTAGCCCGTCTTGTCTGCCAGCTGCATCTGAACCTGCGTGTCCATACTGGTCCAAGGAAGGCAGCCAACAGGCCCTCAGAAAGTTCATCAACCTTGATAACATCCCTCATTTCACCTGGGCCAGCCTCGAATGCTTCCACATCCAAAATGGATGCAATACCTTTCACAACCAAGACCCCACCACACCGGCTTCCTCTCCTGAAGACCAAAAAATCGACTATAAAACCCGAAACCAATCAATTAAAACAGGAATATAAAAACCCAGTTAATCAAAATTCATCACAAACTTAACCAAAGGATCAGACTTTACAAAGTAAATTTTAGTTAACAGGCTCATTCAATACATGATAAAACAAAATCAGGTCTGAAATATCAACCCCATCTGCATTTCTGCTATAAATACTAGCTTGAAAACAAAGATAGCAACACAACCAACACATAGTTTTGGGAAAATAGTGACAGTCACAGCTACTCTACCACTACTCTACACACCAAACTTCCACCACACAATTATCTCTACACACGCAAAGCAACTTTACCATTACCCACTAACAAATTACCAAACTTTCTGATTACCCAACAACAAATTACTAAACTTTTTGATTACCCAATAGCAAAAACAACATATCAGAGAGTAAAAACCAAGAAAAATCAACTCACAGTGCAAAATTAGGCAGTTTTGATGTCAGCTACTGAACCTTGACTGGTGAAAACGACGGAGATCTAAAAGAAACAGAGCAATACATGTGGGTTTATACGCGTTAGATCTGCAGATCCATCAAACTTGAAAACTGTGGGCAAAAGGGTTTTTCGATAGGGGTCTCTGTTGTTGGTGTTTGAAGCAAATTTCTCAAGTCTTTTGGGGTTTTTCTGATTTGGGATTTTTCCTGTGGGTGACGCAAAAGGGTGTAGGACGAGGAGGAAGATAGAGATTGATTTTACTTGACAGGGGACGAGCTTTCAATCAGTGTGATTGAACGAACTGAAACACCTTTTTATTTCTTTTTCTTTTTTTCTCAGCACACAAAACCCCCACTGAAAGAAAAGCCACCAAAGCGATGGGAAAGCCAGCAATGCATACGGGCAGCAATGGGCTCCACATAGAACCAAAGAAAGAGAAAGTAGATAGAAAGAGGGACAATGATTTAATATTTTTAATTGAAAATTATGAAAATATAAAACAGAAAAGTTTTTATTTGCTTCCAAATCTAAATTGTCGAATAATTTAATTTAACAAAATTTATTGTTTAACAAAAAAAAAATTAATTATTAAATAATTTTAAATTTTGTCTGCCTAATTGAGATATAAAAAGTGAGTAACATTAGGAAGACTAATTATTTAGATCAAATTTTATAAATCATATAACGTGGTTGTTGCTGATTGAATTATTACTTAATGTTTGATTAACGTACTTATTTTCTATTGATGACATATCATATGGTTTGAAAATTTGGTATAAAAAGTTGATTTACCTAACATTACTCTTAAAAATTTAGCAATTGATCGAACTCATAATAGAGTGCATAGGCATAATTACTTTCCGCTACTGCGATAAATCTCTTCTGCCCAATTTACACCCTTGACCATTAACTTTGTCAATTATTTCGTCAAATTGAGAGTTTCATTCGTACTTTTAGCACAATACAAGCCTCTAAATTTACTTTAGGTGTGTAAGTTTCAATTCCACTTAAAATTTAAACATAACTCAATTCTCAAAATTCCAAGTACTTTTTAACTTACCAAATCAAAAGTTTAGACAACAAGAAGATCCAAAATTCAGAAGTAAAAAATTTTCCCTTTCATCTATATATTCAAATAAAATATCAAAAATTTTACTTTTCAATGAGTATTACATTTCAAAAAGTCCTTTCTCTTTCTATCCATTTAAAGTATGTCATTTTCTCTTTCAAAAGATCGCTTGTGTGGTATGGTTGACATGTTATTTCTTGTAGTAATATGTTATTTTTACATGAAAATACTTAGAAAGTAGCTAAAAGTATTATTTGATTGCTCAGTTTTTAAATTCAAATACATAGCAGTAGCACATACTTTACGAATCTCAGAAATACACCACTCAATCATCTTAAACATTACACAATATTCCAAAAAAAAAAAAAATATATATATATATATATATGTGTGTGTGTGTTATATTTGCAAACACATTGTTTGGAGACTCGTGGTGTTTATTATTCAACTTTGTTGCGTGTTTGTTTTGAGTATTATTTAAGGGCAACACCCTCCCAAATTCCCACCACAATTTTGATTCTTGAAGATGGTTTGTGTCTGTGACCTTGTGATTGTTTGCATACGTGTCCCTGCCTCAAGTGCCTGCAGGACATGTGTCCTCACACAATCACGAGAAAGTGGCAATCATTTTATGGAGTTTTAGAGAGTTGAACGTAAATAATATTATAAAAATAATAATATTAATAGAATCTGGATTTTATTAAATTTGTGCCCAATATTGAACAACATGTATACATTTAAAAACCCATTGTCGCAAGTTATGGCGCCAATTCCCGATCAAACAATTTTTATTTTTATGGTTTGTTTTACGGAAAATTTAACGAAACACTTCTAATACTATTTATTTTTAACGAAACGTCACATTTTTACGTTTTTTGTACTATTCACTACATTTTTATTTATTATTTTTCATTAAAACTAAAAAAAAATTTAAATTTTTCGTTAGTTTTCCTTTATTTTATTGATTTGTCTACCCTAAGATTCCAACCCTAGCATGGCAAACAACAAAGCTAGGTGTAATGGTATCAGCGGTGCTCCTGGTTTGCTTCGTTGTGGTGGCGGGGTTTGGTCAATATTCGGGGTGGTCATAATGGTGTTGCCATATAATGTTGGCGGTCGTTGTCTACTTGTTTGCTCGGGCCATCTTGTATTGTTAATAGGGCTTTTGTGCTCTTTACGCCATGTTGTAGTTTATTATTTTTTGTATCTTTACCTCTTTAATTGGACGTGTAGTGTTGTATGTTTCTTTCGCTGAAGAGCTAGAACGAGAGTTCTCTTCGGTTTCTCTTTGAAGATTATGGAATCCTCCAATCACATCCGTTTATCGTAAATCGTGCGGTCAGTTTTCGTCAGGTACTGTTTATATTTAATTTTAAATGAAAAAATTTACAATGATTTATAGCCGTACAATGTACGATGAACGACGTGATTGAAGAACCCTCATTCGAAAAGTTATATTTCAATTTCTGACCATGCCAATTTGTTGGGCTCTTAGGTTCTTATCTCTGTCATACTTTCTTCTATTAATGAAATTTTAGTTGAAAAAAAAAAAACGACAAAGCTAGGTTGTCGTTTGAGCATATATGTTGATGAATATCCCAAATAAACATTTTACAGGCAAAGATGCATTTTAAGTACAATTATTTGTGTTTTTATCCAAGTTTGGTCGTCTATATTTCATATATAAGAGTTGTTATAGTATATTCAAATGTCTCTAAACAACAACGTATTTGATACGTTGCAGACTGCATCATATGACTCTCCAATATAAGAAATCTCTATCGAGCATCTCACATTTATCTGTATCGTCGGTTGAGTCTGTTTTGTCCACTTTCTCCATCCCCAAAAAGGAAAGCGAGCTTGCCCATGTTCGATCCCTTCTTTCCGGGTAGTTCCCAATGAGTACTAAGTGTTTTTTCAAGATTCAATTGCATTTTGGTTAAGAAATAGGTTCACTAAAAACGTTTTTAATTATTTTAAAACACTTTCAAATGAGTCCGAAAACTTTAAATTATGAATCAAGAAGTTCTTGGATTATTGAAATGACATGATTATTATGTGTGTATAGAATGTTAATGTCAAAGCCACCGATGATTTGATGAATATCATTAAGTGTTATTTAGCAACCAAACCTAATGACTATAAAATTTCAACATTTCTTTTTTTACTTTAACATTGTATATGATATATCGCATGCCACCAACATTGTATATTGCATGTGGCATGCGATGCTTATGCCGACCATTCTTTGTATGCAGCAACACAAATTTAAGAATACACTACAAGATAATTGGAAAGTTCGGTCATTCAGGAAAAAGAAAGTGACAATGCACAATTACATTAGAATTTTGATATTGCAATTGAAAAATCAACCCTGTGGTTTTATTTATGCATGATAAAAGAGTTGCAGATGTTCCGGTTAAAAACTACGATTACAAGATAAAGTGGCAAAAGAAAGGAGAACCTAGGATGACTTGGCAAAAGATTAAAAAAAAAAAAAAAAAAAACACGAAGCACTAGAGACTAACAGAAAACTTAGCATAAAATTAAACGTTGTGATATTTTAAGATTCATACAATCAACCTTGTTAGTGTAATAACGCTTTGTTATTGTCTTCGACTCTGATGTAGTTTGGAGTTGGGTGATGATGTTGTTCTTTATAGTTTTTGCATGGGCAAATATTTAAACTCCACCGACAAAACGTCACAAAAGAGATAGGGAGATTACGCGTTACTATGGTTGGGGAATTTAAAAGGTAAAAGACCAATTCCCATGGTTCACAGTCAAACACCAGAAAAGTCATATCACAAGCAAACGACCAAACCGACCATTTGTCTGCTTTTTTATTAATTATTGTTTTTTTTATTTCTTTTTAAGCATTTAAATGGGAATAAAATTATTGAAAAATATGGTATATTCTTTAGGATCTCAACTATCCTAATCCAATCCACACAAATATGACAACACGATCGAGTCATTTTTTAAAACGGCTAAAGTCGGAAATCGGGAATTCGAGCTTAAAATATCTTTTAAACTTTGAGAAAGAAACGTAATAGTCATTTAATATTACATTTTTAGGTTTGAATATCGTTAATGGTGAATTTGATATCAAATTAGGTTGCTCATTGTATAGATAGTTGCCCTGCTCTACATACAACTTTATATATTTGTTACCTCAGTACGTAATTTAGAAGGTTTTTGTGCGGTTGTTGTAGAAGTAGGATTATTTCCCCTCATATTCTCATCTTTTTCCCTCCTCTCCTCTCACACACTATTTTTTATCTTATTAGCTCTATAAAAAAATCAATATAAGATACTGACATGACTTAACTATAACAGTTCAAATATGAAATGAAGGAAGAGGAGATAGATTAGGAGGGAAGATAATTTTCCTCTGTTGTTTTATAAGACAGTACCCATGTTTGGCAGAAGTCAATCTTTAGACGACCGAGAATGATTTGAAAACAAAAAATTCGTTTGGTGGGAATTGGGAACCAACAATTGGGTCAATTTGGATTCTTCCAAATTGCAACACAGTTCATGGCTTTCAAGCTCAATAATAAGACCACGTTAATTTAGGTCATTAAATGGCTAGATAAACACGTATGTAGAGGTCAAATTAGAGGGGGAACAAAACAAATGCAACGCTTCAAAGTCCAAAAGCTACGAAAGGCTAAAACGCGTATTTGGTGAAAGTTCACTAGCAAGAATGATTGATGTATAACTCTCTAAATAAAAAAAGAGTTTTACACAAAACGGAGGGTGACGTCTCGATTTAAAATATAATAGACTATTTAGTTAAATGTTTTTGAAGATTAGCATAACTTTTCACTTTGGTTTATGAGATTTAAAATCGATTGAACTAGTCCTTGAGTTTATTCACTGTCAATCATTTTGGTCATTCCGTGAAAAATCTTAGTTGAATAAGGAAAAATAACAAATTACCCTGAATTTTTGTCAATTATTTTGGCTTATTGTTTATTAAATTAAGAGTATTTTTGTCATTTTAATTCTTATGTAATAGAATTTTTTTTTCACAGAAATACCAAAATAATTGACGGTATACAAACTCATAGACTATTTCTATCGATTACAAATCTCAAAGACTAAAGTGATAAATTATGTCTATCTCAGAGATCATTTTTTTCTTTCTTTAAAAAACGACATTATTTTATTAAAACAAGACATTATAATGACAGTAAACCTCTTCTGCATAAGTTGATTCCTCTAGATATACATTTACATTTTGGCCAGAGTTAAAATAATAAAAAGAAAAAGAAAATAAATAAGATGATGGACATATTGCTTTTGCTTCATCAAGCCCAAAGGCACGAGAGAAGAGTGGCCCTGCAGCTGGAGACCTCGATCAGCCAAGAAAGGCCCAAAATTTAGGCCCATCACCAGAAACAATATCATTAACGAACTTTAAAAAAGGTTTTTATTGCCACGACGTTTTATTGTTGTACAAATAAGTCCACTTACAATTGTAAAGTTTGTTACTCTTAACTAAGAGTTGTTATCGAAGCTCCATAATAGTTATTACGCATTTCTCATTTATACAAACACAAGAAAATAACACATGCAAACACTACATCGATAATGTTTTTACAGAGCTAATAATAATTTTAAATTAACACTCTCGTTATCACATAGAGTTACACACATTTCCAATAACAATTCTCCGGATTGTTTTATGCTTACACAAAGAGAAGAAATAAAAGAAACTACATGAGAAAATATGTTGAAGGAGAGAGACGCACCTCATTAATATCGTTAATTGAATATACGCAAAGACAAGTTTTTCAAATTATTATACTGTCGCATGATACTACCAATATATTCATATTATAACATGTTACACTTTACTAATGATCATTTGATAATCATTCTGTTTTCAATTTTTGCTTTTTTGAAAACTAAAATCTTATTAGGTCTACTACTGTCATTTTTCAGTTTAAAAAAAAAAAAGTACTACAGTTTGGTGGTATTCCTCTTCACTTAGAAGTCAGAGATCTTAGGTTCGAATTTCATGGATGGCGAATTCGATACCAAATTAGGTTGCTTATTGTGTGACTTAGCTGAACTCCCCCTCCTCTAGTGTAAAAATATCGATGTACTAAAAAAAATATATAGTTTTTAAATTTTGGCCCAAATTTTAAATTTTAAATTTTTGGTGGTTTTCAGTTTTTTTTTTTTTTTTTTATTATTATTATTATTATTTTTTTATAACTAAAATTAGTTATAATTTTTTTTTTTTAAGTTTTTAATTTTCAAAAATGTAAAAATTGAAAACAAAATGAATATCAAACAATCACTAAACTTTTTTCATCTACTCATATTATAAAATTTTAACGCCGAGTGATATATAACTGCCAACGCAAGATTTATCGTTCATAGCTAGTGGCACCCTAGAACAAATAGTTTTTCATGTCACAACACTTTTGGTTCTCATTCTATTTCCAACAATTTTGGGTTTTCCTCAAAACAAGTATCAGATTTGTGTGTTCCAAATTAAACTAGGTTTCCTTCAAGAACAAAAGAAAGCTAATTTCTTGTTGGTCAAGAAAGCTTAACCTAGTTTTTTTTTGTTTTGGTACATCAATATTTTACATTAAGGGGTGGGGAAGTTCGGCTTAGTCAGACAATGAGCAGCTTAATTTGGTATCGAATTTACTGTTCACGAGATTCGAACGTAAGATCTCTCACTTCTAAATGGAGAGAAATACCACCAGACCATAACTATGCATTAAAACGAATTAATTGTTTTTATAATCCTATTCTATTTATGATTAAAAAAGAAAATCTCTAGCTTATAATTATTATTTTTTGGGCGATTATTCCTTGCCAGCATGGAACACTCCACCCCAAAAAATCCCAGCATCTTCCTCTTCTTCCCCATAACCCCAAATCCCCGCAAAACCCCACCCAAACCCTAATCTCTGCCCCACATGAAGAAAATTCCAATCCAATTCAATCCCAATTACCTCAAATCCCACCAGAAAAACCCCAATTTCCGGTTCTTCAATCATTAGATTTCCCATGCCTCCGATGGCCACGCCTTATCAATCTTCAGTCTTCTCCCCAATTCCCTCCATGAACGACACTCTCTCTCCTCCGCCGTCCCCCGGCGACGGCGCCGATACCTACGAGGCCTGGTACGGCAACATCCAGTACCTTCTCAACATCTCCGCCATCGGCTCCTTCTTCTGCGTCTTCTTCTTCATATTTGTCAAGCTTCGCAGCGACCACCGCCGCATGCCCGGCCCGTCTGCCCTCGTCGCTAAGCTCCTCGCGGTGTGGCACGCCACGTGTCGTGAGATTGCGCGCCACTGTGGCGCTGACGCCGCCCAGTTTCTCTTGATCGAGGGCGGCAGCTGCGGGTTGCTGTTGTCCATGGCGGTTTTGGCTGTGCTTGTGATGCTTCCGCTGAATCTCTATGCTGGGAGTGCTGTGCTGGGGGATCAATTCTCGAAGACGACCATCAATCACATTGAGAAAGGTTCGGCTTTGCTTTGGGTGCATTTCGTTTTCGTGGTTGTTGTTGTTGTTCTTGTGCATTTTGGTATTTCTGCTATTGAAGGGAGATTGAGAATCACTAGGATTAGGGATGGGAATGGCAATTTGAGTGACCCGACTGTGAATTCCACGGCGATTTTTACAATAATGGTGCAGGGGATACCGAAAACCATAGGGAATGATGGGACTGTGCTACATGAGTATTTTCAACATAGGTATCCTGGAAAGGTTTATAGGGTTATAATGCCGATGGATTTGTGTGCTTTGGATGAATTAGCCTCGGAATTAGTGAGGGTTAGACATGAAATTTCTTGGTTGGTTGCACGAATTGACTCTCGGCTCTTGCCGTATGAAAGTGAAGAGAGTGGATACGTAAGGACTTCTTCAGAGGGAGTATGGGGTTGTGCTTGTAATTTATGGCGAAAGGTGGAGGATTTCTGGTATCATACTATGGCTAGGTTGGGATACACCGATGAAAGGAAGTTAGGAAAGTTGCAGGGATGGAGAGCGGAATTGGAGACTGAACTGGCAGCTTACAAAGAAGGTCGTGCACTAGGTGCTGGAGTTGCGTTTGTGGTGTTTAAGGATGTGTACACTGCTAATAAAGCGGTTCAGGACTTTCGACATGAGAAGAAGAGGCGGATAGGGAAATTATTTTCTCTTGTGGAATCGCGTTTACAGAGAAACCAATGGAAAGTTGAGCAGGCACCCTTGGCCACAGATATTTATTGGAATCATTTGGGGTCGTCGAAGCTCTCACTGAAATTGCGAAGAGTGTTGGTGAACACGTGCTTGTTGTTGATTCTTCTGTTCTTTAGCTCTCCTCTGGCAATTATCAGTGCTCTAAAAAATGCCTGGCGGATTATAAATGCGGAAGCTATGGATAATGCCCAGTTGTGGTTTGCTTGGGTGCAGAGCTCAAGCTGGCTCGGGAGTCTTATCTTTCAGTTTCTACCCAATGTGTTTATTTTTGTCAGCATGTATATGGTTATTCCATCAGCACTTTCATATCTCTCCAAGTTCGAGCGACATCTTACAGTGTCGGGGGAGCAACGAGCTGCCCTTCTCAAGATGGTTTGTTTCTTCCTGGTGAATCTTATACTTCTTAAGGGACTGGTTGAATCATCTTTAGAGAGTGCCATCTTAAAAATGGGAAGGTGCTATATGGATGGAGAAGATTGCAAGAGAATTGAGCAGTACATGAGTGCCTCGTTTTTGTCAAGATCGTGTCTTTCTTCTCTTGCATTCTTGATAACAAGTACATTCCTGGGCATATCTTATGATCTATTGGCTCCAATCCCTTGGATAAAAAGGAAGATTCAGAAGTTTCGGAAGAATGACATGCTACAGCTTGTCCCGGAACAAAATGAAGAATACGCATTGGAAACTCAGGAAACAAATGGTCTAGAAAGGCCCTTGATTGTGGACAACACTTACGATTCTCCCAGAACTCTGCAGGGAAATGATCTCTCTGATTACCCAATCAACAGAACATCAACTGCCCCCAAACAGACATTTGATTTCGCCCAATATTATGCATTCAATCTGACGATATTTGCCCTGACCTTCATATATTCTTCCTTCTCCCCACTTGTGGTTCCCGTTGGTGCTATTTATTTTGGGTATAGGTACGTGGTCGACAAGTACAACTTCCTCTTTGTCTACAGGGTCCGGGGCTTTCCTGCTGGGAATGATGGGAAGTTGATGGATACAGTTCTGTGCATCATGCGTTTTTGCGTCGATTTATTCCTGCTGGCAATGCTGTTGTTCTTTTCGGTCCACGGAGACTCAACGAAGCTGCAAGCTATATTCACACTTGGGGTATTAGTAATGTATAAATTGTTGCCTTCCCAGAATGACTGTCTTCATCCAGCACTTTTGGAAGGCGTACAAACTGTAGACAGTGTTGTGGATGGACCTATAGATTATGAGGTGTATTCACAGCCCAAGTTTGACTGGGATACATATTATTCATGATTCACCATCTGTTGACTTGTAACTTTGCACAGTAATACTTTTCTTAGATTTCCAGAATGAGGAGTGTGCCATTGCCCTTCTTTCAGTGAGGACTTACCTACACCCGTCGCGGATTAAAAATTGATAACGCAATGCTATGTGGGAAAGTTAAGACACATGAAGTTGCGTTATTAATTTGGGATATCCCTGATTAATTTTTTTCGTTTTCTCATTGTTTTGTGTGAAGTTTGGAAAAGGATTTTTTTGGTAAGATATCATTTTGTTGAGTGAATAAAGAGAAGTGTGGTGACCTAGAGTCCTTGGATCTAACTCTGGACTTAGAGCCCTTAGATCTACAATACTCCAGCACCAGGAGCCTTTAAATCTTACTCTTGAATTGGATCCAATGATCTTAAGTGCCGTGTATTGTAGCCTTTTTGTAACCACCGTAACTTTTATACTGGTTACCATCACAACTCTTTTTCAACGAGGAAATAAGAACTACAAAACAAACTCGCGACGACAATCTAATTCCAGCCCGTCGAAGCTAAAAGTTGGGAAAAGGACCGTAGGGATAAGACGCCCTCCAAACAACATGGAATTTTGCAATATGGTCATAAAAATTGGATGAGAAAAAGAATGGTTCAATATTATGGAGATAGAGCACCAAAAAATCCGTAGACAAAGAAGGGATGTAGTGGAATATGAGGAGATCAAAAGCCAAGACTTACCCTAACTCCACTCTTGGCCAACCCTCTACTCCTCCTATACTTACACAGTTGAACCAAGTCTCCGACCAAAATGTGGCTCCACTTCTCACTATTTTCTCACTCACCTCTCTCTCTCTCTCTCTCTCTCTCTCTCTCTCTTTCTGTCTGTGTCTTAAATGTGTGGCTAATATTTAAAGGAGGTGGATTGTCTGCCCTCCCATTTTCATATTCTTCTCATGCCCTCTTGTGATGTGTGGTCACGATTAAGCCACGTTAACATTTTATATTAATTTTTTATAAAAATGATAAAACAAAAAGTAATAAGAATATAAAATGTTGACATGGCTTAACCGTAACTATAAAACAGGAGAGCATAAAAAGAGTATGGAAATGAGAGGACAGACAATCCGTCTCTATATTTAAATAAAAGTGGGAGGTTCTTATATACCATTTCAATGAGGGTAAGTAAATAGGGCAACAGTTGAAATTTTGCAGTCACAAGTTAATCGTTTCTTTTTCTACTGCTTGTAACTTCGATATTCTTTCTTTCTTCTTGTTTGTTGTGTTTTTTGGTGGAACAAATTATGCACCAATTAGGCGTGAAGAAAAGCAGCAATCTTCTTCTGGGTTCTGGTTCTGCTGCCGAGGCAAACTCTGCAGGCAATGCCCAGCCTCTTTGCCCTAAGCCTCGAAGACCTGGCCCTGCTGTGCCTGAGTTCCTCAACCCTATAAGATGTAACAAGCACAGGTTTCATTAGCGTTTTCTTGTTTTTGTCGGGTTGATTTCAAAGGAAAGTGATTTTCGCTCTCCGCTTTCTTCCCATGGAATCCTCTTTTTTTTTCAGTCTTTGGATTCAAAATATCGAAAGAGAATGAAGGACGGAAACAAGGAGAGGAGTTCAAAAGGAGAAAACGGAAGTGCGGAAATCACTGCCTACTTAAAATCATATGTTTGAAGATGTAACGGCTCCTTTGTGTTTATTTTTTGTGACCAGCCAAAAAAATTCCGACGAGAGAAGTGGGGTTCTGAATATGATCAGTGAAAAGGTTAGCATTCATGCTCCTTTATTGTTATTTTGCTTTTTCAACCATTGCCGTCTATCCTTTATGTCTAGTTGAGAATGCTTCTAAAATGGTTAAAAGTGTTTTTATCAATGTGGGATCAAAAAATTAAAAGTACTCAAATTTTAATAAAAATTCCAACATGTTTTTAATAAAAGTGTCTCTTAAAAAAACATTTATAAACAAAAGTACTTCTTACTTAAGCAATCCCAAACATGCTCGAAATTTGAACACCATGATTTCATTCGTGACCAAAATGAGTACTATCTTGTGTTTTTCGAATTCTAATCATGCATGAAATATATGATGGAAGGCAGAGGGGGCGCTGGGAAGGGAGGGGGGGGGGGGGGGGGGGGGGGCGGGGCGCGAAAGGTGTAGTCACACAAGACCCCGAATTTGAAGGAGCCTCCAAAATTTTTGTCATCTCATCTAATATTTATATGTAATAACGTTTTATATTTAAAAATTGATTTTGTTATGCAATAACGTTCTATATTTCAATATTGTTTTTGTTAGCATTTTAAATTTTCATTATGCACTCCTTATAAACATATTTTTTTCCCTTTCTAACACCTTAAAAATGGTATTCTTTTTTCAATTTTATTATATAATAATGTTATATATACAAGTGAAACTTTAAAGTTAGAAATTTTTAAGTTTTTTTTCCTTGTTTGGTTGTTTAAGATTGAACTACTTTTGATTATTTAGTGAACATTATATTTGTAACTCTTTTTACATATTATTAATGACATTTTTAAACTTGCAATCAATGAGTGCTAAACTTTGTTTTGATTTAGTGATTATTTTCTAGCGTCAATACATTATCCTACCTTTTTTAAAACTATCTTAAGGAGGGGTCCTTTCATAAATTTTGTACAGAACCTCCAAAATCCCAAAGACAACCCTGATGGAAGGGAGTATGTGTGCACGAAATGCTCACCGGCATGCTACTCAGGCTCTCCACCAGGAAGAACACACAACCCTTTGGTTCATGATGTGCAGTTCCTTCATCAGATGGAGCTTCTCCCTCCACTTACAAGAACAAAGCTCTCAGATAAATTTGGTTTTAGTACAACCTCTGCCTCTCCAGTGTGACATATCCTCACAACAATTGTGTCCCCAATTTCTTGGAAGAAGAAGAATTGGAGGATTGGGTCCTGAAAAATTTTCAGGTTCATTTTTTTTGTAGTGTGTTAATTTTGTATAAGCTTGTAATTTTGTTGAGTTTAATTTTGTGAGTATCAAATTGTATATATGATGAGACTATTACACAAAATTTGTCTTGTATATATGATTTTGATAACCATAAAGGCCTCTACTTTCAATCTTTTGTTTGTGTGTGAGCATTTTTCTTATCATGGATTGAAATGTGAGTATGATCGTAAACGAATTTTTCTCCGATCATTTGGTGACTAATACGTGGACTTATCTTAATTTAATATTGAGGGTTGAGATTAAAACATCACAAATATTTCTCTACTTCTGACATCAAATCCAAATGTGAGTGATTGTAAATCTTTGATCAACATTTGACAAGAGAATGAGATTCTATGTAGAATGAGATTCTACATGTGAGTATAATCATTTTATGAATTTTGTCATTCTTCATCTTACAGAATGTTAGAAAATAAGTTCGAACAAGATAATTTAATTACCTAGAGAATGAGATTCTATACATGCGATGTAAAGACGCTACGTGCGAGTGGGAAGGGGAGGAAGAGACCAGAGGGAGAATGACTAGGAATCGTGAATCGTGAGGAAGAGACCACAGATCTCTTTAGTTTTTACTATGTATGTGAATCGTGAATCTCATGGGTAACTTTTGAACGAAAATTTTGATTTTAAGTGATTGAAAACGAGTTTCACCACATGAGTACGATTAAAGATTAGTAGGAGAGTGATTAGTGGTAAAGCATTTGAGTCATAGCTAGGTCTCTTTCTACAAGTATAACCAATAGCCAAAAGACAAGTCATAACTTTATATCTTTCAATCATGTTGCCTTTTGTGTATATTTCGATGGGTTTTGGTTGAGGTGTCAATTGGACAAAGATGAAACTGAAATTTCGTATTGAGGAGATGGTGAAAGGTCGGTCTAATACTATTTGCTAGGTCAAAAGTTTGCAATGCTTTACTTTTCCTAGGTTCTCAAAATCTCCTCTTGGCTTTTTAGATAGATTGGTGTGAAATTGTTAACGTGGTCATTTGTTATTGGCTACTTGCATGCTAGAATTTTAAAGTAGAAAAATTCAAGCAACTAGGTTAACATAATGGATTATCCGTAATAATATTGTTTAAACTCTGCTATACATGAGAATTGAACAAAAAAATTTCTACTTACAAATTGAGAGAAATATATCTAGACAATAGTACTAGATGACTCATACTGAACTAATCTAAATATACACAAATATTAAAGGTAAGTTTTCTTTTATTCGAGCGATATACTAAACTAATCTAAACAATAACTTTCAAAAGTGTTCTTCTTGAATTAGATGCTAAAGAACCAAGAGAATCGATCTTCATGTCAAAGGAAAGGAGAACGGGAAAAATGGGATCGTTGTGGAAGAGATACAGAATCTTTCGAGTATTTTCGTTGCAATGAAACTACGGATTCGTAATATAGTGACACATTCGATGGTGAGGTGTGCACTTACATCGAATGAGTTTCTTCACCGGATTTTCTTCCCTTTGGGGTGTTTTATGGCAAGGTTTAACAATGTCGTTGCACGTTTGTTTTATAAGATTTAAACTTTGCTAAAAAAGAGAGGAGCACACCCACTCTGTTTGATTTAGCCACGCTAAGATCTGCAATAATAACAAAAGAGAAATTGAGTTAGTGATAATTAAATATTGATAATGGTTGATATAAAATCATTAATAACTATTTCTCCATAGTCGATGTCGGTGACATATTATTTTCTTCTTTTACCATGAGCATGTCAAGTTCCAATGTTTTGTATATAAGTAGGAATTATATCCTCTTGGACGAATGTTTGGAATTAAGGTAACCTGTCAAATGTTTTGTTCAATGTTTCATAGCTTGATTTTCGACAGGTGGCTTCGAAATGACGTGTGATTAAATCAGATTCCAAACTATGACTTCAAAGTCAAGGTCGGAATAGGATCCTCTCTGGATCTATTTTATGGGAATTTTAGAAATATTCATATCCTAACTATTCATCGTAAGATTTCCATATCTTAACTGTTTATCTTATATCGTGTGGTTAGTTTTGGTCAGATACTATTTATGTTTAATTTTAAATAAAAAAAGTCAAATAATTTATGATTGTATGATGCACGATGAATGGCTATGATATGATGATCCCTAAGATCCCTACAATTTGGATCTGAATGAGATCTAAATCCGTCAATGTCTTTAAAGAGATTCTCTAAAAGGGGAACTCTTCGTGAATTCTCTGTCACATCAGGTTTTTGACGTAATATTTAATTATTTTATAGAGAAATACTAAGGAGTCTTTTTTAGAATGGAATTTTCTATGGATTCTCTTGCACGTCACAGTTTAACGTCAATTTTACTGTCAAAATTATAAAACATTGTGCAAAAAAAATAAAAATAAACACGAGATGAGCGAGAGTCCATGTAGAGTCTTATTTTTTAGAGTCTTCTTAACATTTCTCTGTTTTATAATGTTAGCACAAGAATTAATGTCAATTATGAGATAGTAGAGCTTCCATAAGAGAGTCATACTTTGAGAACGTTGATTAGTATTATCTTCTTTCATATATTATTAATATAAAAATATTATTCTTACCATTTATTTGTATCATCATTTGTACATTCTTTTTAATAAAAATGGAATCCGCATGTGTTTAAGATTCTGAACTTTATTTGAACGACAGTACAAATAAATGATTAGTGTACTGCTACTTTCATTAATCTTTTTGGTAAAGTGATGTCTGTCTTCTACCCAACCGACCCGCGTCTTAATCATACCTTCCCTTTCACACGCTTTAATTTCAGGGTTATTGTCTAATCACCCCTCAACTTTCACGCTATTCATTAACTTCCTAATTTTTTCAAGCCATATTGATTAAATTTTCTACACTTAGTTACTTTTTTTTTTTTTTTTCACCTGTTAATTTATGTTTCTTTATTTTATTTAGACTTGTCCAATTTGAAGTTAAAAAGTAAAGATGCATAAAGCGAAAAAAAAAGAGGATGTGAAAATCATTTCTCATTTTCTATAGTATTTTATCATGTTTTTGTTTATTTAATTCGTTATATCAAAATATACGTCAATACATTTTAGTCAAACAATTTGCAAACTCTCCTAATATCTTTATAGTAAAGACATGCAAGATTGTGCTTTTATATTAGAAACATGCACAATCATTTTTGTAAATGTTAATAACAACTTTCAAAAAGATACAAGTAAATGAAAATTTAAGGAGACTTGCATAAACTCAATGTTAACTCAACAAATATATGCGAAAAAATCATAACTTCTTTTTTATCTGATGATATGCTAATCTAATCTAAATTATTGTGAGAAAACTTAAACTTTAATATAGAAAATGGAGAATACTGCTAATTGTGAGATGGTAGAGAGTTCTACTTTGAGAAGGTTGAATAACATTATCTTCTTTTATACATTATTAATATAAAAATATTATTCTTACCATATATTTGTATCATCATTTGTACCATCTTCATAATAAAAATGAAAGCCATATGTATTTGTGAATCCTAATTCTATTAGAACGACGATATAAATAAATGGTTAGTGTACTGCTATTTTTATTAATCTTTTTGGTAAAGTGATGTCTATCTTTTACCCAACCGACCCGATTCTTAATCATTTACCTTCCCTTTCACACGCTTTAATTTCGGGGTTATTGTCTAATCACCCCTCAACTTTCATGCTATTCATTAACTTCCTAATTTTTTCAAGCCATATTGATTAAATTCTAGAAAAATGATTTCTACACTTATTTACCTTTTTTTTTTTTTTTACACACCAGGTAAAGATGCATAGAGCAGAAAAATGATGTACAAAAATTATTTCTCATTTTTTATAGTATTTTATCACATTTAGTTTATTTAATTTGTTATATCAATTATATGTCAATGCATTTTAGTCAACCAATTTGCAAATTCTCCTAATATTTTTATAGTAGAAAAATGCACAATCATTTTTTTTTAAATGTTGATGACAACTTTCAAAGAGACACAAGTAAATGAAAATTTAAGGAGACTTGCATAAACTCAATGTTAACTCAACAAATAAATGCGAAAAAAATCATAACTTCTTTTTTATCGGATGATATGCTAATCTAATCTAAATTAATGTGAGAAAACTTAAACTTTAATATAGAACATGAAGAATACTGCTATAATCAATTTGGTTAAGCGCCCCAATTCTACATAGAAAAGACAAAATCTTGGGTGAGTATAATCTTAGGAGGGAGAGATTTTTCAGTGTGCCAGAAATACAGTCAGTACACTGAATGTTTTAATACAAGTGTTTGAATGCTTAAACAAAATTTCAACTACTTGTATTAGCGGATCATATTCCTGACACACTAACAAATTTATTGAAGAGAGAGGCTGTATGCAATTATAAGTAATTAATGCTAGTGAGCAAGTATATTAAATAGAGGTTAACGATCATGATACACAATTACAGCAAAAATATGGACATTTACAGCAATTTGTCAACTTTCGTCTATCATCCCTACTTCCCAAAGTTTTCATAATTTGTGTAAAGAATTGGACCCACTTGCCCGCGATTTCGTCAAACAGTGATCAAACTTAAACAACTACTCAAGCTTTCCCGGTTTTCCATCTCTCTCTCTCTCTCTCTCTCTCTCTCTCTCTCTCTCTCTCTCCAGCTGCTGACGTTGGTGTTTGAGAAAGCGTCGCCGCCCACCCAATATAAACCCACTTCATCACATGTCTTCGTTTCTCACTCATGCCTCCAAACCCAATTCGTCAAAACATCTGTTTCTCTCTCTAGAATCGTCTCAGCCATGGCGGCCTGGACTTGCAGAGCTTCTTACAGTTCCTCCGCCGCGCATCTCTTTCTCTCTTTTTTGGTATTGGGTTGGGCTTCTCGGACCTGTTTCGGGCTCGGGACGTACGGGTTCGATATCCACCACCGGTTCTCGGATCCCGTCAAGGCAATTCTGGGTTCCGATGAGCTGCCGGAGAAGGGTAGCGCCGAGTACTACGCCGCTATGGCCCACCGAGACCGATTGATTCGGGGCCGCCATCTCTCCACCACCGACGATCAAACGACGCCGCTTGCTTTCGAATACGGAAACATCACGTATCGGATTAGTGCATTTGGACAGTAAGGACTTTTCTCCTCTCATTTTTACCTTAAAGTTCATATATTTTTGGTGTTGAAATTGATGGAGTTTTTGTAATTGTTGAATTTTTCCTGCGTTCCTGAATTTTTACAGAAAACCCATTAATTTGTTTAAATTTTTGCACAAAACCCAGATATTTGTTTCCTTTGAAGAAAATTATACATGAAGTGTTTGAGTTTTTGCTTTTTTTGGGTCGGAATTTCAGTCTGCATTATGCAAATGTATCTGTGGGGACGCCGAGCACATCATATCTTGTGGCATTGGACACGGGCAGCGATTTGTTCTGGTTGCCATGTGATTGCAGCAGCTGCGTCCGCGGCCTCCAGCTCCCGAATGGACGTGTATGTGAACTGAATTATTATTTCTTTTGTTTGCCTTTTCTTGGATTTTACAGATTTGTGAATTTGATGCATTTTTTTTTACTTCAAAATTGGTTGCTTGGAGTATTTGACTTGGCATACTTCGACCAGTTATGTTGGTTTGTTATAATTTCCATTAGTTGTGAAATTTGTTCTGGAATAAGTACTACAACTCTCGATTCAAGCATGTAACTTTATCATCGTCTGTGTTGAGTGAATTGAGTACTGTCGTGTGGCTTTAGGGTGATTGTTTCTTGATCATAAGGAATGCAAGTGTATTTGAACTTTAAGGGCCACAAAATAGTATTGTTTTCTCGAAAAAGCTCAGGTTGCATCGTAAATTTGTAGTGTTATTCATCAAAATTTAAATCCTGAGTTGCATCTTGTGGTTTCTAAAACTATCTACCAGGCATAGTTTTAGAAGGACGGACTAAAATTGCTAGTGCATTTGGTCCCTATGTGGATCAATAGGGAAGATGCTCTTATGGTACTCATTTTGTTGACAATTAACTCTTGAGCTCTTCTATCAACCAGGTAGTAGAATTTGAAATCTACAGCCCTAATACGTCATCAACGAGCAAAAAGATTTTATGCAACAACACATTTTGTTCACAATCCCAACGCTGCGCTTCAGCAAGTGGTGATTGCAATTACAGGATCGAATATCTGTCTAATGAGACCTCATCTACTGGGGTCTTGGTAGAGGATGTTTTGCACCTATCTACCGACGATGCTCAACAAAAAGATGTACTTGCACGGATTGCCTTTGGGTGAGTTATTTTCTTCACTGCTTTACCACTAGAAAAATATAGGGTAGTCAACAAAAATTAGTGAGTATGCTGATTATATTATTCCTAAACATGCCAATTTTAATTGGTTAGCGCGCTTGTGATGTTTGCATGCTACTCTATTGCAGTTGTGGTAAGGACCAGACTGGTATATTTTTGGACGGTGCGGCTCCCAATGGTCTATTAGGGCTTGGTATGGATGATGTATCCATTCCTAGCATTTTAGCAGGACAGGGCCTTGCTTTGAATTCTTTTTCCATGTGTTTTGGACTTGACGGAATTGGGAGAATCAGATTTGGTGATAATGGAAGCCAAGGCCAGCCAGAAACACCATTCAATCATGATAGCCAGTCATAGTAAGTGCTCCCCCTAAATATCCATATGCTGATGTCAAGTTTACTAGTTTCGCAAGTTACTCCTTCAGTCTTTAATATCATCCCAGTTGTACTAATCTTTTCTTCTTCAAATGTGTTACCAGTCCAACTTACAACATTACTATCACTCAAATAGCCATCAGAAATAGTGTTACCGATCTCGAATTCTATGCAATTTTTGACTCTGGTAGCTCATTTACATACCTAAACGATCCAGCTTACACGCAGATTACTGAGAGTGTGAGTCCTTCAGATTTGGTTTTTCATAATATTACCTTTTGTATCTTCTTTATTGTATAGTCTTTGTAACTATTTGTCATTTTTCAGTTCAACTCTGTGCTTAAAAATAGTCGGCATCCAAAGGATTCAGATATTCCTTTTGAATATTGTTATGACATAAGGTAAATTCTATCAGAACACAATACTTTGTATCAGTTTTCTCTTTCTGAGCCTTCAGGCATGACTTAACTTCGTTTTCAGTCCAAATCAATCGGTGAACTTGACATTGAAAGGTGGAAAGCAGTATTCTCTCCTCGATCCACTAGTAACCGTGTCCAATTCGGTAAGTTACCACTTTTAGTATTTCTTATATATCCTGCTCCTACACTCTGTCATGCTAAACCTTACTGTTCCAATCTCCAGGATGAATCCACAGCGTTCTATTGCCTGGGCATCGTCAAAAGTGGAGATGTTAATATCATTGGACGTGAGTATCTCTTTCTAAATATCTTTCATTATCTTGCAAAAAATTTCATATGCTTGATGTGTATGCAGATCATGTAATGGTTGATTTTAAAATCAGATTCATAAAACCATCGTAACAAATGGTTAAGGCGGTGCCTTAACCATCACTGGCATTCAAATGAATTTGTGCATGTTCAATGTTGCTTACAATGTGGATTTATTCCTGCAGAAAACTTCATGACGGGTTATCGCGTAATTTTTGACCGTGAGAAGATGGTATTGGGTTGGAAGGAATCCAATTGTGAGTCTTAATTCCACCATTTCAAATCAAATTTCGACAAAACATTTTTCTCGTGATTCTTTCAGTGACAATCGCGAGACATTTTTCTTTTCAGGTTACAACGATGAGGAAACCGTCACTTTTCCGATCAGCCCATCGAAATCTCCGACTGCCTCCCCCAAGAGCGTCAACCCGGAGGCCACATCAGGGAGTACCAACACATCCAGCAAACCGGGATCAAATCATTCACCAAAATTGAAGAACTCTTTCACAAGTGCATTCACCATTCTTCTTTTTGTATTTTTCGCTATTGTGTGATTATTTTTTGCCATTCTGTAATATATCCAAAACTGAGAGGCATTTTGTTTTGGAGGTAGAATTTACACGGCGATTTTTGGTATATTATTCGTAGTTATAGCAACATGGCTTTGTACGTATGATTTTAGTTATGACTACTGACCACAGACCACAGATAATAAACATCTTTTTTTTTTTTTGTTACAATAATAAATGATTTTTAGTTTTTGGTTTATTCTTTGGAATCGAGACCCTTTCTAGATCTTGCAATCCAGAGACGATTGATTGAGAAATTTGGATCACTCATTTTAAATCCAAGCCCTTCATTAGTTCACCCTATCGGTTCCCTCACATAAACCGAGGGTTCAAATCTCTCGCCCTTTCTTGAACAGATCGGAATCGGATTATTTAGTCCGCCAACTCCGAACTGCGAGATCCGGAGTTGAATTGAACTCATTTCTTTGAACTATTCCAGAGAACTCAAGCACTAACTTGTTACTTAAAATCGCGATAACCACTCATTTTGATTCACTTCACAATTATCATTTTCAAATATTCATCTCAAGTGAAAGTCATAACTAAAAGCATTCCGATTGAGCGAATTTTTATAAACATTCTCTTTCAAGTTTCGATAATACGAAAAACAATCAGTTCAAATCATGAAATATTGTAAAACAAGATCAAAAAGTGGTTCACATCGTATTAAATTACTAACTGATTAGCACCTGATGACAAAAATAAGGGTTACGCCAAAAATAAAACTCAAACATTCTCATTTTTACTTTCCCAATGACAAAATTTTCCGACCCGAAAAAAGAATCGACAACAATATAACCAACCGCAGCTTAACTATCAGGGAGTTGACTAAGACGTCGAACGGACTTACCTTCATTCAACAATGCTTTCATTTTTGTTAACCTTTGGTCTTTTTCTGTTTCTTCGCCGGATGAGCCAAGCTTGGGTCCTCCTGCTTATCTTTCTTTTCCTTCTTCCCTTTGGACTGCAAATTTTCTTCTTTCTTTGGCATCTTACCTTGTAAGGGCTGGGCTTTCATCTTGATCGATTTAATTAACGATGATTTCTCCATCTTCGACGGTGAAACATCGGATTTCACTTCCTTTTCTGGCACTTCTCGGTCTGCCTTTGACTGTCTCAGTGCTACCTGCCGAGCATAAGCGGCACTCCTGCAAACACCAAACCACAAATACATATAACTAAAACAGTTGCGGCCGATTAATTAAGTGGCACATATTAGGGCATATATTCGAACCATCTTCTGATAACAAGTAAAAAATCGAGGGAAATACCTTTTGAACTGCGGATCTGTCGGATCCAGAGCAAAGCGAGATGAGGTGAAGAGTGCTGAAAACCGTGGATCTTCGAAATCAGCGGTTGGTATTTTGTCCTCTTCTAGAGCCTCTTTACCCTTCTTTCCCTTGGTCTTTTTACGTTTCAAATTGTAGCCCTTAGGCCCTGCATCTGCTCCGTTGTCATCAGCAAGTAATAGCTCGAGCTCATTTCTGCTTGCTTCAGCTTCCTTATCATCTTGCTGTCGCTTTTTATCTTTTTTACTTTTACCTTGAGATCCTTTTTTAGTTTTTTCGACTGAAGGCTCTTCCATAAAGAAATCATCTGGTCCATCTGCTGCCTCGTGATCACTGTCACTACTCTCATCCTCTGATGAGTCCTTCGATTTATTTTTCCTATTCTTCCTTTTCTCGCGTCTTTTTCTGAGATAGGACTCCCAAACTGTTTCTGATCCCTTATCTTTCTTTTCTAGGATGCGCTTGCTTATATCCTCTAAGCCAGTATTAAAAGTGATCTCCATATCCTGGTCATTGTCTTCACCGTCTCCTTCTGACGCATCTTCATCTCCTTCTCCTCCTTCTCCTTCTCCATTTCCAGACAGGAGTAAAGCACGGTACATATCTCGTTTTTTACTCTTTTTATCAGTCTTGTCCTCTACGGCATCATCATTCTCCTCCTCATCACTTTCACTCTCATCAGAAGCCAAATACTCCTTCAGTTCCAATTCAGAAAGCTACAAGTAAACCAACGTCAGATTAGCTAGAAGTAAACTGTACAAGAAGAAGTTGGGTTTGTTTTTAACATAAGTTTATAGCTGATAGTTTTCAGTTGCCCTTTCCATCTACCTCGTGATTTCTATTGTTTATTCAGATCACGGTGACAGAATGCCCATTCAGTCCTCAATAATGAAAGATATGAATGCATAGTGCTAGATATGAACTCTATTATTAACAAATGATGTAAAATGCAAGAAATGTTCACTTAGATAAAATTCTCCTACCTGATCATCAGTGAATTTCCGTTTCAAGGTCTTGCGTCCAGGCTCATCCTCATCCCAAGAAATATCAATTTTACTATGTTGCAGAGCTTGAGTCTGGAAATCCAAACCCCCGTAGCTTGCAGGTACCTGACAAAAGCCAAAGACTTCACAATCACTCCTCCATTTACAACAAAATTTATTTTATTTCCTTTTTGTTTCACATTCCATAAAAGAAGCATAAAAAACACAATTTGTTCTCTATAAACGTATAAATGACTGGTTGAAACATATACCTCTGTCGCAACATCACGGGGTGGGTGTTTAAACTCCATCGAGTCAGGGATGAACCTTAAATCAAGTTTATTCGATGATCTTTCAAACTCAACTCCATCACAATTTTTGTAGAGGTAATCCGCTGTGGCAATTGAGTCACATTCAACAACAGCAAAATAATACCTGGAAATAAAGTTATATCGACAATCGATAAATGAAAATATACTTTAGAGACAAAAGATAAAATCATTATCACAAAATAACAACAATTAACCACCTTAGCCTGCTTTTCTCATAAGCCCGCATTTTCTGAGCAATGAGCTCCTCATCATCATCGTCGGCGTCATCATCTTCATCACTTTTCTCATTTTCATCATCAAATAGGCCAACAGGACCATGAAGTTCTTCCTCTTTCATACGCTGGAGTCCAAACTCAGACGGATAGACAGTTACAGACTTCATTTCTCCACCTTTTGGAAGAAATGATCTCAACACAGCATACAAGTCAACAGCCTACACGAAGCACAATGGAACTCTCAGTTACTGATAAATCCCTACACAAGGAGGAGCTTATAGACAAATTAACAGTCCGAAACTCCAAACGCTATTTTACAAGAATAAACTTACTGCTCAAATTTAATCAAAAAATCAAACAATCTCCAGACCCAATGGCACAAAAATAACAAAATTTGTTACCCTTACAATGTGTCACTTAAATAAGTATAAATGAATTCAATCATGAGCTTGAAAATGCATACCTTCACATGCCTCCAATCCAGATTAACAATTGCAAGTCTGTGAGTCTCCTTCTCAATTTCCGGTATATCTTCCGCCTGCTCGTAAATTTAATCAATTAACCAAAATGTAGCAACATTTTCTTCCAAATTACGACTAACTAAGGCTTAAATTATACTCACAAAAACAATTAACAAAAACTACCTCAATTCCAGGTGCGCCGTCCTCCAAAACCACCTCCTCATCTTCATATCCATCATCGGTGTCGGTATCTGTATCCGTCGTCGTCTCCGAGCCACCACTCGCCACGTCATCCTCCGATTCCTCTCCGCCGAGCTCCTCCACCTCCTCACTCTCTTCCTCCTCCTCTTCCTTTTCCTTGTCCTCTTTCGATTTGTCCTTTTCTCCGTCTTCCGTTTTGGACTTTACCTTATCTCCGTCGTCGTCCTCCTCCATCCTGTAGTACTGCCGCAGCGAGTTGCCCTCCTCGAGCTTCTTCGGCTTGCCTCGCTTGTCCAGCGGCGCCGATGACGAGCTGAATCGCTTGTCCGTAAACATCCGGTCGAACCGCGAGTCGATCTCGACCTTCGCCTTGTGCTTGGGAACGTTCTGGAACCTAGGGTCCCAGTGCACGGACGAGAACCGAGGATCGGCGATTATGTTCTCATCGTCGCCCTTGGATTCTTTGAGCTTTTTTTTGTTTTTCTTGTTCTTCCCCATGGTGGCGGCGTAGATGGTTGTTGTTCGGCGGTTGAAGGTGGCGCGGGTCACGGCGGGTGTGGGATTTCAGTGGCGGTCTGGTGAAGGGGGCTTAAGCTTTAACGTTCCTCCTCCTCCTAGGGTTTAAGTTTAAAAGAAAAAAGGTAAAATAAAAGAAATTTTCAGCAGAATTGTGGTGGACTATGATGAGGCCCACTGGAAATTGAAAGCCCAACTTGAAATTCTACTTAAAAGAATCCAAGTTGAATGATGGTCCTCTTCAAGAATTTGGGCTTTTAGTCTATCTTAACCCAAATTGAAAAGCTAGGTCGTATCATCGCATGTCCTGAGGTGTTTATGTCACGTGACTGTGTTGAGTTTTAAAAATTTCAAATTGAGGCAAGTTAGAGGGTGATATGTACGTGTTGTATGGGTTAGCCTATATCGTTACTATCTAGACAGATGTCAAAAGTCGTTAAGCAATAAAATGTGTTTGGCAAATTGGTCGGAAAAATTTGATCATCCACAAAATAGATACCACATACGTATTTACAATCATTGCATTTAATTCTAGTAGAACGTATTAAGGGCTTTTGAAGCTATGTGTGTGTTTTGTTTATAGAGTCAATGAGTCTGCTTTTTTTTTTTTCACTCATGAGTAGTGATTCATATTGAAATTTAGACAGTGACAATAACATAAATAAGTTGAAGTTTGATGGAACCTACAACTATTTCTTCATAACCGAAAATCTATGAAGAAATAGTTTCCAACTTTATAAAGAAACATTTGCTGGTGCCACCTGCCACCTATGCATCTGAGCTCGAAACTCTACATCTCTTAAATTATTATAATAGTTTTAAACCCTCCCACTCCTCCCCTTAATAACAATAAATTTATAAAAAAAATAAAAAATAAAGTTGTCAGTGCCACCAACTTTAACTTATTTATGATACAGCCATCACCGAAACTTCATAAATATAACTAATTTGAATGGTATTATATTATAATCCCATCTCGTTTGGCAGAAGCTGTTGGGATTTCAAATTGACCATTCCAAGTACCAAACTTATAATCCAGTCAAATCCAACCCAACGCAATCAAAGCTAATACCATATCTGGGAAATTATTTATCCATTATTTTTTTAATTTCCCTCTTGCTAAAATTAGGTTCAATTATTTTTTGAATTTCCCATTTGCTAAAATTAGGTTAGCTAAGTGATCCAATACATCACCTAAATTATCCAGAATTATTTCAGAATAATTAGAAAGAATTGAGAGACAAGGTTGTTGGGATGGACTGAAGTTAGTTAATTGTGTCTCAAACATAACGAATAAAGCTGTAGACGTTGATTTCAAGCTAATTGACTCCCTCAGAATTAACAACTTTTGATGTCTCAACCCTAACCACTTTATAGTTCACACATCCTTTTTTTTCTTTTAAATCAACACAATGATTGGATTTTAGTTTGTTTCGCGTAACGCGGGTTTTCTTAAACTAAAACCAAGCCCAAAGTATGTACTAGATGATTCTGAATCAACCCAAAAACTCGATACGTGGTAGAACGAAGATATGAGGTGGAAATGAAAACTAATGAGTTGAGGAGCAGGGAAGAACTGTGTTGATGGAGCATGATGATGCATGCATAAGCTTTAAAAGAAATGAAATAAATAAAATTAGAACCACCGTGGGATCGTTCAGTGGTTGAGGACGACTTTCAGGCTCGTATTTCACACGATACATCCTGTGTTTAATTTTTAGCACTAGTAAATCAAACGATGATGACCAGAAAGACTAAAATGCCTATGTGAGTCTCTCAGTCCAAAAAAAAAAAAAAAAAACCACTAGCTGGTCTCCTTTTTAAAAGAAAAAAAATTTAAAATAAAATTAGCAGTACCTACCATACCATGCAGAAGGGTTTTATTTGGTTATTAAATTGGAGAATATTTGTTGTAATTGTTGGATTGCAGAATCTTCTCTTTCTATTTGGTCTCGAGAATCTTTTGGTTTTTGTTTTTTATGTATTAAAACATCATAATTAACTCCTTGAATTAAAAGTAAATAATCATGTGCCATGCTTGATCATTAACACCTTGAAAATCAATAAAAATTATCGAGTTCACTTTATAGGATGATGGAAATTTGATTAGTAAAAACAAACAAATCATGTTTTACGGTATTCTTTGATCAATGGGAGGCAGAGATGTGGGATGTTTTCGAACATTTAAACAGAGGTTTAAAGGTGCAAAAGAAAATATTGATATCCTATGGCCTTCGTTAACCCATTCACTGGCTCACCTCACACAAACTAAGAGTCTTGATCTTTCTCTCTCTCTCTCTCTTGAACGGTCCGATTTACTCTGTTCGTCAACTCTGAACTACGAGATCTGGAGAGAATGTGAATTCCAAAAGAAAGATGTGATGGCAATTGTCTTGTCGTAAGGTGCCTTTGCCTTCATAATTACTTCTCAACATCCTTTCTTAACTAATTCATTCCTTAGGGCCACCATCATATTAGTAACAGCCTCTGCCTCTCTCTCCCTCTCCCCCCCCCTCTCTCTCTCTCCCTCTCCCTCTCTATAAATACAACACTAATCCATTTTCATTTCCCACACTTAAACAAAGTTAAGAGAGTTAAGCAAGAGAGTTCTAAACCTCAAAAAATGGCTTTCAATCTAGCATTCTTGAGCTCAATCTTCATCATCCTTTCGGTATTTTCTGCAGTGACTAACGCGCTAAGCTCGAATTACTACGACAAGAGCTGTCCCAATGTCGATCAAATCGTTTCTAATGCCGTCAAGAAGGCGACATCCAACGACAGAACTGTCCCGGCTGCTCTACTCCGGATGCACTTCCACGACTGCTTCATTAGGGTACATACATATTTTTCGGTACAACTTGTTTTCGACAGTTGAAACACATTGGTTCGTTGATTAAGTTAACCCAAAGTGTTTGTTTTGTTTGCAGGGCTGTGATGCATCTGTGCTGTTGAACTCCAAAGGAGGCAACAAAGCTGAGAAAGATGGGCCACCAAATATTTCTCTGCATTCGTTTTATGTCATTGACGATGCAAAGAAACAAGTGGAGGCTTCCTGCCCTGGTGTCGTTTCATGTGCTGATATCTTGGCTTTGGCAGCAAGGGATGCTGTTGTGCAAGTAAGCTTTTCGAGACAGAACCGCTTGCAAGCGTTTAATAAAAATGGAACTACCGGACACACTAGCCGTATATAAACCACGGTTTAGTGCTCCTCCAGTTGTATTTTTTTATCGGAAGTTTAAAACCGGTTTCTGTTTGTTCATATTTCCCGAAAGTAAAACAATAAAGGTGTAAAATTTTATACCACTTACTGAATATGTTATCAATGTTACAGTCCGGAGGTCCGAACTGGGCTGTGCCGAAAGGACGAAAGGATGGAAGAACATCGAAGGCTAGCGAGACCGTGCAGCTGCCGGCTCCAACCTTCAACATATCTCAACTGCAGCAGAGCTTCTCGCAGAGAGGTCTGTCCTTGAACGACCTGGTGGCTCTTTCAGGTAAAACAACCAAAATTTCAATTGTTATTTCGTATCTGTAATTTATCGAAGAAGAAACGAAAGAGAGTAACTTCCGATGCATCTACAGGAGGGCACACTCTAGGGTTCTCCCACTGCTCATCGTTCCAAAACAGAATCCACAGCTTCAACGCCACACACGACGTTGATCCAACACTGAACCCGTCCTTTGCTGCAAAGTTGAAGAATACGTGTCCCATCAAGAACAGGCCGAAGAATGCCGGTGCCACCATGGATCCTTCTACAACAACCTTTGATAATACATACTTCAAGTTGATCCTCCAAGGGAAGAGCTTGTTTTCTTCGGATCAAGCTCTGCTCAGTTTTCCGAAGACTAAAGGTTTGGTTACTAAGTTTGCTTCCTCAAAACAAGCGTTCTTAGACGCTTTCGTGAATTCCATGATAAAGATGAGCAGCATTAATGGTGGGCAAGAGATCAGGAAGGACTGCAGGGTAGTAAATTAATCGAGGGCCAGCAAGCTTAGTTGCAGTCGATCCTAAAAACATGAGAACCGGGAAATCAATTAAATAGGTGGTTCTCTATCATTTCCTTTCGTGTTTTGAGAGATTTGAGATAGAAATTGTTTGTGTGTGCTGTGTTTCATAATGTTTGAAAGGATCTTGTTACAACAAAATCCTACAATAAATTGTAACAAAAATCCTACTACAAATATGAAGTATTCAGTTGAGGGGCAACGACGTTTTCTTGTATGAAACTTAAGGTAAACTCCCAACAATGCATGAAACCGGTGCATATCAACCCTTTTCAGTAACGAATATGAACAAACGATGCTCATTACAGTATGCTCGTATAGGTCAAGTGGATTAATCAACTTACAGTGCAAGCTAGAGTTGCAGAATTACCACAAACTCCCAAAATGCTAATGCAATTCCGTTGTATCAGCCCATTCACTATCCACAACGATCTCTTCCAGTTGAAGGTTGCCACTTACCCCGGATGCCTTGTAGGATGGCATAAACGAAAAGGCGTCAAGAAGCTTCGCGCACTTCAATCCCCATTTGACCATCAAGAATTCAATAAGACGATGCCCACTGCATAATACAAGAAGTGCTTTCAAAGACATAAAAGTGAAAAAGAGGACCATTTACAGCGCTATCTGCATACTCTAAGCACACATGTTACAAAGTTAAAACAGCATTAGAAGCACACGCAGGTTAAATACCTTCGATTATGGTATGTTGTTATGAAGACTGACCCCGGAGAATTTTGGAGCAGAAATGTCACGGTGGCAAAGAGGTCATCAAGGGCTTACCGAGGAGAATAAAATCCGGTTTTAGCTTAAGTTCAGTGACAGAGAGATGAGGAAAAAAACTGATCGCAAAACACAAAAACCAAAATCGATAAAAATCCTACCACTAGCATCATACAATACATCAGCGCCGAGAATAAATTTCGGGTTTAAGCTGAATGTTGATGCATCCCAAGCTCCCCATGTCAATCCCATTACCTGAAAATTACAAGTGAGATAAAATTAACATCAACTAATTAGGTTATGCGCAAATAAGAATCCGCAATTAGCCCCTTGATGGCGATTACATTGCCCTCGAGTTTATTAAGGTCAAGCACTCTTCTCATGTTGTTCAGCACCTGCAGATTCAAAACAACAACTCCGTTAACCGCTAACTATAGCCGTTAAAAACCGAGACATTTCTTGGAGAACAAATAACAAAGTCGGGTCTAATTAACTAAATTAGTACAGAAAACGATGATTCTTTATCAATTTGAAGGTTCAATCGAGATCAATACAGGCAGTTCATATCAATAATCATACTTCGGAAGTAAAAAATTAACGGTAAACAGAAATTATTACAGGAGTTTTAAGCGCAAATGGAAACACTACGCACTATAAAGTTTTCCAAGTGCCGATTTTTTGGCAAAAATGGGATGTTAAACTCATTAAAAATCGAAAATTTCCACTAACCGTTCGTTCAAAGCTATTTGATCTAGTTTTTGGTCAATTTAACACACTTTCGAGCGTAATCCTTCTCAACCATCGTAAAAAGTACACCGAGCTTTTAAGCAAATTAAAAATTAGACACGTATTAGCAAACAATCAAAATTTAAAAGCCAATGCGATTGGAATTTGAATACCTCCAATCTACTCGAATCATCAGTGAGAGTGACGTCAGCACCAACTTCGGCGGCAACCAAACCGGGCAAGGAAGTTCCAGCGCCAAGCTGCAAACTAACCCAGAAATGATTAATTAATTAATTACTAAAACAAGAATAAGATTAAACCTGGACAAGGATTAACACCGACGTTACTACCTCGACTACGCCCGCGCCGGAGAAGCGCAATGTCTGTTGCCAAACATACTCCGCCAGTACCAAGCTGCAGGGCCACACGAACAAACCGTACTCTTCCTTCACGTTCTCGATGATGGAGATGGAGAAGGCCGGCTCGTCCGAGTTGTCCCCGAAACGGTGACGCGACACCGTCGTCATATCGGCCGAGTCATTTCCTTCCGTAACTCGCTGCGGCAACGAAGTGGGCCTACTAAATCCCTACAGGCCCAACAGAAAAGGCCCAATTAAATTTATCCCGAACAACCGAAAACCAAAACCAATTTTTAAAGTCGATTTTTGATGGAGCTATCTCGAAGCAAGCAGCCCCAGAACATTCTCCGTCTTCTTCTTCCTCACTCTTCTGCTCCGCTGAGTGAACTCGCCTAACTCGCTAACTCAGAGCTCGCCCAGCCCTCCCATGGCATTTGCTCACTACCCAACGTCCATTCGCCTCCAAGCCTCAAAGCAACCAAAGACTTCGATTCTGAAACCACCACCTCCTTCTCCTTCCTTTTCCTCTCTTACTCTTCCCCTCAAACCTCGCAACCTCTCCTTATTTTCAAGGCCCCGAATTCCGGGGCATAAAGGTAATTACACTTCTCCACCGTCGGCGCAGGCGGAGCCGCAGGGGCCTCGGGCGAGTTCAGCTGCGGACGCCTTCACTAACTTCAAGCATCTGCTGCTGCCCATCACCGACGGGAACCCATATCTCTCCGAGGGCACAAGACAGGTAATTTTCGCATTCGATTTTTACCCGGGTAAATTTCGTGGCTGCCACTGTGTGAGGATCCAGGTAAAAAGTTTGATTTTTTATTTTTACAGGCTATAGCTACGGTTGCTGCTTTGGCGAAGAAGTATGGGTCTGACATTACGGTTGTGGGTATGTTTACTGATGAAATTTTACGGTGTCGAAACCAAGCGTTATAGATAGAGCATTTTTTGTTTTTTTTACTGTTCAGACCCTTATGGAATTGATTCAGAAATGTAGTGTAGGAATATAGAACTTTGTGTTGTTTTGCAGTGATCGATGATCAGCAGAAGGAGTCGTTGCCGGAACACGAAACCCAGCTTTCGACTATCCGTTGGCATCTCTCCGAAGGTTTGTGCACTGTCTTGTGTGGAATTGGGAAGGTTTAACTTTGAATATTTATCGTACATGAGGAGTATATGAGGAAAGGGAATCTTAATTGTCAGGGATGATTGATTGGTAGAGAACAAAAACATAGATACTATATGATTGTGTAGATTCCGTTATGTCGATTGAGTTTTCATCGGTGAATTGCAATAAGATGGATTTTTTTCACAAGTTGATGTGATTATGCTTCTGATGGAATCAAAACATGCACAGGGCAGAATGACAATGAAAAGGAGTCATATTTCATTACGGAAAAACAAAAAAGGAGGTGGTTTTCTAGTTGATAATTCTTTGGCATTACTGAAACCGCATTTTATTCGACCTTGAGTACCAGAGTCGTTCTAAAATGACTTGAGTCGCTCACCGTAGAATCTATATTTAGTGATGAGTTGAGGATCGTGATACTGAATGTGAAGTTGTTTCGAAAGTGGCCAAAAGTTAGTAAATTATGATAAAATTTGATGGTTGAAGGGGGTTCAAGTACTAGGAAAGGGTTGAAGCATCAATGGTTGGTTAAATTTGGTTATTTTTGTCAAAAAAGCTTGAAAGTGGAAGATGAGGATCTGGGAAAGTGGGCATTGTAGATGGCTCCAACATGCATTATTATGTTGTAAGAATATTGTATCGGTTTGCTGACCAAGTTTACTACTTAACAGAATAGGGTGTGTGAGATTATGTATAGTTACATCGTTACACTTGTATGACAATTTTGGTTGTTTATTTACTCACTAATTTTCTGTATGCACATAACAATATATTTGGCACTAACATTATTTTTAACCGTTATAATTACTGATAGGTGGGTTCCAAGAATACAAGCTGTTAGAGCGACTCGGGGAAGGGAATAAGCCAACAGCCATCATCGGCGAGGTTGCTGATGACCTGAATTTGGATTTAGTTGTTATAAGCATGGAAGCTATTCACTCCAAGCATATCGATGCAAACCTGCTTGCTGAGTTCATTCCTTGCCCTGTCATCCTTTTGCCATTATAATTTGCTATTTCAACTGTAAAGTAATCACTTCAAACTCAAGCTCCTTTCTAGTTTACAATGCCAGTTTCTTGTGACCGGATTCTATGACCTTTTATTTTTGTTTTCCAAAAAAAATCAATACAGAATTGAATTTTTTGCTCTTAGGAATCGTGGATCATTGTTATTTGTCTTGTTTAGGTGTGCTTATTTTTATTGGGTATGCTTATTTTTATTCGCCTTACCATACAAATATAGAAGACAGTAGCTATATTTGTATTCACCTTACCATACAAGTACAGAAGACAGTAGCGAAGGTATTTGTTTTTTTTCGAATTAGATTAGCTCGAAATTACAGGATCTGTCCTTGTTGTGAACAAGTGCTTTTCGAGTCCTAAGAATGTAACAAAATAGGCCAAGCGGAGTGCTTTTGACTTGCTTCACCTAAATTTGTCCTTGATATTTGATGATTTGACTTGAATTTGTCTAGTCTACTTGAAATGACCCTAAGAAAAACGATAGGAACTCCCAAGGGATACACATCTCTCTGTCTCTCCCATCACATGATTAGTGATATGCGATGAGTGAGGTTTACACAACATGTGATGGGTAAGTTTTCTTGATAAGAACAGCCACTTCCCCACAGGTAATAGAGAGTAATAGGTGGGTAAATACGCAAAGGGAGAAGCCGGCAGGATACATCATGCTACTCTGTTTGGGTGGTGGGGTTGCTGCGGAAAGATCCCAAGCCTTTAGTAGCTGATGCCCTTAGAACATACTGGTGATAGGCACCTGCTAGCAGAGCTCCAATAAATGGTCCAACCCAAAATATCCACTGCTTGACACCATTAAAGTTTAGAGGTCATAAAAACACACACACAGTGGTGCTTGACGCACTTGCCTGCACTGAGTGGGTGGCTCCTAGCCGCTGATGCATATGTGGCCACCCACCCACGTGCTCTACGACGAATATTAATAAATGTGCATTTATATACATTTCAACTGGGTTTAGTCGAGGCTCAGGTAACCATACCTGGTCATCCCAGACTTTGTCATTGTTGTAGATTACAGCAGCAGCAAAGCTCCTTGCAGGGTTGATGCCGGTGCCGGTAATGGGGATGGTGGGCAAGTGCACCATGAATACAGCAAATCCTATTGGCAAGGGCGCCAACACCTAAAACCAAACCAACCATCAAGCCAACACCTAGAAATTTTTAACATATATCTTTTAGCTTTCTACACTCCGTCCAAGCGTTGAAAAAATGTATAAAATATTTTGTTTGGAGTGCAAGTGTCTAAAAGAACGGCTCGCTACCCTTTTAACCATAGTACCACACAACGCCATTGATAAGGTGCCTTCCTGTTTGGAAAATACAAGGGTCACTCACGCCCGCATATCTTTTGACTATCAATGCATATGAGACTGTTGTGGCACTTGCATCTATGATCGAAAATCACTTATAAGGGCACGGGCAATTGATCATAAAAATAAACATTACACGTGAGAATCCCAATGGCATTAACTTTATGGTGAAGCAAATTGAAGTCATTGCTCACAGGTACGTGGGAGCCGCGTGCGCAGCTCTTGGGGTCGGCGGCTGAGAAGACGGTGTAAAGTGTAAACCAGCAGAAAAGTACCAACGATCTCAGCTCCCAAAGCAGTGCCTTTGGAGTAATCATGTGCCCCTGAGTTGGCGCCACCGCCAGGAGTGTAGTAGTAAGGCTTCATCAAAGTTTTCACTAGCCCGACGCCGCAAATGCCTCCCAAGCATTGCGCAACCGTGTAAGCCGCCGCCCGAGCCAACGACACTTTCCTCGCTACCAGCAGCCCAAAAGTCACGGCCGGATTGACGTGCCTACCTGAGCAAGATATGTTAAGAAGTGTGTAAACGTTAATTTATTGTAATTTTTCTATGTGACTATCATGTTATTCGTGTAATTTTACAACATGATATATTAAATATGTCGTTCTCTTATTGTAACATGTGAATTAGTAACTCTATATAGTGCTATGGCCGTCACATAAAAAGTAACCCCTTCATATCGCATCACTTGTTAAGGACGTGAATTCACTTTTATACATTTTGTTTTATGCAACTGATCTTGAGAGAAAGAGGAATCGAACTCGAGACCTCGACTGCAAGGGTGAATGCTCATGACAAACTAAGCTATAAACTCATTGCCATTGATTTAATCATTTACGTGTCATTATTCTGCCAACTTGGTAACATAATAAGTCGAATAAGAAAGTATGTTTTTACAAATGACTTGTAGTTCAAGTAGATAAGAGTATGTGTATTTGCATTCGAGGATCAATAGCATACCCCTAATTTCACTTGTACATATAAAAGAATAATAATGTAAGTTTATAATGGACTCTGATATTTTTTATTTTACCAGAGATTCCGGCTGTGCAGTAAACCAGGACGAAGATCATGCCGCCGAAGGCCGACGCCGTCGCATTGGTTTGCTTGCTTCTTGTGACCGATGACGGTGGCAACTGTGACGTAGAGGAAGAGAAGCGTGGCAACAAACTCTGCTATCACAGCTCTGAAGAACGGCCAGCTTTTGAGCTCTTCCATGTCCAAGAGAGGAACCAGTGGTGGCTCTACGTAGTCCTTAGACATTTCTTCTTCTCCTCTCTCTTGCTCTCTGGTTTCTAACTTTCTATTTCCTTGGGGTTAAAGATGGAGATTTTATAAGGATTATAAATAAAGGTTGAAGTGGATTTAAATCCTTGGCATAACGTGTGTAGTACATTGTTGATCAGAAAGTATGGTATTTTATATCATGAGACCATGTGACAATTTCATTGAGAGTTTGTTGTCTAATCGATTTTTTTCGTTTTTGCATAGCGTGTTATTCATTTATGTATTATAAATTATCCAAATGAAGAATTCAGATATTACGATTGCCAGCATTCTTTTCAATATCCGAGAGTTAGCTATAGAAGTGGAGGCCATTGAGTATGCTCTTATGCCTCGAGCCTGCAATAGGGTGGCTCACTCGTTGACTTCGTTTGTAAACAAAATGAGGGACCATTATAGATGGGGTTTCTCTTTTCCGAATTTCTGTTGAATATTTTTGCTGAGTAATTGAATAAAAATTTATCTATTGACAAAAGGAATATTATTAAACATAGTATTAATGAGTAAGCACACATCGTAATATTAATCAAGTGATAACATGACACGTGTAGATGTTACAGTCACATCAAACTAATAATAATAATAATAAGTCTCAAAAGGAAAAAAAATAATAATAAGTCACCATCTTGGGTATTATAAGCAACTGATAACATATCCTTTTCAGGAAAACTAATGAAAATGACTTGAAAACTTTGAGTTTTAACAAAAATGTGATGTAAGTGAATAGTACCATGATTGACTTTTTAGAATAAAAATGTGGGTTTTCATTAAAGTGAACAATACCGAGATCTTTTCGTTAAAGTTTCCTCTCTTTTCTTCCCTCTTGCTCTCTGGCTTCTAACTTTCTATTTCCTTGGAGAAAGAAGGAGACTTTTAGGGATTATAAGCAAAGGTTGAAGTGGATTTAATTACATGGCATAACGTGTATAATACATTCTTCATCACAAAGTATGGTATTGTATACCATGAGACCATGTGACATTTTCATTGAGAGTTTGTTGTCTAATCGAAAGTGTTTTTTTGCGTAGAGTGTTATTTACTTACGTATTATAAAAAACATGAACGAAAGACCTAGATATTACAATTGCTAGCATTCTTTTTGATACCCGAGAGTTAGCTGTCCAAGTGGAGTCCATTGAGTATGCTTTTATGCCTCGAGGCTGCAATAGGGTGGCTTACTCGATGACTTCGTTTGTAAACAAATTGGGATGCAAACATTGATGGGGCTTCTCTTTTCCAAATTTTTGTTGAATATTTTTTATGAGGATGTAAACATTGATATTCGTCTTTGATTCAATAAAAATTTATCTATTGACAAAAGGAGTATTATAAATAATAAAAGCATAGCATTAATGAGTAAGCATACATCGTAATATTAATAAACTGATAACATGACACGTGGAGATGTTACGGTCACATCAAACTAATGACAATAATAAGTTTCAAAAGAAAAAAAGAAAATAATAAGTCACCATTTGGGTCAATGAATTGAAGTCATATAATCATATGAAATATGTAATTTGGTCAGCCTATGGTGACACGTTCGATATGTCGAGTTCGTCCAAGAGTAATTCGAGCCCAATCAACAAATCAGTTCAGTCTCAATTAGAATTTAATAAAATTTATCATAATTTTAAAAAGTGATACATTTTAACGCAACAAATTATGATCAGAATTTTAAATTTTCTTACAGGTTGTAGATTGCCGGAGCATGATACAAATATCGATTGCCACCCCCACGGGCATCATCCTCTTAAATTAGGAAGATAAAAAAGTGAAGATATGTTACCAATTTTTGAGATATAATTGAGATGCACTCCCAAAAGCAACCTCTATATTCCATTCCATGATGCATTCACGCCACACGGCGCACTCCTATTGGATCGCAAAGTAACTTCTACGTGGAATGGTAGGATTAAGAAGATTCCGCCTCTCTTCTACTAAGATCACCGGATTAAGTGATTCAGGTCTTTGAAATTTCATCCAACGGTCAAAAATTTTTAAAAGGTAAAACCAGGTGAATCGTTGAATAAAATTTCAAAGATTCGAATCACTTAATCCAATGATCTTGATGAAAAAGATTCAGAAATGATCTCTTCCCGAATAAGAATGTTGGTAAATAGTAAAAGTAGATTCAGTGGTCGCAGTTGTATTTACATTGTGAATCCCATGCCCCTCCCCGTGGGTACGCCATAGGGGTATTTTTGTAATCTCACGTAATCTAAAACCTGCGCATCCAGGAAATCCCAATAGCGCAGCTGCGAAGAAAGGCACTATAACCGAGAAGAAACAAAACAAACACACCACCCCAAAAGAGAGAGAAAATCTCCAGAGAGCCCTCTCTCGCTCCTCCTCCCCATTCTCTCTCCTCTCCCTTCCTCCGCTCTCTGTCTCTCTCCGGTCTGCGATCCCGATCGCCCCCAAATCTTTGGAAACCCTAATTTCTGAACTCGCATTGCTCAGAAATTTTCGATCACTCTCTATTTTATTATTACACTTTTTGCCCCTCGTCGTTGATCAAGAAACTTGTCGACGCCGCTCTCGCAAACCCTAGCGTTTTTGTTTGGTTATTGTTATGGCTGCGATTAACGCCGCGAACAAGGGTACCAACACTGAAACGGCGCCGTCTGCGACCGTGCAGTCGCCGCGTAACGTCGGCAAGAGTGTCAGCAGCCCGACCCAATCGCGGCGCGCCACTAGGGCTGTCTCGTCTCCTTGGACTCAAATCGTTCGGGGCGAATCTGAGCTGATTGCGGCCGTTGATTCGTCGCCATCGGCGGCTGTGACTGAGCCAGTTGTCGCCGCTGCGGCGCCTCCGTCCCTTCCTTCCTCTTCTTCGGCTAATCAGACTCAGTCTAACTCGTCTTCTCAGTCGAATTCGTCTTCTCCTCCACCGGTGGAGGAGTCGGTGGGTGAGAGCTCAGAGAACGGCAATGCGGGTAAGAGGCCAGCTTGGAACAAGCCTTCTAATGGGGCCGTCGAGGTTGGGTCTGTAATGGGAGCTGTGTCTTGGCCTGCCTTGTCTGAGTCGGCTCGGGCTTCTACCAAATCGTCTTCTGAATCTCCCAAAGGTGTATCAGAACCCTCGTTGTTGTCTGTCTCCGCATCGCAGGTTTCTTTCTTGAATCTTTTGCTATTGTTTGGTTGCTGAGAAAGTTGGGAACTGAATCAAACTATATGCAACACTTGGGTTTTTTCTGATATGCTAATTTTTCATTGAAATTTACCATAATCAAGAAATGCACCATTAGCTCTCTGCATTCGAATGGTGGTATGCTGATAAATTTTGGGTAGATGCATAATCTTTTTAAATAAAAAGAAAACTTTTGGGTAAATGGATAATCAAAAGATTCTTATGCATTGTGAAAGCGAAGGAAAATAAGTGGATGGAAATTTGAAGAGTTGGTTCTGATTGTTTGAGACATGAAGAAATAAAATTTGATTAGAAATGATTCACCTTGTTGGAGCCTAACAATGTAGGGCGATGATGGCATATGGTTTTTGTATTCTTACATGTTCAATATGCTGGATTTTATGTGTTGTATGTGCATATGTACATTTATATTACTTGCTGTGCTTTGATGTAGGGGACTGGAACCACACCTACCTCATCACCGAAACAAGGGAATCCTTCTACTCCAAACCATACTGGACCTCCTCGCCAAAGATCGTTGAAACGAAATAATTCAAATGCATCCTCTAATGGCGGTGCCTCCCAGCATCAATCATCTGCTGGTCAAGGTGTTGAACTGCCTTCAAATAACCCATCTCCCAAGGAGCATACCCCTAGGAATGCATTTGGGTCACAATCTCACAGCAATAATGATCATCCGCAGCAACGTAACTCCTTCAGGGGCCGAAATGTTGGTTCACATCCTCGTGGAGAAGGTTCTCATCATAACTATAGGCGGGATCAGGACCGTGGAAATCAAGATTGGAACACTCATCGAAATTTTAACAATAGAGACAACCACATGCATTCTCCAAGAGGTGTTCCTAGGATGATGAGGCCTCACCAAACACCACCTCCACCACCACCTAATGCTGCCCAATTTATTCACCAACCGCAGATGAGGGCTTTTGGTGGTCCTATAGGGTTTGGTAAACACTTAGGCATATTCAAATAGAACTTGTATGCATTTTACATGCGACTTTATCCTAATGTGTTTCTTTTTTCAGATATGCAACCTCATCAACTGGTATATGTTGCACATGCCCCACATGAACCACTTGTACCTTTTGTTGCACCTCTGAGACATCCCGTGATGTTTCCTGCTCCAGATCCTCACCTGCATACTAAGATCATAAACCAGATAGATTATTATTTCAGGTACTCCTTTCATGTTTGTTTGTTTGTTTACGTAAGAACATTAATCATCATTTCCCTTTTAATTTGTTTGATAGTTTAACTGCTTTTGTCCCTTCATACTCATTTATTGCAGTAATGACAATTTAATTAAAGATACATACTTGAGGCGGAACATGGATGACCAGGGATGGGTTCGTATTAAATTAATAGTAGGCTTCAAAAAAGTGAGTTTTTGGGAAACTTTTCTCTGTGGATTTCAGTTATTGTGGTGATGATCTGGTCTTTTGTTGTGTATACAGGTGTGTGTTTGTGTGTATCCATGCGTACAGGTTTATTCTATATGTTCAAGATTAATTTGTATTTTATGTTTTTAACTTGCAATTCTTGGTGATGTGTAGGTTATGTTTGCCATTGGGATTTGTCAATTGAGCACCTTGAATTATACATTTAAAGAATGTAAATGAATGAACAACAAATAAATAAAAACAAAGTATAGAAGCACATTAAGGAAAATTACTTATGGTTACCAAGTATAATAGCACTTTGTTTGCTATTCTGTGGTGCTCTGTGGCATGCTATTCTGTGTTATTTTTTTGTTGTTGTTACATCGACATGGGATAATACGTACATGTTTTGAAGTAAGGAATTATTAATGTTAAAGACTGAAAATATGCTATAGGCCATCAAGCAAATGTTGATATTGCAGAAGAACCATTTTGTGGTGGATCATAGGGAGATACCTTAGGACGAAATGTGGGTTTATGTATTTGATTAAGCAGGAGCATATCTAAGGTTAAAATTTGCTATACTATATTGCCTCCTCAATGGGGTTCTGTTCTTATATCCTGGCCCCACTTTCTTGACCGACAACATTCAGCTTGTACTGGATGCTATGAGAATGTCAATGTTTTAATTTCTGATTTCCTTTTCAGGTTATGAGTTTGACAGACAACATTCAGCTTATACTGGATGCTATGAGAATGTCAACTGTTGTGGAAGTACAGGTAATTCAAGATTCCATAATTTAACGTTTGATGTAATCATGTAATAGAAAAAATGCCGTTGCATTGCTATTTTATTATTTATTCTCCTCCAAATTTTCATTTCCAGCACCCTCTGCCCCACCTAGCCCCGTAATATACAGTTAAAAGTGTTATGTGTTTTATGTTATATAACATTCTGATAAGATGACAAATCTTGTGCTGTGTCTTGTGACTGTTTAGGGTGATAAAATAAGAAGGCGTAATGATTGGGAGAGATGGGTAATGCCAGCTGCTGAGCCTCCAAATGCCTCGGGCTCTCAAACCCCTGGAAAGGCCGGTCCGGATGTGCTGTCAGCTCATATCCAAAGTATTGCACTGGACGAGAACACCACTAACAACAACAATGTTGAGAACAATAATCAGCCGCAGCTGTCAAATGGTGATGGAACAGGTCAATTTGGTGTTCAAGCAGTTGCTGATCGCCCTATTTCAGCAAGAAATTAGAGTTTGAGGGATGGATGTGCACAGACGATGCACACTCGTGGAGAGAAATGAACTTGTGGGAATAGAGGTTTAAAAGACACGATGGTGAATATCTAGTTTTCGCTTTTTTTTCTTATTCTTTTTTCGAAAATAGTACTACTGCCTTGGCATGATGAAACTTTCTTTCTCGCCTGGCAAATAGAAAGAAACGAAAAATGGGGAAAAAGAGAAACATCTAGGAACAGAAGCAAAAAGACTAGTCGGGGAAGAAAAAATGCTAAACGTTGACGACTCAAGCTAGTAGCACGAGTTTATTGGGATTCCTGTACTTATTTTTGCTTCATTTCTTTTTACTCCTGTTAAATTTTATGGTGGCATGGATGGTGGTGCTTTTCTGGGGGGAATTTTTGCTGTCTTTTCCCCATGCTGCCCCCTCAGCTGGTTTTTACAATCTTTGGGGTCAGACAACCTCCATTTGACGGAGAATATGTGATTTTGAGCAAGATGGATGGATGGATGAAGGTGTTCGGGGCTTGCCTCTGCGTACTGAGGGGAGAGAGGGTGGCCCTTTGCCGGATTCAGCTGGATGCTGCTACAGAAAAATATGGCTACTTGTCGAAGGGAAGATGGGTCTATCTTTTCGTATGTTCTCACATACAAAATTATATATTTAGAACTAAATTGACATATAATGTATACCTTTCTATGGATCTTCACCATTTGAGGATTGAGTGCATAAATGGTTCCTGGTGGAACAAACTGATGATGTTGTCCAGGTCGGAACTGGATTGGGGTTGGTACTTCATGTTTATTGCACTTTTTGGAGCTTGTGGATCTTTTCACCTGCTTAGGATCATTGGATTGAGTTTTATATTTTAGTTAAATGTACCTGATGGTATTATTTATTTAATTCCTTTTTATATTTCAGTTGTTGAAATGATCAATTTTCAGTATATCGTCAAGATTTGGTCGTTTTGTTCTCAATATTTTGTTGATATTTGATTTTGATCATTTCAACAATTAGAATTTAATTTTTTATCATTTTAGTCGAGTCTTAAAAAATTGATACATCTTTTTATTATTTTTGTTCTAAAAAACACATTATTATTTTTATCAATAACAATTTGAGAGATGTGTCAATTGAACGTCTTTTGCTTTTCCTAAATCACTCAGATCAATTCGCCGCAGATGCATGTCCTTTTTCTTTGGATTTGGATCCCATCTGGATTCAAATGATAGGGATATTAGAGATCTTCACATCTTAATCATTTATCGTGAGGTCAGAAATTATTTGATCTTAAGATTAACCGCACGATGTACAATAAATTGTTAGAATGTGAAGATTCTTAAGATTCCTACAAAATGGATCTGGAAATGAATGTTCTTCCTTTTTCTTTGACAAAGGAAGGTTTGGAGTTGACCCTTCTTGGATTATTGTGATGTCCTTTTTCTTGGATAGATGCGCCAACAATTTTGGATTTAGACGTCTCTAACTTGGATTTAGATAAGTTAGCTAAAACAATGTATGTTTTATTTTGTATCCAAGTTTGAATTTGTCTCCTCGTAGTTTAGATGGATTCAATGTAAATAATCATATGGTTTCTCAAAATAAAATTGAAATAAGTAAACCAAATTTGACACTTCAGAAGTCACTATTTCACCTAAGGGTGGGTTCGGTACGATTACCGTACCAAAACCCTTATAATTACCGTACCAAACTTTCAATTTGGAAAAATTCATTACCATTACCGTATCAAACTTTTGGCATACTCAATTGACATGGCATGATAATGGTAATTGCCATTTTGTTTTGTACCACTTTTTTGGGCCAAAATTTGATTTTTTTTTTTTCAACCCAATTTAAGGGCAGGACTTTTTTTTTTGCACTTTTATTTCATATATTGTAGCCTAAATTCATACATCATTCATCATTCACAATTCACACACATAATAAATCAAATGATGCATCAAGATTCATGATGAAAATTAAGGTTACAATCCAAATAGAAGTTACAAACCAAATCAATAAATAGAAGTTTCAAACCAAAACAAAATTGAAAGTGGATCTAAACTTTAAAAAATAAAAATATAGGGTAAATTACAAAAAACTACCTCAACTATTGGGTCAACCACAGTTTCAAACCCATCTTTGAAACATTTCAATGCCATACCTTATCTTCGAATTTGTTGCAATGTCATACCGTCTGTTAATTTGTCTGTCAATTCCTCTATTAAATGCTGACGTGGCTTGAGGTGGGACCCACTTTCTATTAAAAAATTAATTAAATATTTAAAAAAAAATACAATTATTAAAATATTTTTATAAAAATAATGTGGGACCCACCCACCTTCTTCCTATCCCACCCGTCTCCCCACACCTTTCCTCCTTTCACTCCAAAACCAAACCCCATTGTGACTCTCCCTCGCCCTCATCCTCCTCACTCAATCGCCTTCTCCACCCAACCACCCAGTCATCTACACTTCAATCAAGCCATTCCCCTCCATGCCCATCCTTCCCTACGCCCCCCTCCACTAGGCACCTGTCGCTCCGTCCTCAACCCCTTCTCCACCATCGATTATGCCACCAAGATCTGGATCTGCCCTTTCTGCTTCACCCGCAACCACTTCCCTCCCCACTATGCCTCCATCTTCGACAAGCTCTTCCCCCAGTACATCACCATCAAGTATGACTCGTCCCTTGAAAAACCTACATCGCCTCCGGTCTTTATTTTTGTCGTCGACACATGATTGAGGATGAGCTCTCGTTTCTCAAGTCCGCTCTGTCTTAGGCTCTTGGTCTCCATCCCCATATTTGGAGATGAGGGAGTAGGCGAGTGATGGGGGATGGGGGATTTTTGGGTCGGGTTGCTTAGAAGAAGAAGAGGAAAGGGGATTTTTGGGAAAAAGGGGTGGGTGAGGGGGGGCTTTGGTTTTGGTGGTGAAAGAGGGTTGGGGGTAGGGGACATTGGTGGATGGTGAAGAAGGGGGTTCTGGATTTGGAGTGAAAGGAGGAAGGGTGGGGGGAGACGGGCGGGATAGGAAGGTGGATGGGTCCCACACCACATTATTTTTATAAAAATATCTAAATAGTTGTATTTTAATTTTTTTAATATTTAATTAATTTTTTAATAGAAAGTAGGCATCGTCTCAAGCCACGTCAACATTTAACAGAGGAATTGATAGACAAACTAACGGAAGGTATGACATTACAACAAATTCGAAGATAAGGTATGACATTGAAATGTTTTAAAGATGAGGTATGAAACTGTGGTTGACATAATCGTTAAGGTAGTTTTTTGTAATTTACTCAAAAATATATTATGGGTGTGTTTGTTTATGATCACTATCTTTCACTGGATTAGACTGAATTAGCTATTAGTCCAATACTATGTTTGTCACTCGCTGGACTAGATTTAAATGAGACTACGACGGATTCTCTTCGACCAAGTCCTTCGCAAGTTCTTAGCGAAGCCCCCGAATAAGCAAGGGACTGTTAAGACCGTTTGCGTCTTCCTCCTTGCGTCCTTGTCCAGTCGTCCTTCTCGCGGCTTCGTCCTCGTGCTGCTTTACCGATTTCGCCGGACCACCCACCGGCGGCGATGGTGATGATCGTCGACGAGTATACGAGTTCTCGGCTCTGTGCTTCCTCCTTGCGTCCTCGTCCGGCCGTCCTCCTCGCCTTCTACTCGCACTTGCTCGTCCTCCTCCTGCACCTCAAAATCCAAGGTCCGCTTGAGTTGATTTCACACTTTAGGAATTAGCCCAATTAATGGAGGGGCTGCGATGGAGTAGTTTTTGTTGTTTGTGGCTGCGACGGTAGAGTTGGGGCTGTGATGGAGGATTTGTGGGTTGTGAAGGAAGAGTCGGCGGGAAGAAACCAGAATTTGTTTATTTTTATTTTTATTTTTATTCTTGGATTTTATAATTTAAAAAGATTAATTATTTTTTTTGTTACCCTATCTTTTAGCCCAATAATGCATCAAACGCTTCATTAAGTCAGTCCAACTTAATTCATAAAACTAGTCTAGTTTGAAATAGTCTGGTACAACAGAAGCACCGTATATGTTACTTCTTAAACCATAAATTATGAGTTTTGTAAAATCAAATCAACAACCTATATTTTATTTAAAGTGTGATCAAATCTTAGAACAGTCTACCAAATTTAGGAGGCCAAGCACTTCTTCAAAGGTAAGCTAAGGGTGATAAAGTAATATAAAGATATATCATATATTATATAATTATATATTATTTTTTGATACGGTCCAGTAATATTGTGATAGTGTTGTCAAATACCAATACCTTATCATAAAATTTCGGTTTAATACAATACCGTGCCATTACCAATTGACACAAAATTAATATAGCACGATTGACATGATAATTTGCCAAAAAAATCCATCCCTAATTTCACCAACTAATCCCCGTTCGAGCTGAGAAATCCCGGTTGGGTATCAATTTCAGACAGGACTTTGGGTTATTGAGATACTAGGCCCAATGGTCTCAAACTTTGGGCTGGAGGTGGTCTAATGGAGTTCAAATAGTTGCTTTCATGGATTGAAGACTGGATGGAGGAGGAGGCTCTTTATTTGTATTGTTGATATTAGAGCATAATCATGCATGCAGTTCTTTTCAACGCAGATTTTTTTCGATGAACTACAATTTAATTAAAAAATTTCTTAGTCCTTAAGCACCAGACACTAAGGTCTGGAGTTGATCCAAATTCCTTCTTTTAGCTCATCTTTCACTCTATTTCTTGCTAAAAATAATATAATATTAGAATTAGTTACAATGACTAGTGTTGTTGGAGTTGATGAGTTAAACTGATTAATTAAAACAAAGTTTGGAGTCAGTAACAAACTAAATTAACAAAATTTTCTAGTGTCTTAGAGATGCTTTAATGTACATGAGATAAGAATTGAGGTCTCCCAAATAGAAATCCACGTACATATGAAACCCATGTTTGCAAAAGCAGATCGGTAATAAGAAGTGCAACCTAATACAGTCACATGTATATGGTGCAAAGACTGACGAACTACATGACATAAGTCGGAAAAATGAAAACGTGGTTAGTCAAGCTTTTAGAGCTATCTCAACGAGACAATCAGTAAGAGCATTTCCGAGAGAAGATCTAATTTTTGTTAAAATAATAAGTGAACAGTGTCAAAAATTTCTTTTAGCTACTCAATTTAATTTTTCATCTTCAACAACTCTCTATTTTAACAAATTTTAAATATTATATTATTAATAATTCAAATTCAACCCATTTTTTTCCCTAAAAATTACCTTCTCTCTTTCTTTTCTCCTTGGTTTATGGATCTACCATGAAGTTTTACCATTTTTTAACATTTAACTAACATATGAACCGTGACTATAAATTTAAAGAGCAAGTCACTTTGGTATTATATAGTTTCTTGGAGATGAGTTTTGGCTCTTTAAAATAAAGTTTTAGTGGTTTTACAACTTCCCTTAAACATGTTCTAATCCTTTATAGCTAGCTCAATCAAAAAAATCTAAAGTTAAGTCGACGTAACATGTTTGATTATATAATATGTATAATCATATTGATAATTCATTGACATAGTTGTCGATATGTTTGTCATTTGTCATCCATAAAAAACACAGCTTATGACCAGATTAATAGTTCGGTTCAATTTGATCCTACCTAAGAAAAGACGATTGGTCAATATTTGGTGCATGAGTGCTACACAATTTTCATGACATTTTTGGGCCATGCCTCAATACTATCTTATGCTTTGCCATAATTAGGTATCAGCATCACATGAGTCACATCTCCACAGGACATCTGATTCAAAGTGGAAGCAAAAAATGGAAAGATAAAAACCAGTCGTGTGCCCGCCCACGTGTTTGTGGTTTGTAAAATGGCTTCAAAGTTTCATGTTCCTCCCCGAAAACCCTAAACAGAAAAAGAGGGCAACGGTTTTCATGGATTTGGTTTGGTAGAATTAGAACTGGAAGTTGTCATAAAACACATGAAAAAAGAATGAAAAACTGAGTTTTAAGTATTCTGGTATCTTCCGATTTCACTGTTTATAATTTGTGCCAGTTGAGTTCAAAAGCATTATCCGAAAATCCAGAGGTTAAGGGATTGTTCCACTGCTATTGCCTATGAGTTTTTGGTAGTTGTAGAGTAGGCTGAGATGCAGACAAATCAGTCACATAGATATTAAAAGGGAATCAGAATATATATCAGAGCTTGTTTGAATATATTTATTCATGTATATTTTTCTGGGTTTTTTGTCTGATAAAAACTCAATTATGAATGGCAACTTGTCTTCGATCAACTCAAAACCCTAGCAATGAGGTGTCCTCCTTGTATTGGTTGTATATAACACAGAAAGTTCTTGGGTTTCTTTTTTACATTTAACACCTACCTTTTCTCCATCAAACGAATATGGTTAGGGTTTTCATACGCAGGAAGGAAATGGTGGTGGTACGGGTACGTGCATACTTCCAGCTAGCTAGGGAAAAAAGACCACTGAAAGCTGCAGATGTTTAACGTTATACTATTACCAAAACAAAAGAAGAAACAAGTTTTACACATAATAGGATAGGATGAATTAATGAACAATGCAGGAAGTAATCTTGTGTTTGTTTCTTACATTATGTCACTAGTCATTACCCTGAAAAATTATGTGAGTTTCGAAGCGTAATCTACGTTAACTTGTTTAGCACGCACACAACAAGAATGATCTCTTGCATTGTGGAGGACACTAGCATAGCGCGTGTGGGATCTTAATACATTAAAGTCTCGCTTTTTCTGTGTGTGACGAGATTAGTGATGTAAATTTCTTTGATCTATTAGACAAGAATTTCTTTATTAGTAGGCGACGAGAGAATGGTTGTATACAACCTTTTCTTTTGCGTTTGTTTTAGTTTTGATTAGGTTGAGGAGAGCAACTCTCTTGGAACTAAAATATTGTTACAATGGCACAATCAACGACATAGATATTTATTGTGTATCAATACACTTATATTCATTAGATATTTGTCACATAATTTCATATTTCAAGAGATAATCTCTTAAAGGGAATGGGCTAATGTCTATATAGTTGTCTTGAGAACAAGTATCATAAAATAATTATATTATAATCAAGACATTCTCGTGTCAATCATACAATTTTAGAAAGAGAGAAAACTTACTATAACGTTGTATTATTTTCATAGACACAACAGTTATGTAATCAATTAGGTTTACTCGCCGGCCTGAGGTACCTTTGGAAGAGGGTGATATGGAAAAAGTGAGTGATTAAACAGGAAAGGAAGAGTGGTAGATCCTGCAGAGTGAAGAAGGGCTCGATTTAAAGCAAGGTCAGTGCGGCCATAAATCAAAGAGATGGGGCAGAGCAAATACTGTGCTGACATATGTCTACAGCTCCAAGACTAGACTCTGCAAACATTCAGATCAATCGATCTTACATCTCTGACCAGTCATGCGTGCTTGCTTCCCCTTTACCATCACAGAACGGAAAATTATTGGTTAAAATTTTAGTGTTTTTGTTTGGTTGGTTGAGATTGTAATTTTCAAAATCTAAAAACAGGTGAAGAGTGCATGGTCCCATGCTCGAGCAGGTTATGTCAAATTCACGGTACATGCTACTACATACTGGTTCAAGTACTTATTTCTTTTCCTTCTCAAAGAACACTACGAATCAAAATAAATCACATCGCGTAAAAAACATTTAAGATTTAAACTCAGCATTGTTTTTCTTCCTGGCATGTTCTGCATTTTGATTTGGTAATTTACTAATATGGCAACATCGTGTAGCATATTTAAAATTTTAGAGTATTTTTAATAACACTAGTTATATATATTTTTTAAATTTAAATGGTGTTTTTCATAAAATAAATAAGTGTTTGATTTCAAAAGTGTGGTGCTATTTCAAATACACTACATGTCAACCCATGTTAGTTTTTATCATTTGATCATCAATCCTTTTAATTTGAATACCAAAAATTAAAAAATGTGTGTGAAAAGTAAAAAATAATGTATATATTCCCGGATAAAACGGTTTTCTAAAATGAATTTTATTTAATATTTCCAACATCACTAGCTGTTTTAACTACTCTAGATATTTTGTTATTAATTTGTAATATAGGTGGTAGGTAGGGGATTGTGGGCACAATAGATCAGGAGGTTGCAAAGAACGATTTTTAATATGTTTTAACTGTTAACATTTTGTTAAATTATATATTTCACTAAATTTATCGAGATCATATTACAAAACTATTTTAATAGAAATGATATTTGCACATTTTTAGACCATTGAATTAGACAAATCAATGGAAAATCAAGGACTCTTGCTCTTATTTGAGGATTTGTAAGAATCAAATGTATATTAGTCACAAGATTATATTAGTTTAGATTTAAAACTTAAAATATTTGACAACTTAATAACGTAAATCCATCTTAAATTCTATAAACCATTAGAAAACTCATTTTATTATTAGGAAAATTAATGAAAAGGGCTTGAAAACTTTAAGTTTTAATAATAATGAAAAAATAAATGGTAAAGTGAATAGTACCAGGATTGACTTTTTGGTGTAAAAATATGATTTTTCGTTAAAGTGAACAGTATCGTAGGCTTTTCGTTAAAACTCCCTTTACTATTTTGTTTTAGTAAGTTGCCAAATATTTTAAGTCTTTCAATATAAACTAATATAATTTTATGGCTAATATATGCCTTTGATCCTCATAAGTCCTAAAAAATGAGAATTGTAGGAGAGCATGACTCGTTTAGATTAAGTTGTGGATAAAAACGATTAATTAACCAAATCGGTTCTTGCTTTTAACAAAAAGAAATTCAGGTTTTGTCTAGCAACATAACTATATATATGGCACGAGAACATATTACCGTTCAACACATGGCATGCAATTTACGTACAAACTAGAGCTACTCCAACTAACGATCATGGATCACTTAATTTTATGCATTTATTTCGGAAAACCTCGTTCTTTCCTGATTTGAGGCTTTTGAGCAACTTTGTTGCCACACAAAAACCACATAAGGGAAAATATAACACTATGACTTGGATGGACCTGCCCTCCAACTTTCCATACACTTTCATCATTTTTTATTTTGTGCGGTTATAGTTAAGTCACGTTAATATTTTATATTAATTTTTTTTATAAAGATAATAAAATAAAAAAAAATAATAATATAAAATAATGACGTAATTTAACGGTAATCAAACAAATAAAAAAAGATGGGAGTGTATGAAAAATGAAAAAAGAAGCCACGACCGACTTGGATATCGACTTGGACAGACACACACAGCCAAATAGAACTAGCTACTGGCCAAAATAATGATTGCAAAGAGAGAGAGAGAGAGAGAGGCTGATGAATTTTCCAGTCCCCAAGTGAGTATCCGGGAGGGGGAGGCCACGCAGCAGCTGCAGGTCCAGAAAATTATCCCAAGAATAATACAGGTGGGCAAATATGGTCAGTGCTTATTTCTTTTGTATATAAAAGGAATAACTAATTTTAATTTTCTCATATTATAATATAAGGTATTGAGATTGGATAAATTTGTACATTCAGTTTGATTGATTATATGATAATTAATTAAATTGAGAATTGAATTGGTTATGTGATAATTAATTAAATTGACGTAGTAGTGAGTTTGAGATTTTTATTTTAAATTAATGCGTAAGTCACATTTGAATTACATTAGCAAAAAATATTATAAACGTTTGGGAATATTTTGAATGATGCTAGTCAAATGTTGAAGTCTTTTCTGAATTGGAAGGTCACATTTGGTCGACGTGAAATGAACAAGATTGCACATTGGCTTGCGAGATTGGGTTTACGTTGGAGGCTCAGGTTTCTTGGTTTGAAGAACTTCCTAATGGAATCTCTGATTTGCTTTTTGAGGATAGTACTATTATTTAATTTAGTGGTGTAAGACGCTCTTTTTTCCTTGAACTGGGTTGAAATCTCCGATAAGATTTTTATGAAGGTCCATTGTTAGCATCCTATTCTCTTTGCTTGTATGGTTTCTTTCTCATTAATGGAATATCGTACTTCTTTAAAAAAAAAAAAAAGAATAAAAATATTAAAAAATTATACAATTTTAAAACTTAAAATGTATTGCAAAAAAATTAGAATCTCATGAATTATTTTAAAAATCATCTCAAACATGAAAAGTGTAAAGTGTAGCTAACCCTAATTGAAATTAGGTTCCCATCCCTATTTTTCTTACTCCATTGATTAAAATCTTATTTATTTTCAATTTTTGATCAAGGTCCTTAGATTTTAATAAACGTTATTAATTATTTCAATGATAAAATATTTTTATTTAGTGTTAGAAACGTTACATTTTGTATATTTATATTTATTGTTAAATTTTTTATCACATATTTTTATTTTTAGTTTGTACCCGTTTTTAATTTGCAATCATTTTTTTAATTTCTACCAATTTTCTCTTATGTTTTAATTTGTACCCATATATTAATTCCTTTTTGTGCCCATTGTACCCATATTTTTTAAATTTATTTGTACCCATTTTTAATTTTGCTAAATGTACGCATGCTAATTATATGTATTTATTGTGATAATCTGCCCCTAATTTTACCATTTTATTAATTTTTAAAAGAGTGAATTGACGAAAATGCCTTACCGACGAGATTGTTGATTTTCGTTGACCGTCATTTAGTGACGCGTGCAAGTTACTATTTTACCGTGCTCTCAAAGTTCTCAACGGGACGATTACGTAAGCGTAATTAGAATCAAAACTGGAGTTACGATAGGGGTTTTCCAGAACTACAAATTCGAAAAGTACTTTTGTAAAGATTGCTATTTATTATTTTATATATTTCTCTGAATTATTATATTATTATTTTAAGATTATTTTGTGAGAAATGAGGAATAAAGGAAGAAGGAATCGGAGAGGAGGAGAAACAGAGGATGAATGAGAGGGCATAACTGATCGATCGGGGGAGAAGAGAAGATGACTGACCAATGTGAACTAGGAGAAAGGAGAGAAAGGAAAGGGAAGAAAAGGAGAGAAAGGAGAGGGAAGAAAAGGAGAGGAACCAAGGGAAATCAACCCAGCCAAACCGGGTCATTCCTTGACCCGCGGCCCGACCCGGCGGAAAGCCATGATTTCCGACGCCTTTTCAGGCGATTTCTCCGGCGATTCGCAGCCACCCACCACCGGGAAGTCAGCTAACATCAACATCTTTTCTATTTCCACCCAAAACTCGATAGATTTTAGCCTTGGTGTCGTGAAGATCGTGTTGATGGGTTTTGTGGGTGCCTGCCAGCGATCGGCCGATTCTGCATGAACCATCGTCGACCACCACTATGGTTCAACTCTTCTTAAACCTAGGAACAAGTCCCAAGCCTTGATTGGTGCGGCGGAGCACCGGATGTGTCGAATCCAAACTCACCCATTTTAAGGTTTTCAACAGGTGCGAGCCAATTTGGGGCCTTTCTCGGCCAAATTGGACTTGGTCACAGGTATAAAACTTGCTCTATTTGTTGAGATCTTCATTCTTGTAAATTTTGAGAATTTTTGGAAATAGTTAAATTTTTCGGCGAGTCGGGCGGTGGTGTGTAGGCAGAGACACCACTTGACCTCCCTAGGCTAAAATGGATGCCCCGATTCCATATTAGACATATGATTGATGAAATTCCGTTGTTTGGTTATATTTCCGTTAAGGGCCGCCACTTGATTATTATATGATTCGACGATCCGATCATTAGATTGTCACCAAACTTTAATATGTAATAGTCAATAATATTTAAGGATATTAGGAATTGACGGATTGGGAATCTAACATATGGATCTTCATAGATGAGTTTTCTAAGTTTGTAAATCTAAACGTCGGCCGCCACTTAATTTTAGCGATTGGCGGAGATTCGACTGTTGGATTATTCCGAAACTTTAGGATGTCGTTCTAGAAGCTTATTGAAATTCTTGGGAAGTTACAGATCGGAAATCCGAGCTGCGGATCTTTCGGATCAAGTTACGTAGGGATGTGGACCCTACCGTCGACCTTTAACCGACGGTTAACTCTTGGTCAATGAGTTACATATCATTCTAGAACGTCATTGGGGATGCATTTTATGTAAGTTACGTGTTCTATCAATGAGAATTCTGAAACGTGATTTGATATTTGTTCCAGGAGACGATCGTTTGTGATGCCTCGATATTTGTGCTAGGGAGTTGTAGCACAGACTTCAGGTGAGTAGGTCTTTTCTTTTATATAGTATATACATATTTGTTAGTTTCCATTTATACATTGAAAGAGAATTGACTACGTATGCCTAGATTAGACTAATGCTTATAAGAACTAGCGAAATAACGAAAAATTATGAAGTGATCATAAATCCTACGGGATGCACAAGTATGTGTATGTTTATTGATGCCATGATTATACTTACGGCTATGAATGATATTATGTTGATTAGAACTATCGAACCATTATGGCATGACTATATTTATGTTTTATGCTTATCGTTTGTTGCATCGGTGTTAGTGCTCGCTCAAGGCCAGAGCCAGTCTTTCACGTGTATGTTCACTTCCACACCGCAAGGTCGCATTGGATCCAAGTAGGTGCCAGTCCTGTCGTACAAGTTGCAATAGGCAACTCTGACTCTTATGTGACTGCGAATAACGCTAGTCTTCACGTGATTGTAGCATTAGAGCGTATATTATTATTACATCGAGTCATGTTCGTGTCAGAATAATTCTGCATGAACTCGTGTGTCAGCATGTGTCGATGAGCACTTGGTTTGATATGTTTGCTCATGTGAAAGTGTACGATTACTGACGTCTTGCACTTATATATGAATTATTGTGCCGTATTGATATCTTGATATTTTGCAAGCTACGGTGAGTATTTTCATACTATATGTAGTAGTATATTTTGGAAACTATACATGTTTTATGGCGAGGGGTTATAACATTTTCAAAGGTTTTTATTAAAACTTTATTTTTAGGCTCACTCACCCTTGTTTTTCACCCCTCCAGGTTTTAGTAGCTGAGCTTTCTTATTGACGAGGATTCTTGACAAATCTTGGTGTAGACGATTACCTTCGAGGGTATAATTCTCACCCTATCTTACTGTATTATACTTATGCTGTGACATCACGTGTGAAATGGATTCATTCCCGCACACAACACACTCTTATATTTAGGCACTTTTAGGTTTAAACTTATTCACATATTCCACCACACTACACTTTATGACTTCGTCACCTTCCAGGCGTCAGCCATCACAGCTCGATTCGGAGTCTAAGTGGACATTCCGGGTCGGGGTGTGTCATTTATTTTATGGTTTAAAATATATCAATATTTAAAAAAACAAATGTTAATAACTATTTGGGTACAATATTTTTTTGCTATAATTTTTGTGAAGAACAATATTACTCTAAAATTGATTTTTAAGTATTTATTATATTTTTAAAATATTATTTGAATTTGTTTAAATTTCATAATTGGTTGGACATTATTAGATGCATAAATGTATGAGTTAAATCTCTTAAATGAGGCTATGGACCTTGATGAAAATATTTAAACAAACAAGGTTTCAGTCTAACAATTAGATTGATTAGGGATTGGAATCAAAATGATCCTTAAAATTATCACAAGTGAGAAGCAATGTGGATAGAGAGAGAGAGAGAGGCTGACATACTGGGATTGGTGGCACACTGGCACTTGCTGTAGTGCAGTCAAAATCAAACTTTAGGTTTGATACTTCAGATTATAGATACTAGCTGATGAGCACACACTCTGTGTGTGTGAACAATTTCATTTTATTTTTTGTTTTTTTTTTATTATTAAGGAGTGTGATTAGTTTTTAAAATTTTAAAAAGAGTAAGAAAAAATGATAGTGGGACAATTTCTCTTCATAAATGTATATTTTATCTTAATGTTACATAATTACTGTTTTTTGTCCTCCTTACGTAAATACTGTGTATCAAAAGTGAGGGTAAAATAGGAAAAATAGGGATATGATTATTATTTTATCAAAAGGTACAAAATTAATATTTTTCCCTCGTCATGCAATATTGTGTGTTAAAAAATGAGGGCAAAATTGGAAAAAATGGGGAAAAAAGTTGACAAGGGCTCTTATAGAATAGAAGAATAGATATGGGAATGAGAATGGTCAAGCGCTAATTACTTAATAATTTAATATGATGCTAACAACATATTTAAGTTTATTCTACGATATTTTTTTATAATTTAAATTGTTCATATTTTATATTTTCATTCATATATTATTTTTACAAATAATTTCGTCCAAGTTAAAAATGATTTAGCCATTTAATGTTTACAACGAAAAATTAACTATTTTTTCGACAACACTATGTCAATTTATTTTTCTTCGTTGTAATTAAATATTTGAACAAAAATTTGTAAGGATGATCTAGAAAAAAAATTTAAATTATTAATGGTTTTGATCATGAAAAAAATATGGTAGATTAAACCCAAGCACGTAGTTATTTCCATATTAAATTACCAATTAGTTAACGCTTGAACACTACTCTATATATAACCTCCATAGAAATATCATGACACGGAAATGTGTGAAATAAGGAGTTGATATGATTTTTCTTTATCAAAATAACAAGTAGGTCCGCATCAATTTTTCTGCTTCATTTTCCTCGGTTATTTTGTGTTCTTTTTAGTCGTTGGGGCTCTGGGATTTCCTAGCTTGAAAAGGTGGACCAATGCCCTTTCACTTTCACACTAAAGCTTGACACCAAAGATTAAAAATGGTTTGTTTGACAAAGGTCAAGTGAGTTGTGTAAAAATGTTATACACCTTGGGAATTTCAAATCATCAATCGTCCAGAACACTTGATTTCTCATCAGTCTACAACATAGTATAAATGTTTAAAATTTAATTTATTGTTGTATCTTCAGTTGTAGATAAGAAGCTCTCCTTCTCATATAAGAATGAAAAAACTCAACCACAATTTAATTTCTCATATAGCAAAGATGGAAGCCACACACACTTTAGAAAAACAAACTCAAACTTATACGATGATGATTGTTACATATAGCAAATGATGTAATAATTACAATGGGGCATTTTTGCCTAATCATAGGGAATTTAGGCCTTCAATCTGTACAAGCAATATATTTGGAAGAAGTCAAATTAAATTTAAAATTTTGGTGTGTAAAAATGAATGATTTTAACCACCTAAAAAGCTAGACTTATATGCAAGTGGAAAACATATTACAAGAGTCTAAAAGATCATTTCCTCTAAAAATATGCTTTACCCTTAAAAACATACTTACCCTAGAAGAGAATTCTACTTACCGTAAAAGCTAGACATGACTACCCTTAAATCATGCTTTACCAAGTTTGTGCCCTAAACACCGCTGACCCTTTTAACTTATTATAAAACAAAAATGTCACTCTTATCATATTTTTCATATCACATTTGTACCATATGTTTAATAAAGATTAGATCTATATGTGTTAATGAATTCTACCTCTATTAAATAAACGATACAAATATATTATAAAAAATATAATAAGTGCAGTATTACTCAATTAAAAAAAAATAACTGAAAAAATGTCTCATATCACATACCAAATAAATCTTTCTATTGAAAAGGAGAGATCTCACACACAAGAATATTGTCCTTCCCAATAGCAAGAGCTGCAAAAGCACCTCACTATTAGACAGCACCATAGATAGAAGTAGAACTATTGAGTCATTTGACATTAGTGTCTTAGCTAGAGAGAGAGAGAGAGAGAGAGAGAGAAAGAGAGAGAGAGAGAGAGAGAGAGAGAAAGAGAAAGAGAAAGAACATCCCTCACAATCTCAGTCGCTCCCCCACTTCTCTGAAAAATCTCAACAGAGATTCATACATTAACAGTTCTAAACACCCACCTTACTATTAGACAGCACCATAGATAGAAGTAGAACTATTGAGTCATTTGACATTAGTGTCTTAGCTAGAGAGAGAGAGAGAGAGAGAGAGAGAGAGAGAGAGAGAGAGAACATCCCTCACAATCTCAGTCGCTCCCCCACTTCTCTGAAAAATCTCAAGAGAGATTCATACATTGACAGTTCTAAACACCTCTCTTCAATGTTGTCATCAAATGGTAGTGACCAAACCAACTACAACACAACCGGTACTTCATCCAGGTCGTCCTCCTCATCCCCATCACCAGTTTCACAACCCTCCTCCTTCCAAACCCCACAAAGAACCATGGAAGAGGTTTGGAAAGACATCAATCTCGCCTCTCTCACTGAATCCACCACCCAAATCAGATCCTCCTCCTCCTCCTCACCGCTCCTTCACGTTAACCTCCCAAATGGGACCCACCGCCACCACCCAAACTGCAGAAATATGACCCTTCAAGAATTCCTTGCCAAACCCTTTGCCCATGACTCACCAGCTGCGGCCACCGCCTTGGTATCCTCCGCTGTCAGCCCTCCCTCTCCTCTTCCTTCGTCCTCCCTCAGGCCTCCGAGGTCCGGCTTCATTGATCATCATCAGCTAAACCCTAATAACCTTTCTAGCAGTGTTTCTAACTCTTTCAGTGGTTGCCCATTTGAGAGCTTGGCTGCTTCCTCCTCCGGCTTGCCTTCTTTTGGGAATAGATCGTTCACTGAATCTGATCACAGCAATTCCGGTGGAGATGGAAGACATAAGCGGATGATCAAGAACCGAGAGTCTGCTGCTCGATCTAGGGCAAGAAAGCAGGCATGTACCTCTCCTATATTCTTCCCAATAATCCCATTTTTGTCATCTGATTAGTCTTTTGCTTTTTGCTTTTGGTTAGGGTAGTAGTGAGGTTGGATAAAGTGTTCTTTTATGAGTTGTAGGTTTTTGTACAGTTCCGTTTTAATTTTGCTCCTTCACTCTAAGGGCAGTTTAAGTAAGTGTAAGTATTATCTCTACTAATCTCTTTTCTACTAATTAATGAAATTCTTTTTGTTAATTAAAAGAGGATGAAAAAACAACTTAGTCTTTTATCATACAAAAAAAATGATGGGCAATAATGTAATTTTACAAGTTTAAATTTTACTGTTTTTTATTGAAACCTCACTTAAATTGATGTTAAAATTCCTCCAATATTATAAAATTAAAAAAAAAAAAAAAAAACTTCACTCCCCTCACGTTCTCTCTCTCCCTCTCTCATTCTCATTTTCTGAAAAAAAAAATGTATTCATACACACAAAGTGTATAGGCAAATGCTAATATATAAGAATCAGTCACCCTGAGATTGATACTTATAACATTAGTGCCGCATTAGTGTGAGTTTAATATATTGGTATCATACTCAAAATTTCCGACGTATTGTAGAAGTTATATATATGAGTCTAATATATTGGTATCACACTCAATTTTTTCGGCATCCTGAAAGACCTAATTAGTTTTATTGTCCTTTCAAGTTTGATGCCTTGGCGTCTTAGTTTTATTGTCGAGAATGTTACTAAAATTTTTACTAAAAATGTCTTTCGTTTTTGTTTGTGGCCTGATATTTGGTTGGTCCGAACAGGCTTACACAAATGAGTTGGAGCTGAAAGTTGCACTCTTGATGGAAGAGAATGCAAGGCTCAAAAGACAGCAAGAACATGTGAGAACATAAGACTGAATAAAATTCTATTTCTAAAACAGTAATTATACATGTTTTTCTGTGATTTTGACTTCTGTTTGTTTGGTGGGAAAATGTGTATGCAGTTAATTGCAGCAGCGTCTCAACAACCCAAAAGGCACAATCTCAATCGAACATCAACAGCTCCGTTTTGAGAAATCTCAGTGCCTTGCTTTTTTGTTTGAAGGTCTTCCTTTTTAAGACTTAAGAGTAGTAGCATTACTACCCATGTTGGGGGCATCAATATTTTGTGGTAATATGAAGATGGTGCATGTACCTTTTCCGTAAGTAGATGTTTTAGGGTTAGAATATTCTAACGATGACGTTTTATGTATTTATGTTAAAAGAAGTAATTCCCCATTAAGGAACTTAATTTGGTGTGTGCTCTTTGCTTGCTTGTTTGTTTGTCTCTATCTTTTTCTTCCCTTCTCTTTTGGATTGCAACTTTTTCGCTCTCATTAACTACATTCAAATTACAATACAAGTCATGAGGTTACAAATGAATGATTAGGAGACTCTAAAAAAGAAGACTCTTCATGGACTTTACTTTTTGTTACATTGTTTTTGACACAATATTTTATAATATTAGCTCGAGAATTAATGTTAAACTGTGAGGTGACATAGTCTATGGAGAGTTTCATTATGAGTTTCCTTAGTATTTCTTTTCTAGGGTAATGCTAGGAAGACTAAAATTATTAAATCAAATTTACAAACCAAATAACATGGTTGTTAATGATTGAATTATTACTTAAATATTGATTAACGTGTTTATCTTTTATTGGTAACACGTTATTTGGTTTAAAACTTTGATTTTTCCAGCATTATCCTTCTCTTAATAAGGAATAAAAATTTGACCATAAATCTATTGTCACCATGTAATTAAGAAAACGAGTCCCATAATATTCATGTAGAAACTACAAATAAAGAACACAAATAAAAGTTTCTGCAAACAGATGAAACTGCAGTTTTATACGTAAAGAACCAAGTATTTCTTTCATGGAATTATTGAAGTGTTTATATCTAGGATAAGTGGGAATCACAAGAAGGACAATTAACAGGGTGCCAAGAATCCGAAACTAATTTGGGCCAATTGCTTTTTACAACTTATCAGTTTATCTTAATCGGAGTTGGATCCTCTCCTGAATTTGGACTCAATATCCTTCTGATTGACACATAAGAATCGTTAGATTTTAATCCAACGGTTACAATTATTATAATTTTTAGAAAACCTTCGTATTTTTAACCATTAGTTTTTTGTGTGTCGATCAAAAGGGTCCTGAGCAGCTCAGGAAAGGATCCAATTCCATCTTAATCAAAGCCTATGAGGCGGTTATACAAACTCTTTGTTTCTCACAAGAAGGACAATTAATAGTGGCTGCCATGGATGTCCTATGCTGTCGGTTTCTATTGGCATCCTTGGTCATTGAGTTACTTTGCCAAGCTGACATGATCCAATAGGAATATAGGATGACATAAAAGAGCATCATTGACATTGACATTGTGGCTAAATAAATAATGTCGCCATATCCTTATTTTCTGGGGATTTTCATGATTTCGTGATTGTGATCGTTCATCGTGCATTATGCGGTCAGTTTTCATTAGGTAGTATTTATATTTAATTTTAAATTTTAAATTTTAAAATGATTTCTGACTGTATGATATACGATAAACGGTCATGATCACGAAATCCCTAAACCCTTTCTATAAATAATAATTCATGTTTTTTTGACAATCAATAAAATAATTATACTAAGTTGATTTAAATTATGTAAAGAGAGATTCGAACTTTATCTAAATTATCTAATTTATGGGAAGAAAGATTTCAACTTGAGTGCATATAATGTAGAGCACATCTAATTTAACAAAAATCCTTATAAAAATCAAATTTGGATTTTGAGTTTCTTGTGCATTTGAGAAACCCTAGCTCTTAAGACAAAGAGAAACCCTAACACATATTTGACCCAAATTTGAGATTTGAGTCCTAGCATGGATTTTTTCACAAGTGTTTCTTTAATGTCTCAAAATTGTTAATCATATATGCCCTATACGGTCTAGCTATGTTCGTCTCCCTATCAAGTATTTCTTTAGCAGTCATCTTTTTCATGGCAATTCACTTTCTCGAAGATTGTGAAGACTCAAAGAGACATTTTAGATTTTTTTCTAACTACCATCGTGTGATTCACCAACTTTATGAATCAAAGTAAAAAATTTAGGTGTAAGAGTTACACTATTATTAATTCATGTGTTATAAATTGTATACAGTTAAATGACATATCAAGGACAGAACCCTCGATTTTTCAATTAATAAATACAACATGGATGCATGATGATTACATCAAGAAATTCGTAATGCTTGTTAAACTGTGTACTTAAATGCCATCAGTAAGTTTGTATAATTAGTGTGAGGAAACTTGAACATCTCATCCGTTGTCGTCCAGCGGTTAGGATATCTGGCTTTCACCCAGGAGACCCGGGTTCGATTCCCGGCAACGGAACTTTTTTTATTATTATGTTCAATATTTTTCTGGGCTTCAATTTGGGCTTTGTCTACTTTTCTTCCAATTCTTTTCAAGGCTCTAATTGGGCTTCAGATAATTTCTGTTCCTTTTTGGCCCTGAATGTTTGATTTTTTTTTTTTTTTTTTAATGTGATATTCTGAAAAATAATAGTTGCTCTAAATTATGGAGATGGTGATTCAAAATCGGGTGCAAGGAAGCGGGGATGCTTTTTTTGAATTTTATTTCATTTTTGTTATGTGTCAGCATGTCATTGTTGTTTTATTTTATAATGCGATATTCTAAACTGTTCTAATATACAGAGATGGAGATTCAAACTCTAATATTACGAAGACAAGAATTTGAACTTGAGTACAAGGACATTGCTTTGACCAAATAGCCTAAAATGTTGTTGATTTGCTTTTGGCTCTTTGTCTTTTTTTCTCTCACAAGGATTTGGTGGGGAAGTGAACATTGTTTCTTTTTCAACTTCCACACAAGTTTTAGAACCCAGAACTATGAAAAGAAGAAAAATAAAACATAATCTCCTCGGTGAGCAACTCCACCACCTGAGACTTGTCAACTCCTCCCACCGGAAACCGGCAAAGCGGGCACGTCATCCGGCATGCATCGAACCACTTATCCACACATACCTTGTGAAACTCGTGCAGGCAAGGAAGAACTCTCATGTCCTCTTCACCTTCCACCAATCTTGACAAACACACACAACATACCTCATCGTCCCTCAAACTGGAAAATTCTTGAGAAACAAGCAATCCCTCTTCCTCTACTTTCTTCCCAACATCTGATTTGATTGCCTCACGAGCACACGGAGATCCCTTAACTAACGCCGGATGCTCTCTCGGGCCGAAGAAACTAGAGATCAAAGCGAATGCCCTTTTGAGAACCATTTGGTTTAGTGAAGGATTGGCGTTTGGGTAGGTGTTTAATAGAGAGTTTGAAGTTGAAGGGAGAGTGTGAGAGTGATGGGTCCTCAGTTGTTTTGCGTGGGTTGCAAGGGTTGTTATAGCAAGGAAAGATTTCCCGAGTTCCTTCTCAAAGGCAGTTGCACCTAAAGAGAGTGTTACTCTTGACCTTTCTTTAATTTGATTAATCACAATTAGAGTAATAATTAGGTTTCCTTTCTCCAGCATATTGCTTCTTTTTTTTATTGCTTTTTATCTAAAATGATCACTGTGATTGGTATAACTCCTCACTTTGGCATCTGAAATTTAAAATCGATAGAAGTTGTCCCGGAGATTGTTCATCGCTAATCATTTTGGTCTTCCCGTGAAAATATGTTAAATTGAGGGTATTTTTGTCAAATCAACCCCTCCACTTTGTGATTTCTTCAATTTAACGAAGATTTTTCACAGAATGACCAAATGATCATTTCTGTTGACTTCAAATATCATAGACCAAAGTGAGGAGTTATGACAATCTCAGAGACCATTTTGGCTAATAAGCCTTTTCTATTGGTGTACAAGACCCGTTATTGGTCACTGCTCGACTCTTTACACGTAAGAAGAAATTTCTCCTTACATGCGAATCAATGTACAACAAATATTAAAAAATAACTCGTTAAAATTATGAAAGATTTGTGCATGCGTGTCATATTATGATTTGTCTGTAAAGAAGAACCAGTCCTTTCACTTCTTCACTTCCTGTGACCCATGAAATGCCTGGGTCAAACTACTTGCTGGTAGAAGGTAAATTAATGTCAAAACTTTGTGAAACTTGTATATCAAAATACACTATGGATGAAATTCATAGGGGACCTAACTCATACCAGACTACTCGATCAAGCGGTAACATTTCACCGCCGCACAGTTTGAAGCATGATGTGTTTTTGCACAAACATAGTAGAACGAGAATGGCATTACCAAGAGAAGCATTTGGTAAGGCTTCAAAATCCGGTGAGGGCCGTGACAGCGACCCTGAAGCAAGAGGTGCGGGTGGGAAGGTTCAACGAAACCAAACACAGCTCAGAACATGCAAGACTGGGAATGTTCAACGAAAAGCAAAAGCCATCCAAAACCATCTTAGACAAGAGAAACAACCTTTTCTCCATTTAACAACGGCTTAAAGACAGGAAAAAATGCACGCCGGACATCGATGTAAAAGTATACGTCTGCAAATGGAAGCGATGAATGAATTTATTCACCTCAACAGTAAAATTTATGACAACTCTCAGTACAATTTTTCATCGCGGAATAAATCTCAGACAACTTCCCTAGCAGAGTTCATCTCAGATAATGAAGCACATAATCATTTGAACGGTACCGAGTAACCGAGTAACAAGTCATACATGAATTCTCAGGCATTTCCTCACAAATGGATAAAAATTGAAATGCCAATTTAAGAAGACTTGATGACGCGACCTCCCATCTACCAAAGCACGAATAAATCGGTTCAACAAATGGCTTAAAAGAGATTGTCAAGAGGAGGCACCAACCAAAAAAATTCACAATAAACCCCGCAACAGTGACTCGGGAACAATACCACAAGTTTCACACTTTGACCTAGTGACTGCCTCTTCAATCTGCTTCGTGCTTGTCCGATGATTCTGCAGAATCTTCAGGTTTAACTGTATCATCCGCCTCGAGTGTCTCGCCATCTGTTGGTACTAAGCTCGGTATACCATCCTTTATCTATCAAGTAAAGAATACAATAAGGAACCATGTTAGACGTCAGCTATACAGGCAAAAAACATGCGGAGAAGATAGAGTTTTACACAATCATTCACGTTCAGCTGAATACAACCGTTATACAAGGGCGATGGCATCACCATTCATTTATCACAGAGACCGGAGTGATCTTTTATTTTTCAAATCATTTCCGTGTTGGATAAACTGAACAGGAAAAACCAAATATCCAGCACATCCTGCTGCCCAGGTAATCCATACTTCAGAAGAAGAAAAAACTAGCAACAACAACAACAAAGCCTTATCTCACTGATTGGAGTTGGCTGTATAAATCCTAAAATGCGACTGCGCTCGGTTTTGCGCCAAGTCTTCCGTTAGCTCCAAATACACCATGTCTTTTCTTAAATCTCTTTCGACACTAGATTACGCAAAATTGTAGCTAGGATTTTTAACATTCCCCATGGATTCCACACACTTCAAAACTGAAGTAGAAGGAATTATACAAGATAACAGCTATACAGGCAACATATAGAGAAGATGAAATTTCTGACAATCGTTCATGTTCTCGCCCTTCAACACGGGACTCCCGGATTACTATGATCGAATTTCGTCTCTGTTCGGCCAGAAGGTCTCACACTCGTTCAAGTTTATACCATTACACTCATCAGTAAAATCTTAGCTCGAGCCTACCTTCTCACACCTCCGAGCCCAACACAAAACCTCTATAATATACAAAGGGCATCACAAATTGTCACAGATAATGGGGAAAATCTCATTTTTAAATTTTTAACCAATTCCAAACCATTGATGGTGTCCAAACCGTGTCTCAAACATGTTTGAGGTGTCTCGGTGTGTCCGACACTCCAACAAATCAAGGTTTCGGAGTGTCCGTGCAACATAGCATATATATAATGTGTTCTACCCAGAAATTGAAAATTCAGAGAAAAATAGAATTACCAAAAAATTAATTAATTGCTGCATAAAAATTAGAATTGGAGTTTGGAACTCACAGGAAAGGAGACACCGATTGCATCACTGATTACTGAATTTGTTTCCTCACAAAACCTATAAAAAAACCCAAAAACAAACTAATTAAAACAACTAAAATTACCAAAAATTAAATAAATAAAACGGAGATTAAAAATAATAATTAGAGATTAAAGAAGAAACCTTATAAAATTGAGTAGCTTTACGCTTCCTCTCACCATTTCATCTGTCTTTCTGTTTGGATCTCTCGCGCTAGAAAAACGCCACCCCTTGTTGCTACGTCACCGTTTTATAAGATTGAAAGCGAACAATTGCATAAAACGACCGCGTTTCGGTTCGAATAAACAAAAGAAGCTCTACGGAGCTGCTGCACTGCAAACTACCGAGAGGGATCTCAATGTGCGTTAATGGCGAAAACCAACTGGACTTCGAATTCGGAACGATTCGTTTGGTGGATATCTCGACTGAATGACAAGGGTTTGCACCCGAGAACTCTTTCGATCCCGCAGCTCTATTTCCCCACACCTCGCTTCCAACCCATCAAAGTCCAATCTTCCCTTACCATCCTCTCCATTTTCCTCCTCTTCGTTCGAGCCCTCTGTCAACCGCCACATCTTTTCGCTTCTGGATTCGTGTCAGAGCTTGATCCAGATTACCCAACTCCACGCCCATTTGGTCACCCAGGGCGTTTTCGATTCGTTTTGGGCCCGGAAGTTACTCAAGAGCTATTACGATTTCGGTGATTTCGATTATACTATATGGGTTTTCGGATACATTGACTCTCCAGGTAGATTTTGCGTTAATACAGTTATTAAGGCGTACTCAGTGACTTCGGCGCCGGGCCGAGCTTTGGTGGTGTATTTGGGGTGGCCGAGAAATGGGTTTGTTCCCAACAGCTATACGATCATGCCGGTTTTTGGGTCGTGTGCGAAAATGGCGTGTGTTGAATCTGGGAGAACATGTCATGGGCAGGTTGTGAAGCATGGGGTCGACTCTGCTGCATGTGCAGAACTCTTTGATTCATACGTATTTTAGTTGTGGGGAATTGGAGCTTGCCGGGAAGATGTTCAATGAAATGCCTGAGAAGGACTTGGTGTCTTGGAATGCAATTCTCGATGGGAATGCTAGCGTAGGTTGTTTGATGAAATGCCTGAGAGAAATGTGATTTCTTGGAACGTTATGCTTGGTGGGTACTGGAAGGGTGCGAAGCCGGAGTGTGTGTTGAAGTTGTTTTGGAAATGGGGGATGTGGGATTGAAGGGGAACGAAACTACCATGGTGAATTTGCTTGCGGCTTCTGGTCGATCTGCTAGACCAAGTGAAGGAAGATCAGTTCACGGACGTCTAGTTAGCACATTCTTGGAGTTGAATGTATTTCTTACCACAGCTTTGATTGATATGTATGGTAATTGTGAAAGGGTGCAAGCGGCACGTGTGGTGTTTGAGAACACAGCGTATAGGAATCTGGTTTGTTGTAATGTAATGATTTTGGGGCATTGCATTCATGGAAATCCTGAAGATGGATTTAACATATATAGAGAAATGGTGTGTAGAACAAAGTCACAGCGATGATGAAACAATCCATGAGAAGGAGAGTTCGAGGCCAGATGATAATCGGGAAGGAATTATCCCAGATGAAGTAACTTTTGTAGGTGTTCTTTGTGCCTGTGCCCGCACTGGATTGGTAAGAGAAGCCAGAGATTACTTCAGCCAAATGATCAATGTCTTCCAAGTAAAGCCCAATTTTGCACACTATTGGTGCATGGCTAATGCTTTTGCTGGTGTGGGGGCTTACACAAGAGGCAGAGGAAATAATTAGGAACGTGCTGGAGGTTGTCGAGGACTTGCCATCGGAATCCTTGGCATGGGCTAGTGTGCTTAGCTCGTGTCGTTTCCAAGGAGTGCCAAATCGGGAGAACAAATTGCAAAGTCTCTTATTGAACAGGAACCTCAGAACATTGCATACTATCGGTTGCTGCTGAATGTCTGTGCCGTGGCAGGTCAATGGGAGAATGTTACTCGGGTTAAAGAGACGATGAAAGAAAAGAAGTTCGGAAGAATCCCCGGATGCAATTTAGTGGACTTGAATGAAATTGCTCGTGAGCTCAGAGTTGGAAGACATTATCTAGTTGACCTTGTAGAACCTTGACGTTTAACAGCAGACTAACTCTGCACACACAAACTGAAAGTTGGCATCAAGTGCTGAACATGTCAGAAAATGAAGATCAAACGATCGGGAGGACGTGAGCTAAAGCAGCCATGATAATTCCCTTTTTTCGATCAAATGAGGAACTAGGTTGCTGCTCAGCTTGGCATGCAAAGGATTTTGTGAGAGTGATTCGACGGATTATTTAACAAGGCAAAGAGGTGAATAAATTTTGTATTTGTGACAAAAAGCCTTTGCATTTGCAAAAGGTTTTGGCAATTCCTCGTTTGGGTTTCGTTCGGTTAGACTCTTATCCTTATTTCTGTGAATGCTTAGTATAACAAACAAGTTGAAAAAAGTCAGCTTTCAGATCTCTAAGTTTAAATTGTTTCCAGCTTTTTCCCAAATTTCTTCGTTCACAAGCAAGGGCTAGTTTTCAGTTAGATGTTTGCAACGGCTGTGTCTTATATTAGTGATGTGTTGTATGGCTATTGGCTAAGATAAGCTAATACAGCTGTAACCTTGATTGAAGGCATTGCACCTCTGCTAGATTGCAGATAGGAATGAAGGTGTAATGCGATCAAATGAATAAATGAAACTATTATGCAGTAGCAGCAACCTTTTCTCTTCTAAGATCTCAATTTCTAGTTCGTTTTTCTTCATATTTTTCGGTAATCGATCATCATAAACACCAACTTGGAAACGGAAAACACAAGACAATGAGATGTATAATTTGCAAACACTACTTCAAAGTTCAAATAAGAAGTCATCGAGTCAGATCAATCTAGCTACAACAGAATACATAGCATGTAAAAGAGACACCACCTATCGCGAGAACTATGTTCAATGCCCATTGCTGCATCTCACGACGGCCAAGATTTTCCTCCTCTTCCTCACCCTCAATCCGGAATCTTCCCCTTGATCACGTCTACAAGACAACTCTGGCATGTTAGGCCACGTCCAGGTTGGGGATGGGCAAAAGATGATGTTCGAACTTGGAAAATCTACACGGCCAGAATCCAAGCTGGACACTGCAATATCGCTTAACATGCTTCTTAACCGATGGAACTCGGAACTCTTGCTATGAAGAGCCTCGTGAAAATAAATACATCTCCCTTCCACTCCAGGGAAATCTTGAGTAGAAAGAGAGTAGCAACTGTCATCCCCTATCACCAATATTCGATCATCCAGAGCTTACGCCTCTAGCTTAACCCAGTGCTTCACATGAGCATGAGCGTCCTGTAAGTTCTGATAAGAGCTATACACTTGGTTAGCACTTGTTATTCATGTGGGAATATTCGAGATCATCATTGACAATGTTTGTGAGAGGAACATGTATATTAGGATTCATTAGCTCGAACAGTCATGATATTACTAGGAGTCTTTCTAGCTGGTATGAATAAGGGAATTCACGGTGATAAGGTTAAGATCAATCGGGATTACTGGTATATGTATTAGGGTCCCTGGACTCTCTCTAAAAACCCAAGCTTATAGAAACTCAAACCCCATTCTTGAGGCCTTGCATACTGAAGAGGAGAGGCCTTGCATGTCATCGTCTTCGAGTAAGTGGTTAACTTGGTATTGTGATATAATATTCAGAGTTCATAATCATATTCAATATATATTTTACACGTCCAGCTTAAAAATCTCGAATGTATAGTCTGACGGGTGTCCCTTCAAATACATATCAACTAAAAACAGCTCTCCCAACGACTTCACCAACTTCTTCTTCTCGTCGTCAAGGCAAGAGATTTTTGGTAATGGAGATGCAATCATTTCCGTACTCAAACAAGAATCAACTGCCACCGCTTTCCCGTCACGGCACACGGCACAAAACCTTCCTTTGTAGAAAATAACATCTTGAAAATCACTGTATTCGTCATCCAACTTCAAAAGGAAGTTGGTGCAGTCTACAACGTCAGCGCCTAGCTCTCCGTAATATAACGTTTCGAACAGATCAATTGCCATGAAAGCAGGGAAATCGAGATTCAAGGATGCAGCCACCTTAAAATCACCACGCATCTCCCCACCATAGTCTAGTAGACTATACATTCTTGCCACTTCAAATACCCGAAATTCCAATAAGTTGAATCGTAAGAGTAAACACAGGTTTTATGTTAATACACTAGCCAAGAACACAAGAATTAACCAACTAAATCACAACCGTTGCATCAAGTATGTTCTATATATACAAATACTGAAGTATTCTCAACAATACATACCTGCAAACATGTTCATGGATGAAGAAGCCATGGACGAATCTACACACAACCTTCACCTCTTTGCAAAACTCAATGCTCTCCAAGTTATAGGTAATTGGAACAATAAGAGCGTAATCTTTGTGAGAGCAAGGGCTTGTGGTTTTATACTACAAGACCTGACCCGATAACAATCCTACAAGGAATACAAGACTAAATCCTTGTACAAGTATGAGTTCTATTCTCGAGCCAACAATAGAGTTTCCATCCAAACCAAAGTTGAATTAACTCTTATAAACACATTAAGACTTCTTTATACCAATCTGAAATAACAAGGATTATTACTAAAGTGTGTGAATCACACTCATACTCTAACATTCTCCCACTTGAGTATGATTGACTACAGTGAATAATCATCTTAGATTAATATATAGGTGATCACACAAGTCTTATATCAATGTTCCTCAATATAAACACAACACAGCTTTCATGCATCAAAACAATGAATTCACAATCTTCTCTGCAATACAATGTGCAGAATCATCTTATAAATCACAAAGTTCAATTCATGTTCGCAGCAATGTGACACAGCTCATGAGCAAACTAAAAGTTTACTCACTCTTATTGCCAAAATACAACAAAGTTCATAGTTATTCTTTAACCAATATGAATAACTAAATATAATTCATCCAATAGCTTTATCAAAATTCGAAAATATTGACTTAAGAGCTTATATTGAATTATCAAAATGTTTTCTTTGAAGAACTACTCACAGATTTATCTGGAAAGGTTGAACTAAATGAATACCTTATTCCACAGCTATCTTCAAGAAGTGTGATAGGCTCTCAAGAATAACTTCAACTACTCCCACTTATCAAAAGCATCCAAATGAATTTAATGGCCGGCCTAAATACTCTTAGCCTTATGCTTACATTCGAACATATGATTATTTCTCCCACTTAAGCATAAGTAGAAAGTATTACACAACCAATAACGAAACCGGAGATATGAGCCAATTGGTTCCCGATTCCTCACCAATTGCATAATCTCGGTTTAATCATGTACACCTAGGGGGCGTTTGTTTGCCCTCACTAAGTTGGACTGGACTAGATTGGACTAGCTATTAGTCCAATACTGTGTTTGTTCCATGCTGGGACTAACATTAATGAGACTAAAGGGGACTAGCATGGACAAAACCCTTCACTAAGAGGTCTTAGCGAGACCCCCCAATAACCATGGGACTAGCTAAGACTATCCTCTCTTTCTCGTCATCGTCATGCTCAACGACCACTCCCGACAGACTCCTCATCATCTCCGGTCACCTAGATCAATCATTAACTTTCCGACTCTTTTTCAGATCCATTTCACAACCAACTTTCATATAAAATATACCAAATTGAAGCTGGGAGTGACAAGATTACGATTTTACCTGAATTGAGGCCAAAATGTGGTCGAATGTGGCCGGAAAATGGCCTGGAAGTCTCGGCCTGTTTGGGCTTCTTCAAATCCATGACAAATTCGAGCATTCAAAGCTAAGATCTCGATCTAGGGATGGTGATAAATTTTTTGGCGGTGCTAACTTCATCCAATTTAACGAGGGTTGGCCGGAAAACACATCGAGAAACCTGCAACTCGTCGGGAAAATTGGAGCCGTGAGGTTCCATTCGAACAACGCATTGCTAGAGAGGGAGGGAGGACAGAGAAATAGAGATTGGAATCAATAAGGAGTTTGACCAGGAATGAGAAAGAGACATGAATTGAGAGGTCTAAGAGGAAAAAAAGAGGGAGAGGTTGGGACGATGAGAGAAGAGGAAAAGAGTGGGACGGAAATGGTAGGAAAAAATGAAGAAAAAGATAAGATCATAATAAAATATTAATAATTTATATATTAAATAATATAATATTAGAATTTGTTATTATCCAGCTTCTTAGTCCAATACTGCACCAAACGCTTCACTAAGTTAGTCCAATTTAGTCTAGTCTAAGCCAGTCCAGCTTAGTCCTTGAAGCTAATCCAGTCCGAGATAGTCCGGCGCAACAAACGCCCCCCTAAACCATTATGCAAACAGTCTATGTATCAAAAGATAGTCTCAATCCATTCAGAAAAACTTATCTCACATAAACCCAAAATCACCGGTTTCAACAATGGTCAAAATCAGAATAGCAAGCACAATATCTTTGCATTTAATTTTATCCAAACTACTTCAATATCCATCGAGCAAGATCAACTAAAATTTGATAATGTCTGAACATAAAAGCACAAGTCATCTCAATTAAAAAAGAGATAATAAAGATCTCAACTTTTTAACAATATGATTTACATATAATAATTCTTTAACAAGATCGACATGTATCATAAATTATAATTCAATCTAGTCCAGAAATAAATTGAAAAAAATACTAAATGGCGCTTCAAAATCTCAAACAATTCCATTCAATAGAAAACCCATACTTTGTCAAAATTACAAAATTAGTATCTTAGGAACTTTGAGATCGCATCAGATGTGAATTAAAGGATACATACCAATTAAACACCAAATTTTCACTAAAAGCAGCGGAAGCAAACGAGAAACGAAACTTCCAGACCAAATCTTGTGAATTATTATCAAGTGAGATGAGTTCCACTATCATAGCGAAATAGAATGCATTCTTGCTGACAAGGCTTCACCAAACAATTTATATCGTTCCATACAAGGTATAAATACAATAGCTTTCACATGTTTTCGGTTATACACTGTGAATGATATGATATGCCAACCACAAATCATGTGCCCAAAATAATGCACAAGTCGCGTACTAAAAAAGATGCATACATACACATATATATTTATTTATAAGAAAATAATAATGACAATGAAATCACGACTATTCGAAAAGCTCAACTTTATAGCCGCAAAATTCACTTGTGACAAACAATAAAACATACCAGAATTTTAAGGGAACTTTCATGAAAAAGACTTGGACTAAGTTTATCTTAATAAAAAAAACCATGATATAACTTTAATTAATAAAAAAAACTTAAATTTTAATGAAAAACTCATAAATTTTAATAAAAAGGACAAAAAATTTAAATTTAATGAAAAAGACCTAATTTAATATTAAAAAAAACTGATGCGCGGAAGAGGAAAGAATTGGGAGAGGACGTGCAGATAGTCCTGACGAGCAGCCTTACGAGCTTATTGGTTTCTCCCCATTAGTCGACCCAAAAATAAAGAGAAGAAAGGACAAATGAAAGGGAGTCGGAATTAATTAGGAGCAGAGAGAAGGGAGTTGAAGATATTCATATCCCTCTCGCTTGGGATGTCAACTTGCAGTACGGGTTCATATTCTCAACTCTCTTTATCCTTTCCGTTTAGCCAATTCTTATTAATATTTCTTTCGGTTAATCTGTCATGGATTAGCTATTGTTTGTAAATATAGTATTATATATATGCAAATGCCTAAACCCTACAATGGTATAAAAGCCGAAGGGGATGTTTTGTTTAATTGGCCTGTTTCTGAAGACTTGTATTATGCATAAAGCTATGTTGTTGTATTACTACCCTTGGCAAAGTATTTCGACTAGTCCACTTCGGGAAGTTGGTTGTTTTCCAAACGATTGTATACTGAACACGTAATTACTTATTTAGAGAAAATATATGCATGTGGTTTTATCTACATGTGTATCAAAGTACTTGCATATCTTCCTCACTCAATCTTTACAATCCAATCGGATTGGTTTTGAAGAAAACAAGCTATTTTATTTGCTACAATTAGTCCAGCTAATTATTATCAAACCATAGTTAAATTATTGCTTTTAAACGTACTATTGGCTCTTTTGATATAGAATTTGAAAGGGGTATGCATATGGTAATTGATTATGATTGTATTTAAATTATATTGGTTGGTAAGGTTACTGCTGGTATAGATATCAATAGTTTGACAAATCTGATTCGGTGTGATTACTATTTTGATTAAGTGCTTCATGTTTATATATCACTTTCTTTCTTTGAATGTTAAAATGGGTGGCTTAATAAGTATACATATCTATATGCATTACTACGCTGAAACCAAAACCAATTTGACAATTCACGTTCTGAAGCTATGTGCTTGTACGCTCATAAGGGTTACTATATTTACATGTATGTAGTAATGATTTGTAGTGGTGATAGGAGTTTATTGCAGGTGAACTACAAATGGCTTGATCCCTATTGAGGGTACGTAGGCAGTCTAACGAAGAAGTTAGATGCAGCCATAAAATGTACGAGAAATTACTATGCGATTCGATTCTTAAGTTGTGCTTTGCCATATCCCAAAGGCGGGGTAAGTTAGATATACGGGTATTTGGTGATGTCACGTGTCGATCTTGGACGTATGTCGGGATTGGGGCATGACACGATGGACCAGCCACTTTGACACCGTCGACACGCACACGTGGACGTAGCTCTGGGATGATAAAGTCAACGTCAGTATCTTGCGGATGTGCTTCTTGCTCACCTGCTCATCCTCCTGCAACATCACTTTGGCAATCGCAACCTCAAGGTCTAGTTTCTAGGTTTTTTCTTCCGCGAAGGGAAGATGATTGAGGTTGGGCTCTTACTTTGGCTTTTGCACAATAGTGGACTCTCTTTAGGAAAAGAAAAAAAAAACTTTAGTTAAACTAAGTATAAATAACTAGTTTAAATGTTTTTAAAAATAAATATAGAATAAAATTTTAAAAATGAACATTTTAGTAATCATATTGATTTTTATTCCGATTCAATTGATTTAGTAAACAACTTCTATGAATTCAGTTTCATTCCTATTCCGATTTCTGAACATTTAAGTAAACAGTTTCAACAAGAATTCGATTATGATTCCTCCTCAATTCAATTCCTCATCAATCCAATTCCTCATATTTTAAGGAAGAAAGAGGGGATGAACGGAACACAATTGGGAATGGAAGGAGGTTTCTAGAATGAGAAAATAGATAGAAGTAATAATAAAATATTACTAAATATTTATTAAATAATGTAAAATATTAATAAATATGAATTGAATAATATAATATTAGAATTTGTTATTAGTCTTAGTCCTGATACTACACAACAAAAGCACCTTTAAAATCTCCTATATAAAGAGCTACTGCAACAAAAGCACCTTTAAAATCTCCTATATAAAGGACTACCACAACAAAAACACCTTTAAAATCTACAACAAAAGCAGCTTTAAAATTTCCTATATAAAGGGCTACCACAACAAAAACAACTAAAGGGCTACCATAACAAAAACACCTTTAAAATCTACAACAAAAGCAGCTTTAAAATTTCCTATATAAAGGGCTACCACAACAAAAACACCTTTAAAATCTACAACAAAAGCTGCTTTAAAATCTCCTATAAAGGGCTATCACAACAAAAGCACCTTTAAAATCCCCTATATAAAGGGCAACCAACTTCAAACGTTTCTCTCACTCTCATACGTCTCTTGATTTCTCTTCATTCTCCGCTTTTAAATTTAGTTTGTTTCTTAGTCTTGATACTACACAACAAAAGCACCCTTAAAATCGCCTATATAAAGGGCTACCAACTTCAAACGTTTCTCTCACTCTCATACGCCTCTTGATTTCTCTTCATTCTCCGCTTATCTGTTTTGTGCTTTCAAATTTTCGACCACCTTTTTTGTTCTAAAGTAGCATTTCCAACCCTAAATTTCTAGTAGTCTACTTTTTCTTAGCGTTTCATAGTACGTAATTTTTTCTGCGATGAGCAAACTTCAACAGCATAGTCGTTTTGCATTCTTTTGCCTCCTCTTCATAATCCCCACCTTAGTTTTCGGAGAGTGCACCTGTGAAAAAGGAGAAGGGGATGGGGACCGGAACAAAACCGAAGCTCTAAGGTACAAAATTGGGGCGATTGCATCCATCCTAGTCGCCGGTGCTCTCAGTGTTGGTATCCCAATTCTTGGGAAGACCATTCCTGCTTTACATCCCGATAGGAATATATTCTTCATCATCAAGGCCTTTGCAGCCGGGGTCATATTGGCCACTAGGTTCATCCACGTGCTCCCCGGATGATTTTGAGAGCTTGACGGACCCGGCTCTTAAGGAAGACCCATGGGGGAAATTTCCCTTCACTGGGTTTGTGGCCATGATGGCTGCCATTGGGACTTTGATGGTGGATTCTTATGCCACTTCTTATTACAGCAGGTCTCTCTTCAAGAACAATATTGATGGAGACGAAGAGAAGGCCCAAGAGCACGAGGGTCACGTGCATGTTCGTACTCATGCAACTCACAGCCATGCTCATGGCACAGTTGACACTTTACCCTCAACAGAACTTCTTAGGCACATAGTGATTTCACAGGTAATTTTCTTTTTTATTTTTTTATTATTATTATTTTTTTTTTGTGATTAGTGGTGATTTTTTTTAATTAGTTATTTAATTTTGATTTTTGTGGCAGGTTTTGGAGTTTGGGGATTGTTGTGCATTCTGTGATTATAGGAAATTCACCACTAATCACAAAAAAATAAAAAAATAAAAAAAAATAAAAAAATAAAAAAAATAACAAAATAAAAATTCAAAAAGAAAATTACCTGTGAAATCACTTTGTGCCTAAGAAGTTTTGTTGAGGGTAAAGTGTCAACTGCGCCATGAGCATGGCCATGAGTTGCATGAGTATGAACATGCACGTGACCCTCATGCTCTTGGGTCTTCTCTTCGTCTCCATCAATATTGTTCTTGAAGTGAGACCTCCTGTAATAAGAAGTGGCATAAGAATCCACCATCAAAGTCCCAATGGCAGCCATCATGCATGCCCACAACCCAGTGAAGGGAAATTTCCCCCACAGGTTCTCCTTAAGAGCCGGGTCCGTCAAGCTCTCAAAAGCATACGGGAGCACGTGGATGAACCCAGTGGCCAATATGACCCCGGCTGCAAAGGCCTTGATGATGAAGAATATGTTCCTATCGGGATGTAAAGCAGGAATGATCTTCCCAAGAATTGGGATACCAACATCGAGTGCACCGGCGACTAGGATGGATGCAATCGCCGCAATTTTGTACTTTAGAGCTTTGGTTTTGTTCCAATCCCAATCCCCTTCTCCTTTTTCACAGATGCACTATCCGAAAACTAAGGTGGGGAGTATGAAGAGGAGACAAAAGAATGCAAAACGACTATGCTGTCGAAGTTTGCTCATCGCAGAAAAAATTATGTACTACGAAATGCTAAGAAAAAGTAGACTAGAAATTCAGGGTTGGAAACACTACTTTATAACAAAAAAAGTGGTCGAAAGTTTAAAAGCACAAAACAAATGAGCGGAGAATGAAGAGAAATCAAGAGAGGTATGAGAGTGAGAAACGTTTGAAGTTGGTAGCTCTTTATATAGGAGATTTTAAGAGTGTTTGTTGTGTAGTATCAAGATTAAGAAACAGACTAATAATAAATTCTAATATTATATTATTTAATAAATATTTAGTAATATTTTATTATTACTTCTGTCTATTTTCTGATTCTTGAAACCTCCTTCCATTTCCAATTGTGTTCTGTTCATCCCCTCTTTCTTCCTTAAAATATGAGGAATTGGATTGATGAGGAATTGAATTGAGAAGGAATTAAATTGAGGATGAATCATAATCGAATTCTTGTTGAAACTGGGTGCTGATTAGCGTCATCAAAAATTGGGAAATACTAATGGAATCATAATCAAATAGTCTGGTTATGCAATGGAAGTTACAATTTGTCTAGACAATGTTACAAAATTGTATGAAAAATACTTTTTTTTTTTTTTTTTTTTTTTTGATCTCTTCATACAAGATTTTTTTGATCCCTTCTTGCTTATTCTTTTCCTGAACTTTTGTGTTCTCAATCTCCAAATTTGCATCGAATTATTAATTCAAACAGTGGTTATTTCGGGTAACAGAACTTCTTTGCAACTCAATGCAAGATTGGTTATTTGCTATACAGTCAACTTCTAATCGGAACCGTTAATCTAGTCGATCCCTCTACCATGCATATATGCATCAATGTCAACATCCACCAGTTCTTTTCCAATTTCTACTTTGAAATTATGATAGGTGGAAAATGCAAAGCAAGTTCCTTTTACTACGGAAAAAATTGATCCCCTCATTTTCCCATGTGAAGGAAAAGTCAGCAGAAATCTTCAAGGAGCGATTGAAAATCTACGAAGGAAAATCCAACTAGTAAAAAACAGAAAAATAAATAAAATATTTTAAATACTCTTAAAGAGGAAATGACATGGAGGATTGAGATGGTCATTTTTGGCTAAACTCATATTTCCACTTTCAAAACTCCAAAAGTACGATAATAAGTGCCGACTCATAATACACCTTTGCTTTTGAGAATCTCAGTTTTTTAAGGGGTCTGGAAGTGCTTTTATTGATCATGTGTTTGTTTTGTTGAAGGGTTCTGAGAAGTGCTTTTATTGGAGTGTATGTTTGTCTTGTTGAAGGGTTCTGAGAAGTGCTTATGGGTTGTCAGATCTTATGGTCCGTTTGGATGTGCTTTCTTCATGCAGACTATACATGCAATATATCTAGGGTGTCAAACTAAATATATACATGCAATATATCTTGTTGAAGGGTTCTGAGAAGTTTAATATTATTTTTTTAGTTTAATATTATTTTCTATTGTAGTAAGTTTAATATTAAACTTACTACAATAGAAAATAATAACAACAAACAAACTCAAAGCTAATTGAAGAAAAATTAAACTTTCCCCAGCTCAAATGTGGGGTATCATACTCATGTTAGGATGTCATACTCCATATATACTAAAACTGAGTTAAGCAGCTCCACTGCTACTAAGCACTGTGAATTGGCAAAAATACCCTTACCTTATTGTGCACTTCACTTCTTAGCCCACGGCCACCACCATTTCATCCAAATTCAACATACGTGAATCTTCCCGCACCCCTGGACTCACCACCCTACTCCGCGAAGTTTCCAAAACCCGCTTAACTAAAGGTATGCGAATTTGGTTTTCTGATTATGTTGGAGTTGAATTAATATGTTTGATTTCCAGACCACTGCTACCACCAAATCCCTCAGTTCTCTTTCAAAAACTTTCATATCGGTATATCATCTCAACTCCTAATCTTTTTCAAACCCAAAGATTGATTATTTTCCTCTTTTTCTCTGTTTTTATCTTCCATTATACGAAAAATAAAAAATAAAATCTTTGCTAAAAAAGTTTAAATTTTTCTCGGTTCCATGAGATTTTCTCCCTGGGTTTTGGTCCTCAGGTTACGAATTTAAAAGGTTTTGGTTTTGGAAGGAGATGGAGATCCGTGACGATGAGCAGAGTTTGTAGCTTTGTGAATGATCCCGGTGGAGCGTTTATTTTCAACACCGATGATTTCTAGGGTTTTTGGTGCGTGAAGTTTTGGAGATTTGGTTTAGGATTCTGGATAAGCAACTGTCACCTCTGTTCAACTTAAATTTAGTTTTCTTTTTTCTTTTTCTTTTTTTCCCTCAAGTTTGTTTCATGGAATGAATGTTTGATCCTTTGCTAAATAGTTGTTAAGAAAAGCTAGAACTTTAATAGTAACTGGAATAGTTTTGAATTTTTTTTATATTTTATTTTCAAGCCTTGAGAAGTAAAGACTGTTTCATAATTAAAAGTATGAGTTGATGATTACATGAGCCCCTTATCATGAAGAATTTAAATAATGTGATGTCTCATGACATGATTATGTGCATGTTTATTAATTTAGTTGTGAACCAAATAATGCAATCATGTCTCATGATTATGTGAATATTTATAAAATTAATTGTGAACCAGAACCTGGATATAGGTTTCAAGTTTTTCTGTACTTTGGAATTTTTTTTTTCACAATTCCACCACAGAGAAGTATAAGAGGTCTAACAAAATAAATCAGAAGATACAATATCATACTTCTGGCTCTCCCCAGAGCAGAGAGCGGGCATTTTTGCTAGTTCAAAACTAATTGACTGAATAGTAAAAGAGAGTAAATTGGGATTGTATATGCTTTACTGGTTGCATAATGTGCTTGTAAGGAAGGGTGGTGTATAATGTGCACTCGAGTAGGAACGACAGAGAGATGGCAACAATCTTCTAGTTCAAATTCCCCTCCACCGATACGTTTGTATTAAAAATAAAATAAAATCTTTAAATCCCTAATCTGAATCCCCCAATTCCTAAATTAGGGACCTATACAAAATCAGAAATTGGACATCACTTAAATCTCCAAAATCCCCAACCAAACATAAATCAGAAACCCCTAAATCTTAAATCTTTAAATCAGAATCTAGAAACAAAGCCAGAAATTAATAAATTGCAAAAAAAGTAAAAATAAAGAAAGACTTACAGAGCCGGCACTATCCCCGAAGAGAAGTTTCTCGTTTCCGAAAACAGAGAATCATTTTTCAGTCGCCCGTTTCCGGAAACAGGTTATTGAATTGGCACCGACCGCAGCTTCTGAAAGGAATTGTCTGGCGAATGATCACTTCCGGTTCGGCAGGTGTTTGGCGGTGCCGCGATTAGAGTATGGTGGTGGACAGCCACGACAGAGGACATCTGATGGGGTGAGACCTCATCGTCTCCGATATGCTCAAATGGAAAGTTCGGATCATGCGCGGGCGACGGGGGTAGACAATGAGAGAGAGAGAGAGAGAGAGAGAGAGAGTGAGACGCAAATGCTTATCCCATTTCGTTTTTAGAATTGAATAACTTACTAAATTCAATATTAATTTTCAAATGAAAAAAGAGAGGTGATACTAATTTTCAAACTTTGTATAATTTAGGATAAAAAAAACTTGTTTGGGAATCCTTTAAAAAGACTTCGAGTGTTTTTCGGAATGCTTTTAAGACGACTTCAACCGTTTTTGACGAAAATGATTTTAGAATTACTACTTGTGAGTCTTTTTAACCATTTTAAAAATATTTTTAAACGAATTTTTAATTATATGGCATGAGTCTGCTGTTATTTGACACTAAACGCGAATTTAGAGGTTGAAATAGAAGGAAAATATACGAGGACAAATGAATAAACAGAAAAGGACAAATTACAGTTTACACTTTGAAGGTTGGATGCAATTACAACTTCATACACCATCTTTAAAACATTTCAATTCTATATATGTACTTGTTATTTCATTTCAATGTCATACATTGTTACATTTTATGTCAACTTGACTGTTAAATGATTACCGATGTGAGTCTTAAATTTATGTCATACGAATAAAAAAGTAGTAAACAGTATATTGTATCATGTAAAATTTAGTACAAAACTTCGACAAAAATCTAATAAAAAAGTAGTAAACAATTTATGTCACATTCCTCCTCATGCTCAATTCAATTCATCCAATTCTGATTACGAAATAGTAAAACAAGCCATAAGTGATCTTATCCTAAAAACCAGTTTCATAATCATTTTTATGCAAACTTGAGCAAAAATCAAAGGAATTGAGGAATGATAGTCACATAGATATGGAAGAACTGTAACAAGAATTCGGCTAGAAAAGGACACAACTAAAGGCATACACACCAAGCTTGATTCAAACCACGTGAGAAACAACTTAATGGAAGTAGAAGATTTTGATTCAGAAATAGTAAAACTGGCAATGGCATTGATAGTAGTAGAAGAACCACTACCAACATCAGAATCCAACTTTTATCTACAATTTGAAAGGACTTGCAACTCCGATAAAAGCACTTAATAACAGAGAATGATAAAGAAGTGAGCTGATTAACTAGAATACATGATAGGTATGCCAGCACTAAGTTCCAAGTAGAAAGACCATCACCGAGAAACTTCATTCAAACGCCCACTGGTTCTCACGACGAACTTCCTCCTCTTCCTCCTGGGTGAAGTCGTTCTTGATGTTGAAGGTCTGTCTGCAACTGTCTCGCATGTCATGGCTTTCTTCATGCAGACTATACATGCAATATTATACCGGACGGTAAGAATCTTGATCAACTCAGTAACTGATTAATTAATTAGATTTATCCTCGTATTCTATTACTATTTTTTACACCATTTCATTTAATTTAATCTAAATTATGTGTTCCGAATTAGGGTATAGAGGTGAACACATCTGCTTAGTCGATTTTAATTGTATCTATGCCTGTCATCGTTAACGTTGAAAAAACATAAATTTTATCGGATATAACAATATCAAATTTAGAGAGATCAAAGATAGCAAATACATAATTGATGACCCCCTTTTATTGTATTTAGTTTGAGATTCATGGTCATCTCAGTTTCTCCTTTACATCGTCATATCTTTTGTAGAACCCTTCATCCCTCTCTTTACATCGCAATGTTTCTGACTCAGGATTACAACTCTTTCATGTTTTATTTTTTACTCTGTTCGATTAAACCCGAGTTTGTTTTGATTCAATAATAATATATACTATGTTCATGGTGTCCCATTGACACAGGTAACTACCAGCTGCCACTTTTATATGAATCTCAATTTCTGTTAACAATACAATAATATTGATGTATCATCAAGCTGTGGTTTAAAACTAATCGAACCGACATTAGATATATCTACAAAACAAAGACAAAAAGTAGAGAACCGAAATCAATCGTGTAGATGCACCAATTTCCCTCCACCCTAACAACTAACTATATAACCTAATAACACTATCGCTATACTAAAAAAAAATATTAAACTTGCTACAATAGAAAATAATAATAACAAACAAACTCAAAGCTAATTGAAGAAAAGTAAAACTTTCTCCAGCTCAAATGTGGGGTATCATACACATTTGAGCTTCTATTGTATGTACTAAGACCTAGTTTGGTACTGAGGTGATTCTGAAAAAAGCTGCTATCAAAAAAAGCTGGGAGCTGTTTTTGTGTTTGGTAAACACTCAGCTTCAGCTTTTTTTCACAGTTTTGGATGAAAAAAAAGCCAAAAACAAGAAGCTGCAAAACCTAGCTTTGAAAAACCGGTTTTTTTTCACATCTGTTTTACATAAAAGTTTACCAAACACTCTAATATTGCTTTTTTTTTTTTCAAAAGCACTTTTACAAAAAAGTTTACCAAACACTCTGCTGCTTTATTTCACAGCTGCTTATTCTCACAGCACAGCAGAAGCAGCTTTTTTTCAAAGCACAGCAATACCAAACCAGCCCTAAAACTGAGTTAAGCAGCTTTACCGCTCCTGAGCACTGTGAATTGGCAAAAATACCCTTACTTTACTGTGCACTTCACTTCTTATTTTCCTCACTTGCACAGTTAAATGACGAAGAAGGCCATGGATACGTGTTGCTTCTCTAGGTCTGTGAGCTTTTCCACCACTTCACCCAGAACCGCCACCACCATTTCATCCAAATTCAACATGAGTGAATCTTCCCGCAACCCTGGACTCACCACCCTACTCCGCGAAGCTTCCAAAACCCGCTTAACTAAAGGTATGCGAATTTGGTTTTCTGATTACGTTGGAGTTGAATTAATATGTTTGATTTCCAAACCACTGCTACCACCAAATCCCTCAGTTCTCTTTCAACTGCTTCTCAAAACTATCATATCGGTATATCAACTCAACTCCTAATCTTTTTCAAACCCAAAGATTGATTATGTTCCTCTGTTTCTCTGTTTTTATCTTCCATTAAAAAAAAAAAAAAAAAAAGAATCTTTGCTAAAAAAGTTAAAATTTTTCTCGGTTCCCTGAGATTTTCTCTCTGGGTTTCGGTCCTCAGGTTACGAATTTAAAAGGTTTTGGTTTTGGAAGGAGAAGGAGATCCGTGACGATGAGCAGAGTTCGTAGCTTTGTGAATGATCTCAGTGGAGCGTTTATTTTCAACTCCGATGATTTCTAGGGTTTTTGGTGCGTGAAGTTTTGGAGATTTGGTTTAGGCTTCTGGGTAAGCAACTGTCACCTCTATTCAACATAAACTTAGTTTTCTTTTTTCTTTTTCTTTTTTTTCCCTCAAGTTTGTTTTCATGGAATGAATGTTTGATCCTTTGCTAAATAGCTGTTAAGAAAAGTTAGAACTTTAATAGTAACTTTAATAGTTTTGAATTTTTTTATATTTTATTTTCAAGGCTTGAGAAGTAAAGACTGTTTCATAATTAAAAGTGTGAGTTGATGATTACATGAGCCCCTTATCATGAAGAATTTAAATAATGTGATGTCTCATGATTATGTGAATGTTTATTAATGTAGTTGTGAACCAAATAATGCAATCATGTCTCATGATTATGTGAATATTTATAAATTTAATTGTGAACCGGAACCTGGATATCGGTTTCAAGTTTTTCTGTACTTTGGATTTTTTTATTTTTTTCACAATTCAACCACAGAGAAGTATAAGAGGTCTACTCCTAGCACAACCACTAAACACTATATTTCAGTGACATTTATCCTATTTTTTATTTCACATATGTATTGTTGAGGGCAATTAGATGATATTATGCGCCTGTTGGAAATTATATTATGATAATGTTGAATTGAGTAGTCCTGAATTCAGTTTTTGTGCAAATTATGTATTTATGGTAATTGATGTTTGCACTATTTCATTGTCGTATTAATCCTAAAATGCATTTTGTAGGGAACCAAAAAGAGGAATATAATGTGTAAATACGCTTGGTTATTCAAATACAATTTTTTTTACTTGATTGCCCGAACATGACTTACAATTACAATTAACCAAATGTTGATTGGGCAGTTTAGCCAGGTTCAGTTAGAATTAACTCCATAACTTTGCTGAACTTGCAGGAAATGGAATTCATATACGACATGCCGGAGTAGATGGAGAAATTCTACCGTGAGCGGTCGAATCTACGAAAAGTAATTAAGAGCTGTGTAGACATGCAAATGGTAATGCAGCATTCCATGAAGCAGGAAGTTCATTCATGTTCGAACTCTCATTCATGTTTTATGGTTCTTCATCAGATGTTTATGTGTCAATTCTAGAGTCTAGACTCTACACACGATGGCACCTCAATACAGTAGGCTTGGGTATTAAATATAATTGTGAGAAAACGTCATATTGGAAGAGTTCATTGTGATTATAACTTCTTTCGTTTAATATAAAGTTATAAATCTATAGCCTTCAAATTCTGAAATAAGTGGAAAATGAATTTAAGGGTGGCAGCAGACTATTTAGTACATATGGTACATATTATAGAATCCGGATCCTTGCGGATCCTCTTTGTAAGGATCCTAGGGATCTGTGAATCATATCCGTTCATTATACATCGTGCGGTTAGAAATCATTTTAAATATTTTTATTTAAAATTAAATACAAATAGTACCTGACTTGACCACACGATGTATGATGAACGGACACGATTTACGGATTCTCAGGATCCTCACCAAAAGGATCCGGAGAGGATCCTGTTGGCATATTATATGCATTGTTTATATTGCTGAATCAACATTACTGTAGAAGTGAAACCATAGTATGGTTGCATCTTTCTAACTTATGTCATTGTTCTGTAGCTTTCTTCCTTGCCTTGGGATTTAGGACTTGACATCCGTGAAGCTCATGTCTTCTCGACGACCGATGGCTACTGTTTGGATGTATTTGTGGTGGATGGATGACCTGTTGAGGTAGTTTTCTTTTTACGATATAACATATTTATTGTCATTCACTATGTCTTTTCTACTGTCAAAGTTTTGTATCTTGAAATTTTGCATGTTATTATATTATCAAATGAGTAATGTCCTATACAAGAAACGTTGGATGACCCTTCTTAAAATATATGCTGCTACTATATGCTTATTTTTGTTGGCTGTCGATTTTGCTTTACTGCAAGTTGTTTATGTCCTTTCTTTTTGTATGCATGGATGAACGCGTTTTAGTCAGTGTTTATCCTTGATCTATCATATAGATTGCTGCTGTGATTACATGAGTTTTATGCTCATTTTTAACAATTAGGCATCGAAGTTGATCTCTCACTTGGAGTTCACATTTTTTGCACATCATGCGAAAAGGAAATAGAAATAAGAAAATAAATCAGAAGATACAGCATCATACTTCTGGCACTCCCCACAGCAGAGCGCAGGCTTTTTTGCTAGTTCAAAACTAATTGACTGAATAGGAAAAGATAGTAAATTGGGATTGTATATGGTTTACTGGTTGCATAATGTTCTTGTAAGGAAGGGTGGTGTATAATGTGCCTCGAGTAGGAACGACAGAGAGATGGCAACAATGTTCTTAGATCCTACATTTTACATGTTTTTCAAACGTTGTGGAACAACTGGGCTTTCTGCTGTTTGGTTTTGAATATTTATTATCAGTTTGTTGCAGTGAGTTCTCCATGCATTTCAATGCTTCTCGTATTAAAGTTCTTCAGGCTCATGATGTTGTGGTTAACTCCATGAAGGAGGTAGCATCCGAGAAGCTTCTGAATGTGAGCCAAGTAAAATGATAATTAGTTGTCCTATGAGAAAAGCAAAATGATAATTACGGGCAATTTGTGATTAAAAAGTAGTATTAAGGACAAAGAATTGCGTGGCTCAACATGTGATGCTCGTCTATTTCCTATCAAGTCAACAATTTGATGCAGATGCAAGGCTTTGGATGCAGATGCAGGGCTTTTGATTAGGAAATTAGTATTATGGACAAAGAATTTAGATGCAGATGTAGATGCAGAGCTTTGGAGTTTGAGTGTTGTTTTTGGTAAATTGTTAATAAATAATTCAAAGGCTTGGAGCCAAATTCATTAATTGTTTGTCGATATATGTACTTTGCAATGGCAGTAGCAAGGTGCACTGGGTTCAGTTGTTTGTTTTGGCTCAGTTTTTTTCTTTCTTTTTTGTTCAGTGGTTTGGTTTGGCTCAAATGGTTCTATTAGTATAATTGTGATGGCTTGGGGATGCTGGAAAAAGAATATCTAACTGTTTGCATTTTTGTGTTGCAGAAGCTCTGGTTTGGGCCCTTGTGTATGATTTTAACATTCTCAGTCGTACGACAATGAATTTCACTTTGTGTTCGTCATCTCAGAGCTCAGATACCCTTTGGTTGATGGGTTGCCATATACAAACAAGAATATGCTAGAGTCTGAACCTTTTCTGAAGGTTGATAAGTTCAACAAGAAGGATAACACTCAAGTATCTAATCATGATGCTGGAAAGCTCGTGATGTCTAGCAATTTGATGCCTCGGCGCTTGAATGAATCATATGTGGGAAAGAATAACCTCAAGGAACCTGGGCGGAAGCTGGAATTTGTGAGGACATTGTTGATTGACAACTATGACAGCTACTTACAATATATACCAGGAGCTGTCTGTCATTAATGTTTGTTTTTGTTTTTGTTCAGTTGTTTGGTTTGGCTCAAATGGTACACTTTTGATGGAGGAGGCCGAGCGGATCACTAGCAGGGAGCATAGATCGAAAAAGGTTGCTATTATTTCGGGAGAAGGAACTCGTCGTTACTATAAGAAATTAGGCTACGAGCTTGAACGGCCTTACATAATGAAACATCTTGTATGAAGAGATCACCAAAAAAAAAAAAAAAAAAAAAGTAGTTTTCATACAATTTTGTAACATTATCTAAACAAGTTCTAACTTCCATTGCATAACCAGACTACTTGTTTTGAGAATTCAATACACAGTTATATTGTTATATTCATCAGTTCTTTTGTTATGTTCATGAGTTCCCTTCTAACTTTGTTCTATGTTTTTTATTGAGTCTCACTCATCCCATAATATTAGTTTTGTTAATATCTTAATGGAAAAAGAGTTAAAATGGAGCTTCTTTTTTTTTTTTGGTAAAAAAAATGGAACTATTTTCATTATCTTGTTTCTTAGTCCGACATTGCACCAAACGCTTTACTAAGTTAGTTCAGCTTAGTCTAGTCTAAGCCAGTTCAGCTTAGTCCTGAAGTTAGTGCAGTCCGAGATAGTCCAGTACAACAAACACACCCTAAGACCATCTCCAATGGTGACCTAAAACCTAAAAATATTTAGCCCAGAAAATTTAGGTTTTAGCCCAGAAACAGGTTTTCTACTCCAACTCTTCTGACTTAAAATTTTAGCCCCAGATTATCAAAGAATGAATTAAGGCTTTTTTTTTTAAATTAACTTTAAAAAAAAAATAAATTATGTAGACTATCCTAAACTAATTTTATGAACATTTTAACCTAAAAATATTTAAATTCCGATAAATTTTGAAAAATCACTAAATCAATACATGAAAATCAAGATAAACCACATAAACTTAATACCAACGACATTTAATAAACCACATAAATTTAAAAAATAAAAAAGACAATTAATAAACCACATAAACTTAAAAAATAAAAAAAACAATTAATAAACTACATAAACTTAATACAATCGAAAACTCATAGACTACATAAACTTAATAATGATATTCACCATCTTGACTTGGTGATGGACTTGGGTGATAGTCTTGAGATGAATCATCATCTTGAAATATACTCCTTGTGGCATTCCTTCGTAAAATTTCCTTTTGCTTACCACGTAAGTATCTCTTCCTCTCTGGAGTGTATTTGTCGAGGTCCTCCATTCTCAAATTAGTTTCGTACCTTTCTTGCTCCCTATCCCCTTGTTCCTTCATGGCCAAAAGCATTTGGGCCGATTCTTCTTGCCGACGGCACTGGATTTCGTTCATTATTGCCATTTCGCTAGCAAATTGTGCACGTGTTGGATCTTGGGACTTCCCTTTTCTCTTTGCTTCCTTTTGCTTATCTCTACCCGGGGGCCTTGCAAAAGAAGAAGTTGGGGTCATTTGTTCGACACCTTCATTGTTGGCAAAATTCACACCTTCATTGACATCATTTGGGGGTGGGGCTTCATTATGAAATAATCTTCCAGATTGTTGGTTCGCATCGGTTCCCCACCTCGGACAATCCTTGAGGATGTTCCAAGCATGATGCAACTTAAAAACTTGATTTTTTGGTGTAGTTCTTGTCTTGTAAATTGCCATTGCTTTGTCACCCTATGCAACAAATACATAAAAACAATTAGTTGCAAAATACTATTATGTACATGACAACTAAAATATCAACAAATAAACTCACAATTTCTGAGGCGCCCCTTCCACTAAGCATGTCAACCATGGCTCTCTCCAAGCTTCATTTCCACAAAGTGCACGCTTTGTTAATAATCTTCCACCGATCATAAACACCACCAACTTCCATTCGACCGGCGTTGGAGTTTTCATGGAACTTATCAACGATTTTACCCCATAAAACCTTTCTATTTTGATTGGTGCCAACTGCACCATCTTCGCTAATCGAAATCCATGCCAAACATAAAGCAATATCTTCGTCAAAGGTCCAATTACGACCTCTAACATGCTCTTTTGCCATCTTGAAAATTCTGGAAATGAGAATAAATGGTATAAAGAAAAATTGGAAGAATTGTAGGAGAAAAGTGAGTTTTGTGTGGATGTTTGAACAAATACATAGGTATTTATAGAGTTTTTGGTTGAATTTTAGGTTAAATAATTTTTTAAAATTATTCTAGCCGTTGGATTTAAATTTGGACCGTTAGATCTTTTTTTTACTGTTATATTTAATTATATTTGATCTAAACCGTTGGATTCAATAAATACATAAATATAAAACTAAAAAAAAAAAAAAAATTGAACCTGGACAGTTGGATTAACCAACGGCCCATTTAAAGTCACCATTGGATTAACCTAATGGCTACTTTTGCTTTGAAAGCTGAGGGAACAGCCCCACGTGGGGTTGTCGGCTGATTGCAAAAAGGGGCGCGTGCGCGTCTGGCGGAAGGGAAAGTGGGCTTCACAGCCCATGTTTCACTCACAACAGGTAGGGCCCATAATGACTTTTGGCCTAAAAACGGGCTGGTATTTGGCCTTCTTTTAAGTTTTGGGTTTTAGGTTTTATTTAGCACATGGGTTGGAGTGGGTTTTGAGGAGAAAAAAAAGGAGAATTTTAGGTTATAAGCCATTGTTGGAGATGGTCTAATGGGACTCGCCCAGACTAAATTGGACTAAACACTCGGCTAAAGGGGCTTAGCGAGACCCCCCGAAATCGGGTGGACAGCTAAGACCTTAGCTTCCCTCTCCCGTTTCTCACATCCATCTACTTTGTCCTCACTTCCCAGAACCATCTTCAAGACCAGATCCAGAAAAACCGAAACAAAATAGAAGAAAAATCTGCAAACATTCTATTTTGAATACCACATCCAATACCCAAAATCTCAGAAAACCTAAAAAAAAAAAAAATTGAAAGTAAGATGAGCTTGAAATTTTCAATCACACAACACCGAGAAAACCAGAAGCCCAAAAAATCTGCAATGAGGTGAACTTGAAATTTTCAAAATAGTCGTTTTGCATTCTTTTGCCTCCTCTTCATACTCCCCACCTTAGTTTTCGGAGAGTGCACATGTGAAAAAGGACAAGGGGATGGGGACCGGAACAAAATTGAAGCTCTAAAGTGAGAGAAGGGCATGGATACAAACAAGACGATTTCGAATCCGCTTTGTCCTATTAATCGACGTGGAAAGTGAGAGAACGTCAGGATTTGTACAGAGAATCATAGTACTTAGCTAGGAAAGTAACTTAACACCAAATCAGTAGAAGTGAATTCGTTGGATTTGACTGTACAATTGCTTGGTGAACACAGCCAAATACGATGCCAACATATTCATCAAAAATAATTTTGCTTTATTTTGCAGAGTCTGGTATTTGAATATTTTAAATTGGACAAGAAGCAAGCATTGTGCTTTGCCCTGGCTATCTTCATGCAGACTATGCATGCAATATTATACCGGACGGCAAGAATCTTGATCAACTCAGCAACTGATTAATTAATTAGCTTTATCCTCGTATTCTATTACTATTTTTACACCATTTCATTTGAATTTAATCTAAATTATGTGTTCCGAATTAGGGTATAGAGGAGAACACATCTGCTTAGGCGGAGGGCTAGCGCCGGGCGCCTAGGCGGATTTAGGTAATTTTTTTGTATATCTTGTAGATAAGTGCATATTAACACTTACAAAAAATTATACTTGTATGAAATTCATGAATAAGATAATAAAATAATGATAAAATACAAAAAAAATTATCCAACAAATCCAAAATTTAAAAATACATTAAGTATATATGCCATATAACTTAAGACATTGTAAATGATTATGTCTAATTTTTTAAAATAAAAGTAATAATCCCATGTATTGGGTTGGATGGTTCATAATAAAGAGAAAATTCTGATGTCAATATGGGTGGTTCATAATAATATTTTTTAGAGATCATATTCATTTATGTTGAATTTAAAGAGAAATAAAGGTGTCAAATATGTGAATGTGGAAAGGGCACGCTAGGACTCATAAAGATGGGAACTCGGCACCAGAACTTAATGACAATGACATCTTCAACCTGACACCACATGCTTGGACAAGGATTGTCTGCTCTCCCACTTCTGGTGCTTTCCCGTGCCCTCCTGTTTTATGTGGTCACAGTTAAGCCACGTCAACATTTTATATTGTTTTTTTTTATAGAGATAATAAGACAAAAATGAATAGTAATATAAAATATTGACGTTGCTTAACCATGACCACACAAACAGAAGAGCACGGGAAGACACCTGAAGTGGGAGGGTAGACAATCCTTGTCTCATTTTTTAGGAGAAAAATCAATATGCTAGAATTGAGTCACTGACAGCCTATGGCTTTATACAAAAAGCAAGCAATTTGATGCTAGGTGTCCAAAGTTGATTGGAGAGAAACTAAGAAAAAAAAAATTAAATAAGAAAAGTATGTAGCTTGGTCATGTGGTGTGAAAGGAAGAGAGAGAACGTCATCGTCTACCAACTTCCATTGCATAACTAGACTATTTGATTATGATTCCATTAGTATTAATTAGGCTAATAACAAAAAAAAACTTACATGTTGCAAATTATACAATCTAAAATAAATTAGATTTGGTTTAGGTTTCTGGGTAAGCAACTGTCACCTCCATTCAACTTAAATTTAGTTTTTTTTTTTCCCTCAAGTTTGTTTCATGGAATGAATGTTTGATCCTTTGCCAAATAGTTATGAAGAAAAGTTAGAACTTTAATAGTAACCTTAATAGTTTTGAATTTTTTTATATTTTATTTTCAAGCCTTGAGAAGTAAAGACTGTTTCATAATTAAAAGTGTGAGTTGATGATTACATGAGGCCCTTATCATGAAGAATTTAAATAATGTGATGTCTCATGATTATGTGAATGTTTATTAATGTAGTTGTGAACCAAATAATGCAATCATGTCTCATGATTATGTGAATATTTATAAATTTAATTGTGAACCGGAACCTGGATATCGGTTTCAAGTTTTTCTGTACTTTGGAATTTTTTATTTTTTTTCACAATTCAACCACAGAGAAGTATAAGAGGTCTACTCCTAGCACGGTCACTAAACACTATATTTCAGTGACATTTATCCTATTTTTTATTTCACATATGTATTGTTAAGGGCAATTAGATGATATTATGCGCCTATTGGAAATTATATTATTATAATGTTGAATTGAGTAGTCCTGAATTCAGTTTTTGTGCAAATTATGTATTTATGGTAATTGATGTTTGCATCTTTTTCATTGTCGTATTAATCCTAAAATGCATTTTGTAGGGAACCAAAAAGAGGAACATAATGTTTAAATATGCTTGGTTATTCAAATACAACTTTTTTTACTTGATTGCCCGAACATGATTTACAATTACAATTAACCAAATGTTGATTGGGCAGTCTATCCAGGTTCAGTTAGAATTAACTCCATAACTTTGCTAAACTTGCAGGAAATGGAATTCATATACGACATGCGAGAGTAGATGGAGAAATTCTACCGTGAGCTGTCAAATCTACGAAAAGTAATTAAGAGTTGTGTAGACATGCAAATGGTAATGCAGCATTCCATGAAGCAGGAAGTTCATTCATGTTCGAACTCTCATTCATGTTTTATGGTTCTTCATCAGATGTTTTTGTGTCAATTCTAGAGTCTAGACTCTACACACGATGGCACCTCAATACAGTAGGCTTGGGTATTAAATATAATTGTGAGAAAACGTCATATTGGAAGAGTTCATTGTGATTATAACTTCTTTCGTTTAATATAAAGTTATAAATCTATAGCCTTCAAATTCTGAAATAAGTGGAAAATGAATTTAAGGGTGGCAGTAGACTATTCAATACATACGGTACATATTATAGAATCCGGATCCTCGCGGATCCTCTTTGTAAGGATCCTGGGGATCCGTGAATCATATTCGTTCATCGTACATCGTGCGGTCAGAAATTTAAATATTTTATTTAAAATTAAATACAAACAGTACCTAACTTGACCGCACGATGTATGATGAACGGGCACGATTTACGGATTCTCAAGATCCTCACCAAAAGGATGCGGAGAGGATCCTGTTGGCATATTATATGCATTGTTTATATTGTTGAATCAACATTACTGCAGAAGTGAAACCATAGTATGGTCGCATCTTTCTAACTTATGTCATTTTTCTGTAGCTTTCTTGCCTTGGGATTTAGGACTTGACATCCGTGAAGCTCATGTCTTCTCGACGACCGATGGCTACTGTTTGGATGTATTTGTGGTGGATGGATGACCTGTTGAGGTAGTTTTCTTTTTACGATATAACATATTTATTGTCATTCACTATGTCTTTTCTACTGTCAAAGTTTTGTATCTTGAAATTTTGCATGTTATTATATTATCAAATGAGTAATGTCCTATACAAGAAACGTTGGATGACCCTTCTTAAAATCACTATTCTAAAAATCCCCGCCTAGCCCTGCCTAGGCCTCGTCTAGACGTCAGGCGGTTGGCCACCGCCCCGATTAATGCCTAGGCGTTTGAAAATTAAGAAAGAGCGCCTTGACCTATTCAAACGCCCGCCTAGACCGCCTAGACACCGTCTAGCCCACCCAGACCCGACTAGACTCTTGCCTAGGTTGTGACTCACTTAGACAGAAAATAGATAACTTTCATTTTGCATTTTATTTTTTCAATAAATTGTAAGGGGCTTGTTGAATACTTAAAAGAACACACATTATATACTTGTTCCCCATGTTTTCATTATGTTCCAATAGCTCATAATATATATGTCATTCCATTTTGTAGTTTGTGATGAAATCATATATATTTTACGTATAAACAGACATTTATTTACATGAAATATAAAAGATTTAATTAAATCCGCATGGGTGCCCACCTAGACCCCGCCTTGCCGCCTAGGCACTGAGCCCTAACCCGCCGCTCGACTTGCATCTTTTAGAACCTTGCTTAAAATATATGCTGCTACTATATGCTTATTTTTGTTGGCTGTCGATTTTGCTTTACTGCAAGTTGTTTATGTGCTTTCTTTTTGTATGCATGGATGAACGCGTTTTAGTCAGTGTTTATCTCTGATCTATAATATAGATTCCTGCTGTGATTACATGAGTTTTATGCTCATTTTTGACAATTAGGCATCAAAGTTAATCTCTTACTTGGAGTTTACATTTTTTGCACATCATGCCAAAAGGAAATAGGAATAACAAAATAAATCAGAAGATACAATATCATACTTCTGGCACTCCCCACGGCAGAGCGCAGGCTTTTTTGCCAGTTCAAAACTAATTGACTGAATAGTAAAAGAGAGTAAATTGGGATTGTATATGGTTTACTGGTTGCATAATGTTCTTGTAAGGAAGGGTGGTGTATAATGTGCACTCGAGTAGGAACGGCAGAGAGATGGCAACAATGTTCTTAGATCCTACATTTTACATGTTTTCCAAACGTTGTGGAACAAATGGGCTTTCTGCTGTTTGGTTTTGAATATTTATTATCGGTTTGTTGCAGTGAGTTCTCCATGCATTTCAATGCTTCTCGTATTAAAGTTCTTCAGGCTCATGATGTTGTGGTTAACTCCATGAAGGAGGTAGCATCCGAGAAGCTTCTGAATGTGAGCCAAGTAAAATGATAATTAGTTGTCCTATGAGAAAAGCAAAATGATAATTACGGGCAATTTGTGATTAAAAAGTAGTATTAAGGACAAAGAATTGCGTGGCTCAACATGTGATGCTCGTCTATTTCCTATCAAGTCAACAATCTGATGCAGATGCAAGGCTTTGGATGCAGATGCAGGGCTTTTGATTAGAAAATTTGTATTATGGACTAAGAATTTAGATGCAGATGTAGATGCAGAGCTTTGGAGTTTGAGTGTTGTTTTTGGTAAATTGTTAATAAATAATTCGAAAGCTTGGAGCCAAATTCATTAATTGTTTGTCGATATGTGTACTTTGCAATGGCAGTAGCAAGGTGCACTGGGTTCAGTTGTTTGTTTCGGCTCAGTTTTTTTCTTTCTTTTTTGTTCAGTTGTTTGGTTTGGCTCAAATGGTTCTATTAGTATAATTGTGATGGCTTGGGGATGCTGGAAAAAGAATAATCTTGGAGTACAGGAAAAAGAGTATCTAACTGTTTGCATTTTTGTGTTGCAGAAGCTCTGGTTTGGGCCCTTGTGTATGATTTTAACATTCTCAGTCGTACGACAATGAATTTCACCTTGTGTTCGTCATCTCAGAGCTCAGATACCCTTTGGTTGAGGGGTTGCCATATACAAACAAGAATATGCTAGAGTCTGAACCTTTTCTGAAGGTTGATAAGTTCAATAAGAAGGATGACACTCAAATATCTAATCATGATGCTGGAAAGCTCGTGATGTCTAGCAATTTGATGCCTCGGCGCTTGAATGGATCATATGTGGGAAAGAATAACCTCAAGGAACCTGGGCGGAAGCTGGAATTTGTGAGGACATTGTTGATTGACAACTATGACAGCTACTTACAATATATACCAGGAGCTGTCTGTCATTAATGTTTGTTTTTGTTTTTGTTTTTGTTCAGTTGTTTGGTTTGGCTCAAATGGTACACTTTTGATGGAGGAGGCCGAGCGGATCACCAGCAGGGAGCATAGATTGAAAAAGGTTGCTATTATTTCGGGAGAAGGAACTCGTCGTTACTATAAGAAATTAGGCTACGAGCTTGAACGTCTTGTATGAAGAGATCACAAAAACAAAAAAAAAGGGTCTTACATGATGAAACATCTTGTATGAAGAGATCACCAAAAAAAAAAAAAGTAGTTTTCATACAATTTTGTAACATTATCTAAACAAGTTGTAACTTCCATTGCATAACCAGACTACTTGTTTTGAGAATTCAATACACAGTTATATTGTTATATTCATCAGTTCTGTTGTTATGTTCATGAGTTCCTTTCTAACTTTGTTCTATATTTTTTTATTGAGTCTCACTCATCCCATAATATTAGTTTTGTTAATATCTTAATGGAAAAAGAATTAAAATGGAACTTCTTTTTTTTTGGTAAAAAAAATGGAACTATTTTCATTATCTTGTTTCTTAGTCCGACATTGCACCAAACGCTTTACTAAGTTAGTCCAACTTAGTCCTGAAGTTAGTCCAGTCCGAGAAAGTCCGGTACAACAAACACACCCTAATGGGACTCGCCCAGACTAAATTGGACTATACACTCGGCTAAAGGGGCTTAGCGAGACGCCCCGAAATCAGGTGGACAGCTAAGACCTTAGCTTCCCTCTCCCGTTTCGCACATCCATCTACTTTGTCCTCACTTCCCAGAACCATCTTCAAGACCAGATCCAGAAAAACCGAAACAAAATAGAAGAAAAATCTGCAAACATTCTATTTTGAATACCACATCCAATACCCAAAATCTCAGAAAACCTAAAAAAAAAAAAAAATTGAAAGTGAGATGAGCTTGAAATTTTCAATCACGCAACACCGAGAAAACCAGAAACCCAAAAAATCTGCAATGAGGTGAGCTTGAAATTTTCAATCACAGCACCAAAAACTTAGAAAACGCAAACCAGATCCAACCCCCATCTTCTACCTTCGGGCCAATAACACATGCAACCCAATCCCAACTCCTAAAGTTTCAATCTCTTTCTTGCTTTATGGTTTTATTGTGAAGATTTGCAGTCGATTCTTGTTAGAATCTGAACTATTTGATGGTGTATTTGCAACAATTTAGTACAAAGAGGAAGAAGATTTAGAGAGAGAGATAGTACTCGAAATTTTTCAAAGAGAGCTAGAATGCTCTTTTGCCCATTTTTCATTTCATCACACCAGCACTTACATAACCGTTCGAGAGGGAGGGAATCTAGGAGAGCCTATGACCTCATCCAACCATTCATTACAAGACCCTATGAGATCTTAACACTTGCTCACATTTGAGCCTACTACAAATTGATCTAATCTCAGCCCTTGATTCACTAACAACTCTAATTACTCAAACTAACAGCTTACTACAAATAATGAAATGACAGTTTAGACCGTGACTAAAATCATGTAGCACAAATCTCAGCCATATGGCTTGAGTAGTAGCTTCAGAGACACTCATATACTCGGCTTCTGCAGTTGAGAGTGCAACACTTTGTTGCTTTACAAAGGTCCAAGAGAATGCACCACTGCCAAAGCTAAAATCATAACATGATGTGGACTTCATGCCATCTTCGTCTCCACTCCAGTCATTGCCATAGAAACGTATGAGCAAGGCTGCATTTCCCTTTTCATACTTGATTCCATAATCCACAGTTCCTTGCACATATCTGAGGATCCTCTTAGCAGTGCCAAGATGTTTGGTGGACGGACAATGCATGTATCTGGCAAGTACACAAGCTGAGTACATGATATCAAGCCTTGTTGCAGTCAAATACAGAAGGCTGCCAACAATTCTTCTATACAATTCCTCATCTGCAGCGTCACTTTCATCATCTTTTCTTAGTTTATCAGCGAGAGGTAGAGGAATTGAGACATATTTGCAATTCTTCAATCTAAACTTGTCAATCAAACTCAATGCATATTTCTTTTGATGAATGAGGCCTTGTTGCAGTCAAATACAAAAGGCTGCCAACAATTCTTCTATTCAATTCCTCATCTGCAGCGTCACTCCCATCATCTTTTCTTAGTTTATCAGTGGGAGGTAGAGGAATTGAGACATATTTGCAATTCTTCAATCCAAACTTGTCAATCAAACTTAATGCATATTTCTTTTGATGAATGAATATGCTCCCTTCTTGTTGAATGACTCAAATTCCAAGAAAGTGATACAGCAGACCTAAGTCTGTCATCTCATACTTTTTCATCATATCACATTTGAATTATTCAATCATCTGTGAATAACTTTCAATATAAACTATGTCATCCACATATATGGAGACAATCAGTGTTCCCTGTCCATCCTTATGCTTCACGTATAAAGTGGCCTCACTTGGACTCTTTTCAAATCCACACTCCAGCAGGTATGTATTAATGTTGTTGTACCAAGCTCTGGGAGCTTGTTTTCGACCATACAAGGCCTTCTTCAATTTGTACACCTTGTGTTCTTCCCTTTGACAAAATACCCATTTGGTTGAACTATATACACTTCTTCTTCAAGGATCCCATTCAGAAAAGCAGACATCATATCTAACTGGAACATTTTCCACCCCTTCTGTGTAGCCAAAGCAATGAGAGTCCTTATAGTGTCCAATCTAGCCACAGGTGCAAAAGTCTCATTAAAATCAATCCCAGGCTTTTGAGTGTACCCTTTGGCAACTAATCTTACCTTGTGTTTTTGTATAGTGCCGTCCAGATTCAGCTTGGTTTTGAAAATCCACTTCACTCCAACAATTGGTTTGTCACTTGGCCTATCAACCAATTTCCAAGTACCATTCTTCTCAATCATAGTGATCTCATCATTCATTGCTTTCTTCCAAGCTTCATCTTGAGATGCTTCATTGTAGTGCCCAGGATCAATGACATTGAGTCTACACTGAGCAAACACTTCATTCAAGTTTCTCCACTTCTTTGGTGTATTTTCATAAGTTTCTATGAGTTGGATTTCACTCTCCACATTCACAGCATTAGAAACATTACTATGTACATCAGTAATACACTCTTCACCTGTGGTTAAATCATTCGACTTAGAAGAACCAATATTAGATTCCTCACATACACCATTTTCAATCTCTGTTATGCTTACACCTTCATTACCTTCTGAATAGGGCAAATGGATGTGCACTATCTCCATATTCTTAGTTTTAATATTAGTTTTGTTAATATCTTAATGGAAAAGAAATTAAAATGGAACTTTTTTTTTAATGGTAAAAAAAATGGAACTATTTTCATTATCCAGTTTTTTAGTTCGACATTGCACCAAACGCTTCATTAAGTCAGTCCAGCTTAGTCCTGAAGCTAGTCCAGTCCGAGATAGTCCGGTACAACAAACGCACCCTAATGGGACTCGCCCAAACTAAATTAGACTAAACATTTGGTTAAAGGGGCTTAGCAAGACCCCCCCTGGAAATCGGGCGGACTGCTAAGACCTTAGCTTTCCCCTCCCGCTTTGCACATCCATCTACTTTTTCCTCACTTCCTAGAACCATCTTCAAGACCAGATTTGGCAAAACCAAAACAAAATAGAAGAAAAATTTGCAAACGTTCTATTTTCAAAACCACATCCAACACCCAAAATCTCAAAAAACCTAAAAAAAATATGAAAGTGAGATGAGCTCGAAAGTTTCAATCACAAAACATCGAGAAAACCAGAAACCCAAAAAATCTGCAGTGAGGTAAGCTTGAAATTTTCAATCACAGTACCAAAAACTTAGAAAACGCAAACTAGATCCAACCCCCATCTTCAACCTTCGGGCCAATCTCACATGCAACCCGCTCCCAACTCCTAAATTTTCAATCTCTTTCTTGCTTTTTGGTTTGATTATGAAGATTTGCAGTCGATTATTGTTAGAATCTGAACTATTTGATGGTGTATTTGCAGCAATTTAGTATAGAGAGATGTGCTTAAATCATTCGACTTAGAAGAACCAATATTAGATTCTCACATACACCATTTTCAATCTCAGTTATGCTTACACCTTCATTAGCTTCTGAATAGGGCAGAAGGATGAGCACTATCTCCATATTCTCCCAATTTAGCACTGCATCTTCATAAAAAATGACACTTCTGGAGAAAATGATCTTGTTGCTTTTCAGATCATACACTCTATAGCCATTCTCTCTTGTCCCATATCCAACAAACCCTTATATCCAGTTTCATACAGTTTTTGCCTCAACTAAGTATTCTCAAGTGCTTTACTCCTGGTTTTCTACCACAAAACTCTTCAAAATGAGTCTTGTTCTCCAGTGCCTTAGTAAGACACCTATTAAGCAAGTAGATAGTAGTGTGAACTGCTTCACCCCAGAACTTGAGTGGTAACTTCTTTTCATAGAGCATGGTTTTCGCCATCTTTACAATGGTACGATTCTTCCTCTCAACAATGCCATTTTATTGGGGAGAATAAGCAACAGTGAGTTTCTTTTCAATGCCAACATCTTCACAAAACTTCTCAAATTCTAAGGATGTATACTCTCCTTCTCTGTCACTTCTGAGCTTCTTCAAGTTGTGACTAGTTTGTAGTTCAACCATAACCTTGAACATTTTAAAAATTCTGAGTACCTCAGACTTATACATCAAGAAATAGACCCAGCACATCCTTGACTTGTCATCGATGAAGGTAAGAAAGTATATGCTACCACCAAGAGTCTCACTCATAGGTCCACACACATCTGTGTGTACAAGTTCTAGTGGAAATGTTGCCCTTCATCTTTGTTCTTTGTTGAAAGTCTCTCTGTGAGCCTTTCCAATGGCACACCCTTTACACACTTGATTGTGCTTTTGTAAGTGAGGCAGACCATACACCATGCACCTTTCTTGCAGCATTCTCAAACTGTCATAGTTCAGATGCCCAAATCTTCTGTGCCATTTCCATGTATTTTCTTTAATAGTTGCTCTAAGAGGGAAACATCTATTTCCTTTCATTTGCACAGTAGCAACATGGTCTTGCAGATCCCTGTCACCAAATATGCAAGCCATGAAATCACCAAATACTAACCAATACCCATGTTCTGCCATTTGGCCTACACTGAGAAGGTTCTCATCTAAACCAGGTACAATCATAACTTCTGGTTTTTACCTGGTTCCTCTTAATCTCCACCACCAGAGTCTCCTTCCCAATTGAATCAACCAAGTCTCATGTGCCCATTTTCACCTTACACCTTATACTCATGTCAATGTTGATAAGCAATGATTCATTACTAGTCATGTGGTTACTGCAACCACTGTCCAGATACCAAACACCATTTTTTTCTTGCACAAAGGCCTTATGGCAAGCATAGAACATCATTGTGTTGTCTTGAACATGATTCAAATAGTTGGCAGCATATGTTTTCTTAGGCTAATGACAATCTTTCACTATATGTCCAAATCTGTTGCAATTATGGCATTTAGGTTTTCCTTTAAACCAACACTCTCTATAGTGAGCCTTATCACATATTTTGCACTTTTGTCTAGCACCTTCAGGGATCTCACCCTGTCTCTCAGGCTGTCGAGTATTGTTTTCCCATTTCTTAGGCTTGGACTTCCAATTCTTCTTTCCCTTACTGTGATTTCCCTGTGTAAATGGCTTATTCTGTGCTTTAGGTACAAGATTCATACTAGAGAAAGCATACTCAGAGCTTGCAGCATCATCTCTATGTCTACTCAACCTAAGCTCATAACTTTTAAGAGATCCTACCACTTCTTGCACAGTCACAACATTTAAATCAGAAATTTTTTCAATCACAACACAAATTGGATCATATTTACTAGACAAAGTAATTAAAACCTTTTGAAACTCTCTTTGGTGAGTGAGGTTCTCACCATAAGATTTCATCTAATTAATTAGTTCAAATAATCTAGTAAGATAGGTAGATAAAGATACATTTTCTTTCATCTGCATATATTCAAATTCACGACGCAAACTTTGGAGTTTGACAGATCTTGCCTATTCATCGCCATGAAATTCCTCTTAGAGTAGGTGCCATGCACCTTTGGATGTCTATTGGTTCACAATCAGAGGGAAGATTTCTTTAGAGACTACACTCTGAATGATTCCCAGTTCTTTAGCATCCTTCATTAGTTGATCCTCCATAAGTGCACTAAGCTCATCATCGTCTCCTTCAGCGCCATGCTACTCGAATGAATCTTCATTGCCATCTCCCTTCTTTGTTTTTCCCTTTTCTCCTTTCTTCTTCGATTCTGAAATAGTAATCAACTTGTCTACCAATTACCAAATCCCATACGATTTGGAAATGGTGACCATTTTCACCTTCCAGAACTCGGACTCCGTTCCATAAAAAACGGGAGCTTGTAAATCGCTGCTTCCAGACCCAGCCATTTTAGCTTGAATTGGAATGAAATTGAGAGTTTTCTCGTTGGATTCTCTCGCACAATTCAGCATAAATCAACGCCCAGTCCGAAATCGAACCTAGGCTCTTGATACCATGTTAGAATCTGAACTATTTGATGGTTTATTTGCAGTAATTTAGTACAGAAAGGAAGAAGATTTAGAGAGAGAGAGAGTGAAGAGATAGATAAAGTACTTGGAATTTTTCAGAGACAGCTAGAATTCTATTCTGCCCATTTTTCATTTCATCACACCAGCACTTGCATAACCGTTAGAGAGGGAGAGAATCTAGGAGAGCCTATGACCTCATCCAACCATTCATTACAAGACCCTATGAGATCTTGACACTTGCTCACATTTGATCTTACTACAAATTGATCTAATCTCAGCCCTTGATTCACTAACAACTCTAATTACTCAAACTAACAGCTTACTACAAATAATGAAATGACAGTTTAGACCTTAATCAACCAACAATTATGAAGTTGGGAGACGAACAGCTTCTGGGTTTAATTTTGATGTTAATTTCTTTCATCAAAAGAGGGAGATGAACATAGAACAAAAGGAAGAAAATAGGGAGATGAACAAAGAACAAAAGAAGAAGATGGAGATGAAGAGGGAGTGGGACGAAGGAAAAAAAGGAGAAGGACAAAGAAATATTAGGAAGAAAATACAGGGAGAGAGGCGGAGAATTTATGCGTGTTTACCAATCCGTAATCGGAATGAAAAGAAGGAGTCCGATTCCGATTACAGTTCATATCTGTGTTTACTAAAATTAGAAGGAATCAACAGTACGTGGGACCCACACAAATAATGGAATTCAATTCCTGAAATTGGAGGAATTGGACTCTCTCCATGTATGTGGTAATTGAATTCCGGGAGGGTGAAGGAATCTAGAATTCATTTGCTCTTCCTATTGTGCCCTCTTCTCTTATCAATCTATCATTCAACCCAACAAATTAATCTCAGGAGCTTGAATTCTGATAGGGTGAGGGAATCGAAAATCTGATAGGTTCAGGAGGTCTGTGGGTCGCATACGAGATATCATTCCCGAACACCGAATCGCCATCGTTCAAGAGGCGATGTGTTACAACCCGTCCATAATTTTATTTTATTTAATGTGAAAGGATCAAAATGTCCTTAGATGATATGTGTCGACTTTCATTCATTTACTGGTCAGGACACGTGTGACATATTAATTTCTATATTCTGAAAACACTCATTATTATGAACAATTGATCATAATAAAATTAGAACTAGAAGAAATATTCTACGAAACACGTATAAATCATTATATGCAAAGTAGTGGAAAAGATAATAGCACTAGATATAAAGTCTTAATTGTAGAATAAAATAATAAAGAATGAAGAAAAATGAGAGGTCGAGAAGGATCGAGAAAAAGGAAAGAAGGAAGAAAAAAAAGGGCCCCCCGCAGGGGGGCGCTTCCCTTCCAAGGGAGCACTCCCTCTTCTCTTGATTTTTTTTTGGGGCGGTTTGAGAGGACACCCATGGGGAACGAGTCCTGCGAGTCTGATCACAAAAACACTATCAGGGAAGAGAGAAAGAACTGGGAGAGGATGTGCAGATAGTCCTGATGAGCAGCCTTACGAGCTTATTGGTTTCTCCCCATTGGTCGATCCAAAAATAAAGAGAAGAAAGGACAAATGGAAGGAAGGGAGTAGGAATTAATTAGGAGCAGAGAGAAGGGAGTTGAATATATTCATATCCTTCTTGCTTGGGATGTCAACCTGCAGTATGGGTTCATATTCTCAACTCTCTTTATCCTTTCCGTTTAGCTAATTCTTATTAATATTTCTTTCGGTTAATCTGTCGTGGATTAGCTATTGTTTGTAAAAATAGTATTATATATATGCAAATGCCTAAACCCTACAATGGTATAAAAGCCGAAAGGGATGTTTTGTTTAATTGCCCTGTTTCTGAAGACTTGTATTATGCATAAAGCTGTATTGTTGTATCACTACCCTTGGCAAAGTATTTCGACTAGTCCACTTCGGGAAGCTGGTTGTTTTCCAAACGATTGTATACTGAACACATAATTACTTATGAAGAGAAAATATATGCAGGTGGTTTTATCTACATGTGTATCAAGATACATGCATATCTTCCTCGCTCAATCTTTACAATCCAATCGGATTGGTTTTGAAGAAAACAAGCTATTTTATTTGCTACAATTAGTCCAGCTAATTATTATCAAACCATAGTTAGATTATTGCTTTTAAACGTACTATTGGCTCTATGTTTTGATATAGAATTTGAAAGGGGTATGCATATGGTAATTGATTATGATTGTATTTAAATTATATTGGTTGGTAAGGTTAGTGCTGGTATAGATATCAATAGTTTGACAAATCTGATTCGGTGTGATTACTATTTTGATTAAGTGCTTCATGTTTATACATCACTTTCTTTGTTTGAATGTTAAAATGGGTGGCTTAATAAGTATACATATCTATATGCATTACTACACTGAAACCATAGCCAATTTGACAATTCATGTTCTGAAGCTAAGTGCTTATACGCTCATAAGGGTTACTATGTTTACATGTATGTACTAATGACTTGTCGTGATGATAGGAATTTATTGCAGGTGAACTACGAATGGCTTAATCCCTATTGAGGCTACGTAGGTAGTCTAACGAAAAAGTTAGATGCAGCCATAAAATGTACGAGAAATTACTATGAATTCGATTCTTGAGTTGTGCTTTGCCATATCCTGGAGGCGGGGTAAGTTAGAGATATGGGTATTTGGTGATGTCACGTGTCGATCCTGGACATATGTCGGGATCAGGACGTGATATGATGGACCAGCTGCTTCGACACCACTGATACGCACGCGTGGACGTAGCTCTGGGACGATGAAGTCAACGTTAGTATCTCGGGGATGTGCTTCTTGCTCGCCTGCTCATCCTCCTGCGACATCGCGACCTCAAGGTCTAGTTTCTAGGTTTTTTCTTCCGCGGAGGGAAGATGATTGTGGTTGGGCTCTTACTTCGGCTTTTGCACAATAGTGGACTTTAACTCTTTAGGAAAAGAAAAAAAAAATCTTTAGTTTAACTAAGTAAAAATAACTAGTTTAAATGTTTTTAAGAATAAATATAGAATAAATTTTAAAAAGGGGCATTTTAGTAATTATATTGATTTTTATTCCGATTCAGTTGATTTAGTAAACAACTTCTATGAATTCAGTTTCATTCCTATTCCGATTCCTGAACATTTAAGTAAACAGTTTCAACAATAATTCGATTATGATTCCTCCTCAATTTAATTCCTTCTCAATTCAATTCCTCATCAATCCAATTCCTCATATTTTAAGGATGAAATAGGGGATGAACCGAACACAATTGGGAATGGAAGGAGGTTTCTAGAATGAAAAAATAGAAAGAAGTAATGATAAAATATTAGTAAATATTTATTAAATAATGTAAAATATTAATATATATGAATTAAATAATATAATATTAGAATTTGTTATTAGTTTTAGTCCTGATACTACACAACAAAAGCACCTTTAAAATCTCCTATATAAAGGGCTACCAATTTCAAACGTTTCTCTCACTCTTATATGTCTCTTGATTTCTCTTCATTCTCTGCTTATCTGTTTTGTACTTTTAAATTTTTGACCACCTTTTTTGTTATAAAGTAGCGTTTCCAACCTTGAATTTTTAGTCTATTTTTTCTTAGCGTTTCGTAGTACATAATTTTTTCTGCGGTGAGCAAACTTCGACATCATAGTCGTTTTGCATTCTTTTGCCTCCTCTTCATATTCCCCACCTTAGTTTTCGGAGAGTGCACATGTGAAAAAGGACAAGGGGATGGGGACCGGAACAAAACTGAAGCTCTAAAGTGAGAGAAGGGCATGGATACAAATTATGCATTGGAATGCAAGACGATTTCGAATCCGCTTTGTCCTATTAATCGACGTAGAAAGTGAGAGAACGTCAGGATTTATACAGAGAATCATAGTACTTAGCTAGGAAAGTAACTTAATACCAAATCAGTAGAAGTGAATTCGTTGGATTTGACTGTACAATTGCTTGGTGAACACAGCCAAATACGATGCCAACATATTCATCAAAAATAATTTTGCTTTATTTTGCAGAGTCTGGTATTTGAATATTTTAAATTGGACAAGAAGCAAGCATTGTGCTTTGCCCTGGCTATCTTCAGGCAGACTATACATGCAATATTATACCGGACGGCAAGAATCTTGATCAACTCAGCAACTGATTAATTAATTAGCTTTATCCTCGTATTCTATTACTATTTTTTACACCATTTCATTTTAATTTAATCTAAATTATGTGTTCCGAATTAGGGTATAGAGGAGAACACATCTGCTTAGGCGGAGGGCTAGCGCCGGGAGCCTAGGCGGATTTAGGTAATTTTTTTTTATATCTTGTAGATAAGTGCATATTAACACTTACAAAAAATGATACTTGTATGAAATTCATGAATAAGATAATAAAATAATGATAAAATACAAAAAAAATTATCTAACAAATCCAAAATTTAAAAATACATTAAGTATATATGCCATATAACTTAAGACATTTTAAATGATTATATCTAATTTTTTAAAATAAAAGTAATAATCCCATGTATTGGGTTGGATGGTTCATAATAAAGAGAAAATTCTGATGTCAATATGGGTGGTTCATAATAATATTTTTTAGAGATCATATTCATTTATGTTGAATTTAAAGAGAAATAAAGGTGTCAAATATGTGAATGTGGAAAGGGCACGCTAGGACGCATAAAGATGGGAACTCTGCACCAGAACTTAATGACAATGACATCTTCAAACTGACACCACATGCCTGGACAAGGATTGTCTGCCCTCCCACTTCTGGTGTCTTCCCGTGCCCTCCTGTTTTATGTGGTCACAGTTAAGCTACGTCAACATTTTATATTATTTTTTTATAGAGATAAGAAGACAAAAATGAATAGTAATATAAAATATTGACGTTGCTTAACCATGACCACACAAACAGAAGAGCACGGGAAGACACCTGAAGTGGGAGGGTAGACAATCCTTGTCTCATTTTTTAGGAGAAAAATCAATATGCTAGAATTGAGTCACTGACAGCCTATGGCTTTATACAAAAAGCAAGCAATTTGATGCTAGGTGTCCAAAGTTGATTGGAGAGAAACTAAGAAAAAAAAAATTAAATAAGAAGAGTATGTAGCTTGGTCATGTGGTGTGAAAGGAAGAGAGAGAACGTCATCGTCTACCAACTTCCATTGCATAACTAGACTATTTGATTATGATCCCATTAGTATTAATTAGGCTAATAACAAAAAAAACTTGCATGTTGCAAATTATACAATGTAAAATAAATGAGATTTGGTTTAGGTTTCTGGGTAAGCAACTGTCACCTCCATTCAACTTAAATTTAGTTTTTTTTTGTCCCTCAAGTTTGTTTCATGGAATGAATGTTTGATCCTTTGCCAAATAGTTATGAAGAAAAGTTAGAACTTTAATAGTAACCTTAATAGTTTTGAATTTTTTTATATTTTATTTTCAAGCCTTGAGAAGTAAAGACTGTTTCATAATTAAAAGTGTGAGTTGATGATTACATGAGGCCCTTATCATGAAGAATTTAAATAATGTGATGTCTCATGATTATGTGAATGTTTATTAATGTAGTTGTGAACCAAATAATGCAATCATGTCTCATGATTATGTGAATATTTATAAATTTAATTGTGAACCAGAACCTGGATATGGGTTTCAAGTTTTTCTGTACTTTGGAATTTTTTTTTTTCAACAATTCAACCACAGAGAAGTATAAGAGGTCTACTCCTAGCACAATCACTACACTATATTTCAGTGACATTTATCCTATTTTTTATTTCACATATGTATTGTTAAGGGCAATTAGATGATATTATGCGCCTATTGGAAATTATATTATTATAATGTTGAATTGAGTAGTCCTGAATTCAGTTTTTGTGCAAATTATGTATTTATGGTAATTGATGTTTGCATCTATTTCATTGTCGTATTAATCCTAAAATGCATTTTGTAGGGAACCAAAAAGATGAACATAATGTGTAAATATGCTTGGTTATTCAAATACAATTTTTTTTACTTGATTGCCCGAACATGACTTACAATTACAATTAACCAAATGTTGATTGGGCAGTCTATCCACGTTCAGTTAGAATTAACTCCATAACTTTGCTGAACTTGCAGGAAATGGAATTCATATACGACATGCGAGAGTAGATGGAGAAATTCTACCGTGAGCTATCAAATCTACGAAAAGTAATTAAGAGTTGTGTAGACATGCAAATGGTAATGCAGCATTCCATGAAGCAGGAAGTTCATTCATGTTCGAACTCTCATTCATGTTTTATGGTTCTTCATCAGATGTTTTTGTGTCAATTCTAGAGTCTAGACTCTACACACGATGGCACCTCAATACAGTAGGCTTGGGTATTAAATATAATTGTGAGAAAACGTCATATTGGAAGAGTTCATTGTGATTACAACTTCTTTCGTTTAATATAAAGTTATAAATCTATAGCCTTCAAATTCTGAAATAAGGGGAAAATGAATTTAAGGGTGGCAGTAGACTATTCAATACATACGGTACATATTATAGAATCCGGATCCTCGCGGATCCTCTTTGTAAGGATCCTGGGAATCCGTGAATTATATTCGTTCATCGTACATCATGCGGTCAGAAATTTAAATATTTTATTTAAAATTAAATACAAACAGTACCTAACTTGACCGCACGATGTATGATGAACAGGCACGATTTACGGATTCTCAAGATCCTCACCAAAAGGATCCGGAGAGGATCCTGTTGGCATATTATATGCATTGTTTATATTGTTGAATCAACATTACTGCAGAAGTGAAACCATAGTATGGTCGCATCTTTCTAACTTATGTCATTTTTCTGTAGCATTCTTGCCTTGGGATTTAGGACTTGACATCCGTGAAGCTCATGTCTTCTCGACGACCGATGGCTACTGTTTGGATGTATTTGTGGTGGATGGATGACCTGTTGAGGTAGTTTTCTTTTTACGATATAACATATTTATTGTCATTCACTATGTCTTTTCTACTGTCAAAGTTTTGTATCTTGAAATTTTGCGTGTTATTATATTATCAAATGAGTAATGTCCTATACAAGAAACGTTGGATAACCCTTCTTAAAATCACTATTCTAAAAATCCCTACCTAGTCCTGCCTAGGCCTCGTCTAGACGTCAGGCGGTTGGCCACCGCCCCGATTAATGCCTAGGCGTTTGAAAATTAAGAAAGAGCGCCTTGACCTATTCAAACGCCCGCCTAGACCGCCTAGACACCGTCTAGCCCACCCAGACCCGACTAGACTCTTGCCTAGGTTGTGACTCACTTAGACAGAAAATAGATAACTTTCATTTTGCATTTTATTTTTTCAATAAATTGTAAGGGGCTTGTTGAATACTTAAAAGAACACACATTATATACTTGTTCCCCATGTTTTCATTATGTTCCAATAGCTCATAATATATATGTCATTCCATTTTGTAGTTTGTGATGAAATCATATATATTTTACATATAAACAGACATTTATTTACATGAAATATAAAAGATTTAATTAAATCCGCCTGGGTGCCCACCTAGACCCCGCCTAGCCGCCTAGGCACTAGGTCCTAACCCGCCGCCCGACTCGCATCTTTTAGAACCTTGCTTAAAATATATGCTGCTACTATATGCTTATTTTTGTTGGCTGTCGATTTTGCTTTACTGCAAGTTGTTTATGTGCTTTCTTTTTGTATGCATGGATGAACGCGTTTTAGTCAGTGTTTATCTCTGATCTATAATATAGATTCCTGCTGTGATTACATGAGTTTTATGCTCATTTTTGACAATTAGGCATCAAAGTTAATCTCTTACTTGGAGTTTACATTTTTTGCACATCATGCCAAAATGAAATAGGAATAACAAAATAAATCAGAAGATACAATATCATACTTCTGGCACTCCCCACGGCAGAGCGCAGGCTTTTTTGCCAGTTCAAAACTAATTGACTGAATAGTAAAAGAGAGTAAATTGGGATTGTATATGGTTTACTGGTTGCATAATGTTCTTGTAAGGAAGGGTGGTGTATAATGTGCACTCGAGTAGGAACGGCAGAGAGATGGCAACAATGTTCTTAGATCCTACATTTTACATGTTTTTCTAACGTTGTGGAACAAATGGGCTTTCTGCTGTTTGGTTTTGAATATTTATTATCGGTTTGTTGCAGTGAGTTCTCCATGCATTTCAATGCTTCTCGTATTAAAGTTCTTCAGGCTCATGATGTTGTGGTTAACTCCATGAAGGAGGTAGCATCCAAGAAGCTTCTGAATGTGAGCCAAGTAAAATGATAATTAGTTGTCCTATGAGAAAAGCAAAATGATAATTAGGTGCAATTTGTGATTAAAAAGTAGTATTAAGGACAAAGAATTGCGTGCCTCAACATGTGATGCTCGTCTATTTCCTATCAAGTCAACAATTTGATGCAGATGCAAGGCTTTGGATGCAGATGCAGGGCTTTTGATTAGGAAATTAGTATTATGGACAAAGAATTTAGATGCAGATGTAGATGCAGAGCTTTGGAGTTTGAGTGTTGTTTTTGGTAAATTGTTAATAAATAATTCGAAAGCTTGGAGCCAAATTCATTAATTGTTTGTCGATATATGTACTTTGCAATGGCAGTAGCAAGGTGCACTGGGTTCAGTTGTTTGTTTCGGCTCAGTTTTTTTCTTTCTTTTTTGTTCAGTTGTTTGGTTTGGCTCAAATGGTTCTATTAGTATAATTGTGATGGCTTGGGGATGCTGGAAAAAGAATAATCTTGGAGTACAGGAAAAAGAATATCTAACTGTTTGCATTTTTGTGTTGCAGAAGCTCTGGTTTGGGCCCTTGTGTATGATTTTAACATTCTCAGTCGTACGACAATGAATTTCACTTTGTGTTCGTCATCTCAGAGCTCAGATACCCTTTGGTTGAGGGGTTGCCATATACAAACAAGAATATGCTAGAGTCTGAACCTTTTCTGAAGGTTGATAAGTTCAATAAGAAGGATAACACTCAAGTATCTAATCATGATGCTGGAAAGCTCGTGATGTCTAGCAATTTGATGCCCCGGCGCTTGAATGAATCATATGTGGGAACGAATAACCTCAAGGAACCTGGGCGGAAGCTGGAATTTGTGAGGACATTGTTGATTGACAACTATGACAGCTACTTACAATATATACCAGGAGCTGTCTGTCATTAATGTTTGTTTTTGTTTTTGTTCAGTTGCTTGGTTTGGCTCAAATGGTACACTTTTGATGGAGGAGGCCGAGCGGATCACTAGCAGGGAGCATAGATTGAAAAAGGTTGCTATTATTTCGGGAGAGGAACTCGTCGTTACTATAAGAAATTAGGCTACGAGCTTCAAGAGCCTTACATGGTGAAACATTGTCTAAACAAGTTGTAACTTCCATTGCATAACCAGACTATTTGATTATGATTCCATTAGTATTTCCCAATTTTTGATGACGCTAATCAACACCCAGTTTCAACAAGAATTCGATTATGATTCCTCTTCAATTTAATTCCTTCTCAATTCAATTCCTCATCAATCCAATTTCTCATATTTTAAGGAAGAAAGAGGGGATGAACGGAACACAATTGGGAATGGAAGGAAGTTTCTAAAATGAGAAAATAGACAAAAGTAATAATAAAATATTACTAAATATTTATTAAATAATGTAAAATACTAATAAATATGAATTAAATAAGTCTTGATCCTGATACTACACAACAAAAGCACCTTTAAAATCTCCTATATAAAGGGCTACCAACTTCAAACATTTCTCTCACTCTCATACGCCTCTTCATTTCTCTTCATTCTCTGCTTATCTGTTTTGTGCTTTCAAATTTTCGACCATTGTTATAAAGTAGCGTTTCCAACCCTGAATTTCTAGTCTACTTTTGCTTAGCGTTTCGTAGTACGTAATTTTTTTCTGCAATGAGCAAACTTCGACAGCATAGTCGTTTTGCATTCTTTTGCCTCCTCTTCATACTCCCCACCTTAGTTTTCGGAGAGTGCACCTGTGAAAAAGGAGAAGGGGATGGGGATCGGAACAAAACCGAAGCTCTAAAGTACAAAATTGGGGCGATTGCATCCATCCTAGTCGCCGGTGCACTCGGTGTTGGTATCCCAATTCTTGGGAAGACCATTCCTGATTTACATCCCGATAGGAACATATTCTTCATCATCAAGGCCTTTGCAGCCGGGGTCATATTGGCCACTGGGTTCATCCACGTGCTTCCAGATGCTTTTGAGAGCTTGACGGACCCGGCTCTTAAGGAGAACCCGTGGAGGAAATTTTCCTTCACTGGGTTTGTGGCCATGATGGCTGCCATTGGGACTTTGATGGTGGATTCTTGTGCCACTTCTTATTACAGCAGGTCTCACTTCAAGAACAATATTGATGGAGACGAAGAGAGGGCCCAAGAGCATGAGGGTCACGATGTTCATACTCATACAACTCACGGTCATGCTAATGGCGCAGTTGACACTTCACCCTCAACAGAACTTCTTAGGCACAGAGTGATTTCACAGGTAATTTTCTTTTTGAAATTTTTTTTTGGTGATTAGTGGTGAATTTTTTTTTAAAATTAGTTATTTAATTTTGATTTTTGTGGCAGGTTTTGGAGTTGGGGATTGTTGTGCATTCTGTGATTATAGGAATTTCGTTAGGTGCTTCTGAAAGTCCTAAAACAATAAAGCCTCTTGTAGCTGCATTGTCTTTCCATCAATTTTTTGAAGGCATGGGACTCGGTGGATGCATAACTCAGGTAATTTTTTGCCTATAACTATTGATGTCAATATGTCCGTACCCAAGTTGGTTAGAGCAAACAAACTCTGGATGTTGATCGGATATTATTTTTTTAATGTTCTTTGTAGTCAAAATTCAAGAATCGAGCTGTTGCAATCATGTCGTTGTTCTTCTCTCTTACAACTCCAGTTGGGATTGTCATCGGAATTGGAATATCAAAATTTTATGACGGAAGCAGCCCGACCGTACTCATCATGGAAGGCGTCTTTAACGCGGCATCTGCCGGTATCTTAATCTACATGTCCCTTGTTGATCTGCTAGCAGCTGATTTCATGAAACCAAAAATGCAGAGCAATGGAAAGCTTCAAGCTGGAGCTTACATATCTCTTCTTCTCGGAGCTGGTTGCATGTCTTTGCTGGCCAAATGGGCTTAAACTAGTTAGTCAATCAAAAATATTGTCCTTAAGTTTTAGTTTGCTTTTCCTTAAGTTTTCTTGCTTATTCTTTTCCTGAACTTTTGTGTTCTCTATCTCCAAATTTGCATCGAATTATTAATTCAAACAGTGGTTATTTCGTGGAAGAGAACTTCTTTGCAACTCAATGCAAGAGTGGTTATTAGCCATACAGTCAACTTTTAATCTGAACCGTTAATCTAGTCGATCCCTCTACCATGCAGATATGCATCAATGTCAACATCCACCACTTCTTTTCCAATTTATACTTCGAAATTGTGATAGGTGGAAAATCTACGAAGGAAAATCCAACTAGTAAAAAACAGAAAAATAAATAAAATATTTTAAAGACTCTTAAAGAGGAAATGACATGGAGGATTGGGATCAAGACTCTAAAAAACGTTAGGCGCTAGTCGGGCGGAGGGCTAGCGCCTTGCGCCTAGGCGCCTAGGCGGGGTCTAGGCGGCCTAGATGGATTTAGGTAATTTTCTTATATATCTTGTGTTGGAAAAGTTATGGAAAACTGCTATATATATTTTATTATATATTATTAAATAATACACAATAAAATCTCTACAAATGCAAGAAGAACAAGGAATAGAAGAACCTTAAGAGATCGAGGCTACAATTTGATTCTATAGCCTTAAGACAAGATTGCCCCTTAGTGGTGCCTCAAGGTTTGCGTTGGCAAATATCTCCCAGAATACAACAATCTTTCTCTTCACGGAAGTAGCACTCTAATCCACAAAGAACAGCAAACCAAAAGTGTTTAAAACTCTCTCTTTATTGAACACTAAATTACTCTAATTTCTATATGATTTCTGGATGCTATATTTTTATATAAAATGCTTGACTTGGTGGTCTATTTATAGGCATTGACATACCCCATTTTCAAAGATTGCATCTGCTTTCCAAAAGACAAAGGATCCGTCTACACAGAGGATGCATCTGTTTCCAAGGCAGAAAGGATGTGACCTTTGTTCAAACATACATAACCTTTTGGAAATCTGCCAGTCACACCTTTCCATGACCATTTTCATAATAAAATAAAATTAAAAGGTACAATTGCAGACTGCAACATATAGGCAGTTCATGACTAAACCACTTTTCCATTTTAATTTTCATTCACTTGAATATTTAATATTTTAAATATTAATAATACTAATATTTAAATTATTAAATTTCTAACATCTTGTAAATAAGTGCATATTAACACTTTCAAAAAATTATACTTGTATAAAATTCATGGATAAGATAATAAAAGAATGATAAAATACAAAAAAAAAGTATCTAAAAAATCCAAAATTTAAAAACACATTAAGCATATATGCCATATAACTTAAGACATTTTAAATGATTATATCTAATTTTTTAAAAATAAAAGTAATAATCCCACGTATTGGGTTGGATGGTTCATAATAAAGAGAAAATTCTCATGTCAATATGGGTGGTTCATAATAATATTTTTTAGAGATTATATTAATTTATGTTGAATTTAAAGAGAAATAAAGGTGTCAAATATGTGGACATGGAAAGGGCACCCTAGGACACATAAAGATGGGAACTTTGCACCAAAACTTAATGACAATGACATCTTCAACCTGACACCACATGCTTGGACGAGGATTGTCTACCCTCTCGTGCCCTCCTGTTTTGTGTGGTCACGGTTAAGCCACATCAACATTTTATATTATTTTTTTTATAGAGATAATAAGACAAAAATAAATAGTAATATAAAATGTTGACGTGGCTTAACCGTTACCACACAAACAGAAGGGCGCGGGAGGGAACCGGAAGTGGGAGGGCAGACAATCCTTGTCCCATTTTTTAGGAGAAAAATCAATATGCTAGAACTGAGTCACTGACAACCTATGGCTTTATACAAAAAGTAGGCAATTTGATGCTAGGTGTCCAAAGTTGATTGGAGAGAAACTAAGAAAAAAAAAAGTAAATAAGAAAAGTAGCTTGGTCACGTGGTGTGAAAGGAAGAGAGAGAATGTCATCGTCTTCCTCTTTTCATCTTCGCCAAACCAAGAACCAGAAGAAACCCAGAAAGGCCAAAAACAAAAAATGCAGATGATCTACATTCTTGAAAACATAATAAAACTGAAATTCCTGGACCGCCTAGGCCACTCAGTTGCCCGCCTAGGCTGCCCAAGGGCCGCCCAGGCCGTCTCGACGGCCGCCTAATCTCTGCTAGCAGCTGATTTCATGAAACCAAAAATGTAGAGCAATGGAAGGCTTCAAGCTGGAGCTAACATATCTTTTCTTCTCAGAGCTGGTTGCATGTCTTTGCTGGCCAAATGGGCTTAAACTAGTTAGTCAATCAAAAATATTGTCCATAATTTTTAGTTTGCTTTTCCTTAAGTTTTCTTGCTTATTCTTTTCCTGAACTTTTGTGTTCTTTATCTCCAAATTTGCATCGAATTATTAATTCAAATAGTGGTTATTTCGTGTGAGGGAACTTCTTTGCAACTCAATGCAAGAGTGGTTATTAGCTATACATTCAACTTTTAATCTGAACCGTTAATCTAGTTGATCCCTCTACCATGCATATATGCATCAATGTCAACATCCATATTGGAAGAAGATCAGGAAGAAGATCTACTTTCTGTCAGTTACTTTAACCGGCATGGGGTGCTATCATTTACCCTAGCCAGTAGGTAGCATGGGTGTGTGCATGGGGTGTTGTCTAACAACTTGAAGTATGGCTGTCATTCTCACTAATTCAAGGGATTTGCTGATCTTGCTTTAGTTATGTGATTAGTAAATCAACGAAGGAAGATTGTTTCTTGTTCCTTGTTTTTCTCTTCTTCCCACGCTCATATATATGAGCTATCTTTGTACTTTGTTTCATATAATAGAAAATACACCTTCAAAACTGAATATGGTATCAGCGCAGTGATCCTAATCGACCTGCTTTTGAGTAGTTTCTTGAGAGATCTGTGACTTTTTGTTTTTTCTGATTCTCTATCATGGCTGAAGAGAGTTCAGTTCATGGCGAAGAAGTTAGCTCGTATGCTGCGCCATCTTCATTTCATTTAGATGTTGATGTCAACCTAAATCAACGTCTCAGTTCTGTCTTACTAAATGAGTTCAATTATCTTCCCTGGGAGAGAGCAGTCACTCTTGCTTTGGGAGGACGATCGAAACTTGTTTTTGTTAATGGTGTTATTCCAGTGCCTGATGTGTCCTCACCAGATTACAATGACTGGCTGTGCAAGGACCAATTGGTTATGTCATGGCTACTAATTTCTATGGATCGAAAGATTGTAGAAATTTTCAGCTATGTTGAATCCTCCTACATCCTTTGGAAAAATCTCAAAGAAATGTATGGGAATCAGAATAATGCAGCTCGAGTGTTCCAGTTAAAAAAGGATATTGCGGGTCTTCAACAGGAAGGAAACTCATTTGTGCAGCATCTTAGAAAGTTAACCACCATGTGGAACGAGTTGAATGTCTATCGGCCACATACCATTGACGCTGTCGTGTTGACCAAGAGAGCTGAGGAAGACAAAATATTTCAACTTCTTGAGAGTTTAAATCCTGAATACGAAGATCTCAGGAGTCATGTCCTCATAAATCCTGATCTTCCCTCCTTCTCAAGTGTGTGTGCCACGATTCAAAGGGAAGAAACTCGTAGAAAAATCATGACTGTGGAATTAAAGGCAAATATACCAAAAGCTAGGGTATATCTCTCTAACCACAGAACTGATGACGAGAGGGGCTATAAAAGAAAGAAACCTATTGTAAAATATAGCTACTGTGATACTGGTGGACATACATGAGATCATTGCTAGATTCTCCACCCTGAGCTAAGGCCCAAGTCTTCGAGGGATAACAACAAGGGTTTCCCTAAGAGTTCACACAACTCACCCTACAAGGCAAATCATACCGTCACCACTCATTCCGATAGAGCACAGAAGTTCACCTCAAATCCAGCCAACCTGATAAATGAATTTGCTGCCTTCCTTCATAAGAAACAAGGTCATGGAGATAATGAAGGATCAACTAATCAAGGTCACAACAAAAAAACTACTCTACTCAGTCAGTTTGCTGGTTTTTTGGTTGAAAATAAAGGTGTGACACAACAAGATATTCCAGGTATCTTACAATCTTTCTCAACTGCTCTCAAAGTTGGTAATGTGCATGATTATTTTATTATAGATTTAGGAGCTACTGATCATATGACTAACAAGTCTACAAATTTGCATAATTTTGAAAAACTCTCATGTCCATCTCAAGTGTCAGTTGGCAAGGGTGCTATGGTTGTAAGGTGAAGGAAAACACATTTGATTTCTAGTGATGTCGAGTCTGAGGCCCTTTATGTTCCCTCTTTTCCTTTTCAACTCTTATTTGTTGGAAAAATCACAAACTCACTAAACTGTCTTGCTATTTTCTCCCCAAAAACTGTGGTTTTTCAGGATATCACCACCAAGAAGACGATTGGTGAAGGTTTTTTCCTAAATGGTCTCTACTACCTTTCCAAGCATGTCCAATTTCCCAAGGGTTTTCAAGTCACTTCAAGCCTGGTTCAAGAACAACAACTTTGGCACTAACGACTTGCACACCCTTCTGATAGAGTTTTGTCCTTTTTGTTTCCAAACCTGTGCAAAGTTACAAGTTCCTATGATGTTTGTCACTTTTCTAAGTTCACTAGATTACCTTTCACTTCCTCCTTGTCTAGGGCTAGTAATCCTTTTGAAATCGTGCATTCCGATGTTTAGGGACCAGTTCTAGAGTCCTTTGACGGATACAAATATTTTGTAACTTTTGTGGATGATTTCACAAGGATCACTTGGTTGTATCTTTTAAAATTTAAAAGTGAAGTGCTGGAAGTTTTTCAAGATTTTCATAGACTTGTAAACACACAATTTTCTTCAAACATTCATGTCTTGCGATCAGATAATGGCTTTGAATATATGTCCCATAACATGTCTCACTATCTAAGCACACATGGTATATTACATCAAACTGGTTGTGTTGGAACACCTCAACAAAACGGGTTAGCAGAAATGAAGAATAGAGATCTACTTGAAAAAACTAGAGCTCTTATGTTTCACTCGAATGTGCCTAAAAAATTCTGGTCACAAGGTGTTCTTACTGCTGCATATCTCATCAATAGATTACCTAGCAAGATATTGAACTTCAAATCACCTTATGAGGTATTGAAAGATAGACAGATCAATTTATCCCATTTGAGAGTGTTTAGATGTACATGCTTTGTTCACATTCAAGCACCAAATCGTGACAAGCTAGATCCAAGGGCTACCAAATGTGTTTTCCTAGGTTATTCATCCACTCAAAAGGGTTACAAATGTTACAATCCAACAACTAGGAAAATAGTTATTTCAAGAGATGTGAAATTTGAACAAACCATGCCTTACTTCACTCAACCTCTGGACTATTCTAGAGAGGGGGAGAATTTGCTTGATTTTTTCCCAATACCATATCCCAGTGAAGAAGATACAACAGATGATTCAAGGGACCAGGTATTGCATAAGGATGATGTTAGCAACCTGCAGAATTCTCCACATGTGGTCTCTGAAGAACCTATCTCACTAGAACCCTCAAGTAGTCCCTCCAACCAGGAAACTGCTCATGTGCCAACAACTCAATCTCCTACAGTTCGTCGAAATCATCCCCGTGAGAGGAAACTTCCATCCAAGTTACATGATTATGTAACTTACAATACCAGGTACCCCTTGACTTCTGATATTGATTACAGCAAAGTTTCATCCTCTTTTGCTGCATTCCTCAGTGCAATTACTAAAACTAGTGAACCACAAAGCTTTCAAGAAGGTAATCTACATAGTGAGTGGAGAGCTGTTATGGCAGAAGAGCTTTAAGCTCTTCATGAAAACAACACATGGACTATAGTGAAACTTCCCAAAGGGAAAAAGGTTGTGGGAAGTCGTTGGGTATACAAGACCAAGTTCCATTCAAATGGCACAATTGAAATGAACAAGGCTCGTTTGGTTGCTCGAGGATTCACACAAACCTATGGAGTGGATTACAAGGAGACATTTGCTCCCGTGGCAAAGATGAACATTGTGAGGGTGCTGTTATCTGTTGCTGTTAACAATGCATGGCCTCTTTTTCAAGTGGATGTTAAAAATGCTTTTCTGCATGGTGAACTTGAAGAAGAAGTTTTCATGAAACTGCCCCCAGGTCATCCTCAATCAAACAATCCAGAAATAGTGTGCAAACTTCATAAATCCATTTATGGTCTCAAGCAAAGTCCACGTGCATGGTATGCCAAGCTCAGTCATGTTCTAGAAAGAGTTGGTTTCTGTTGAAGCAATGTGGATTCTTCCTTATTTGTGTGTTCAAGCACATCGGGTAAACTTATGGTGCTTATTTACGTTGATGATCTCATTGTGACAGGTGATAATATATCAGAGATTAGTGCTCTTAAACAATATCTCAATCACAAGTTTGCTATCAAAGATCTCGGCATTCTTAAATATTTTCTAGGGATCGAGATGGCATACTCTCACAAGGGTTGTTTTCTAAATCAGCGCAAGTATGTTATTGATCTTCTTCGTGAGGCCAATATGACAGATTGTAAACCTACTCACACACCTTTGAATAGTAACTTGAAGCTGCAAGTTCATGGTGATCTCATTCCCAATATAGAGTATTATCAGAGATTGGTCGACAAACTCATTTTATCTAACTATCACTCGCCCTGATATACAATATGCCGTGAGCCTTGTTAGCCAGGTTATGCATGCTCCAAGCATGGATCACATGAAGATTGTTCATCATGTGCTTCGATGTCTGAAGGGCTCAATTGGTCGAGGGATTCTCATGCGCAACAATAATCATACTCATATCTCAGGATATACAAATGCAGATTGGGCGGGGAACACTCTTGATCGCAAATCTATCACTAGTTTTTGCACCTTCGTATGAGGTAACTTAGTCACCTAGAAGAGCAAGAAACAAAGCGTGGTTGCACACTCTAATGCAGAAGCAGAATACCGTGTTATGGCTTTGACTGCTTGTGAACTTATTTGGCTCAAAAATCTGTTATTGGACTTAGGGTTTCCCCATCAGCGACCTATGTCTCTCTACTATGATAATCAAACTGCGATGCACATAACATCAAATCCTGTCTTCTATGAGCGAACCAAACACATTGAAGTTGATTGCCACTATGTTCGAAATCAAGTGCAGTCCAAGGTGATTGATACACACTTCATTCGTAGTCATGATCAACTTGCAAATATCTTCACAAAAGGATTACCGTTTGCTACTTTCCATCACCTCCTGTCCAAGCTTAGATCAATCGACCCGTTTGATCCAGCTTAAGGGGGAGTATTAGAAGAAGATCGGGAAGAAGATCTACTTTCTGTCAGTTACTCTAACTGGCATGGGGTGCTATCATTTACCCTAGCCGGTAGGTAGCATGGATGTGTGCATGGGGTGTTGTCTAACAACTTGAAGTATAGCTGTCATTCTCACTAATTCAAGGGATTTGCTGATCTTGCTTTAGTTGTTATGTGATTAGGCGTAAATCAAGGAAGGAAGATTGGTTCTTGTTCCTTGTTTTTCTCTTCTTCCCACGCTCATATATATGAGCTATCTTTGTACTTTGTTTCATATAATAGAAAATACACCTTCAAAACTCAATAATCCACCACTTCTTTTCCAATTTATACTTCGAAATTGTGATAGGTGGAAAATGCAAAGCAAGTTTATTGCACTGTGGAAAAAATTGATCCCCTTATTTTCCAAAGTGAAGGAAAAGTCAACAGAGATCTTCAACGAGCGATTGAAAATCTACGAAGAAAAATCCAACTAGTAAAAAACAGAAAAATAAATAAAATATTTTAAATACTCTTAAAGAAGAAATGACATGGAGGATTGGGATCAAGGCTCTAAAAAACGTTAGGCGCTAGTCGGGCGGAGGGCAAGCGACTAGCACCTAGCACCTAGGCGGCTAGGCGGGGTCTAGGCGGGCGCCTAGGAAGCCTAGGCGGATTTAGGTAATTTTCTTGTATATCTTGTAAATAAGTGCATATTAACACTTACAAAAAATTATACTTGTATGAAATTCATGGATAAGATAATAAAAGAATGATAAAATACCAAAAAAAAAAGTATCTAACAAATCCAAAATTTAAAAACACATTAAGCATATATGTTATATAACTTAAGACATTTTAAATGATTATATCTAATTTTTTTTAAAATAAAAGTAATAATCCCACGTATTGGGTTGGATGGTTCATAATAAAGAGAAAATTCTGATGTCAATATGGGTGGTTGATGCGTGATTTATACGCACACAAATTAAACCCTCTTTTTATCAATTGTAGTATAAGTATAAGTAGGGATCGTTCTGGACCGGGGATTAGGAGGGATTGTTAATCACTTGGAAACTGACTCAAAAACGTAAAAACAATATAAAACACTAAACTAGACTCAAAGAATGCGAAACTAAACGTTAAAACACTAAGACAAACCAAAAGACTCAAAATGCTTTAAAAACACAAACTAAATTGATTTCTAACTAAATTGAACATTAAAGCAAAAGGAGGATTGAGGTTTGACAAAAATTGAAATAACGAAACAAGTTAATAAACTAGACAGAATGTAAATATGAAATTGATGAAATGGTGTTGAAGTTTTCCTTCTTCGGGCTAGAATATTTTTAGTATAATGGCACAAGTAAGGGTGTCGAAACCACAGGGACTAATTGGACCTAAACAACTACTTGTTTTGCAAAAACTCTATAAGAGAAACAAAACTAATCAATTTAGGCAGATTTGTTGTTGTAACTTGAAAGCACAAGAAAATGAAGTAGACACAAATAAATGAATCAACAACTAATGAAAAGAGATAGCACAAATGGAGATGAAGCTAGAGATTCGATTTCACCATTGCTAAGCCAAGTCCATGCTTGTTAAGTCAGATTATACTCATCCCTCTACTTATTTCTTGGGTTTGTTTCACTTAGATATGATCAGCCATATGATGTGTGGACTTGATCAAATGTCCCTAATCATGAACCTAATTGTGATGTGCAACTTTGGTCCCTAATCAAGAACATGACACGCACAAGAAACTTTCATAAAACCAAAGGAAACACTCGGCAGGTTGTTTGCAAAGCATTCCCTTCATTCATTCACATATCCACCAAGAGTATGCATGATGTGTGCTTTACTCTTGGCTAAACAACCTGTGGTTAAATCAAATGGTGATCAAGCATTAAAATCAACACACAAAGTCACAATTAAATCAGAGAATGAAACAAGAAATAAATGGATCAACTGAGCATTCTGAATTAACTACATGGCAATCTTGCAAGGCTACATCGAATCCCTAGAAAGAGATTAGTTACACTTCATGTTTATAGAATGTTTGATATAAAAATATACAACATGAATGAACATAGAATTAAGGAGAAAGAACCCTTGAAGCAAAACTGATGTCGAAATCCCTTAAGAGTTGCCTTCGGTGTGGTGCTCCAAGTGTGTTGTAACTGAAGGTGGAGAGGCTAAGGTTGAATGGTTTCTGCGAATGGGAGAGTGTATCTAATGGAATGAAGCCGATAGGAAGTTCCTCATGGTACAAAACAAAGAGAATCAAAGAAACACCTAAACATTCCAACAACTCAAACTTGAATTGTATGAACGTTTAGGCCCTCTTATCTTCCTCTTCGTCGTAGCACAAGGTCTAAGGGATGTTGTTGGTGTGTTGAATGGATTGGGGAATTATGGAAATGGATGAGGAGTGGTGTTTGGATTATAAGGGAATGGGAGCTCACGGCAATGAGGGAAGATTGGATGTGTTTGTGGTGTGTTGTGTATGAAAATGAGATGTGATTTTTGTGTATGAATGCATGGGTTTTTATAGGGGGAATGGGAGAATATGTGGGTGATTGTTTAAGAGTGAATGTGGTTGTTATGATTGAGAGTGCATGTGGATGAAATGATGAAGTAGGAAGGTGGAAATGCATGTGTTGAATTGGTGGTGCAATGATGAAAGAGTAAGTGCATGTGTGTGTGAATGGTGGTAGCTAGGGTGAATTATGATGAATGCATGTGGAATAAAGATGGAGAAGGTGGTGTAATGATGAAGGATTAAGTGCATGTGTGTGTGAATGGTGGTGCAATGATGAAAGAGTAAGTGCATGTGTGTGTGAATGGTGTTTCTTGATGGTTTTGGGGTTGTGATGCATGTGAATGCATGTGGCTAAGGGTTGTTGATTGGGCTAGAGGTTTTGCATGGCTCAAAGGATTGTTTGATTGGGCTAGGCCCTTTGTTTTATGTCCAAAGTGCATACAAGGCTTTCAAATTCGTCCAACACTTTGGCTCCAAGCATATGCTATCCATTCCAAGCCCAATTTTGCTCCAAAATGCATCTTTTTGCTTCCTTAGCCATAAGAACCTAAAAACACACGAAAATGGCTTAAACTACTAAAACAATTATGAATTAACAACATAGATGCACGAAAACAAGCTAAGTAAGTCGCCTAAATATGCTCCTATCAGTGGTTCATAATAATATTTTTTAGAGATCATATTAATTTATCTTGAATTTAAAGAGAAATAAAGGTGTCAAATATGTGGATGTGGAAAGGGCACACTAGGATGCATTAAGATGGGAACTCTGCACCAAAACTTAATGACAATGACATCTTCAACCTGACACCACATGCTTGGACAAGGATTGTCTGCCCTCCCACTTCTGGTGCCCTCTTGTGCCCTCCTGTTCTGTGTGGTCACGGTTAAGCCACATCAACATTTTATATTGTTTTTTTTTATAGAGATAATAAGACAGAAATGAATAGTAATATAAAATGTTGACGTGGCTTAACCGTGTGATAGGAGCATATTCATGCGACTTAAATGGCTTGTTCTCGTACATTTACGTTATGTTTCTTTAGTTATTTTAGTTCTTTATGCTTCTTTTGTGTGTTTTCAGGTTCTAAGGGCTTAGGGAGCAAGAAAGTGCATTTTGAGGCTATTTGGAGCATTTTTGGGCATGGATTGGATAGCTTATCCATAGAGCCAAAGTTTGGACGAATTTGAAGGCCTTATTTTCACTTTGGACATAAAACAAAGGGCCTAGCCCATTCTCTCTTAAACCAACCCCAAGGCCATGCATTTCCTTCCAAAACCCACAATCACTTCAAAGGCCATGCAAATCCATATTCAACACCTTAAACTACAACCATGCATCATTACACCACCTTCTCCATCTTTATTCCACATATAATTCACCTTAGCCATCACATTCACACACATGCCGTGCTTCCCCCTTTGTTCCCACCAAACACATGCACTCAAACAAAGCCAACCTAGCTAACCCTACATGCATTTTTTATTCACTCTTCATCATTGCATACATCACCAAACACTTCCATTGTTGCCGTGCCCTTCCCTTCCATTTTCTGCACCTTTCCTCCTTGAAATTCCACATGCTTTCATCATCATAACCCACCTACAATCCACCTAATTCACAAAGCTTTTTCCAACAAACAATTTCACCAAACACATGCACCAAAACCTTCAATGCCGTGGGATCCATTGCATTTCCAGCATTCCCCTTGTGCAATTCCAGCTTTCCACCCACTTTCCTAGCTATTTTTCAAATGCTTTGCAGCCACATTCTCACCCACTCTCTCCCTATATAAACCACACACACTTCATTCATTTGTGATTCATTCACTCCCCATTCAATTCACATCTCATTTTCATACACAACACACCACAAACACCTTCATTCTTGCCGTGCATATCCCTTCATTTTCTGCATATTTTCTCTTCATTCCAACCACTCCAACCACTCCTCATCCCCCAAAAACTCACCTTAGACCTTGTGCTACAACAACGAAGAAGAGAAGAGTGCCTAAACGTTCATACAATTCAAGTTTGAGTTGTTGGAATGTTTAGGTGTTTCTTTGATTTCAATGTTTAAATTCAATTTTCTTTGTTTTGTAATGGAAGAGAAGAGTGCCTAAACGTTCATACAATTCAGTTTGAGTTGTTGGAATGTTTAGGTGTTTCTTTGATTTCAAAGTTATGAGGAACTAAACCCCCTTTAGCTAGGGGGTGATTCGAAACTATGTTTATATTTGCAATTTGAATTGATTACGTTTGGTTGGAATTTCATAAGTTGTGGATTCAATTCGTTTAACTGTTTGATTGATAACTTATTTATGTATGTTCATTGAGATTGCAAGCTTAATTTTCATGCATAAATATGACGCTAGAATATAAGTGAATTTCACCTAATCGTTATGAACTTATATTCACAAGTAGTGGAGGTTGCTTATAAACAATCGCGTTAAACGAATTCTTGGCATAAGTTTCATGCGTATTCCATAGTAACGAATGCCTCGTCGATGTTTATGATTTCCGTTGAACTTAATGATCTTTGTTGAATGTCTCTATCATGCGTATTCCATAGTTAGGGACTTTGATTAAGAATAATTTGGTTGTAATGCGTATTCCATTCAATCCAACGAATTTAGGGAAATCTGAAAGTTAATCTAAGCGGATCTAATTAACTTGGAGCATTGAGTTTCACAACTTATCGAAAGACCAACTGAGAATCAATTTTGTATGCAAGTGTAACATGTGTGGAGAAGAACCCCTTGGCTATTCCATCATCCATATTTTCATCACATTCATATTTACATTTTGCCTTTAATTATATTCTGTCTTTTTAATTTAATATCGTCCAAACACATTTCCCCCATATTTCGTTGAGTCTTAATCATTCGTATTAGTTTTATTTTTGTATCTTTAAGCTTTTGGAGTCATAAACACTTGCAAATTCGTCTAAATCAAGTTCTAGCTTCTATTTGAGTCAATTTGATTGTTTTAGACAATTTGAGTTTTTCAAAGCCATTCTGAGTCATAGTAGTCTTGTTAAGAGTATTTTAATTTAGTTTTTATGTTTTTAAGTCAATTTAAAAGGTTTTAGCAAGCCCTCCTAATCCCCGGTCTAGAACGATCCCTCACTTATCCATTCTACTACAATTGTCAAACGAGGGTTTAATTTGAGTGTCAAGTAAATCTCGCATCACCGTGACCACACAAATAGGAGGGTACGGGAGGGCACCGGAAGTGGGAGGGCAGACAATCCTTGTCCCATTTTTTAGGGGAAAAATCAATATACTAGAACTGAGCCACTGATAGCCAATGGCTTTATACAAAAAAGCAAGCAATTTGATGCTAGGTGTCCAAAGTTGATTGGAGAGAAACTAAGAAAAAAAAATTAAATAAGAGAATTAGCTTGGTCACGTGGTGTGAAAGGAAGAGAGAGAATGTCATCGTCTTCCTCTTTTCATCTTCGCCAAACCAAGAACCATAAGAAACCCAGAAAGGCAAAAAAAATAAAATTGCAGCTGATCTACATTCTTGAAAACATAATAAAACTGAAATTCCTGGACCGCCTAGGCCACTCAGTCGCCCGCCTAGGCTGCCCAAGGGCAGCCCAGGCCGTCTCGGCGGCTGCCTAATCTCTATCCCGATTTTGCATTAATCCCCTCAGTCGGCCACCGCCCAGCGCCTAGGTCGATTTTTAGAACACTGATTGAGATGGTCATTTTTGGCTAAACTTATATTTTGACTTTCAAAACTCCAAAAGTACAATAATAAGTGTTGACTCATAAAACACCTTTGCTTTTGAGAATCTTAGTTTTTTTAAGGGGTCTGAGAAGTGCTTTTATTGATCATGTGTTTGTTTTGTTGAAGGGCTGTGAGAAGTGCTTTTATTGGAGTGTATGCTTGTTTCGTTGAAGGGTTCTAAAAAAGTAGTTTTCATACAATTCTGTAACATTATCTAAACAAGTTGTAACTTCCATTGCATAACCAGAATATTTGTTTTGAGAATTCAATACACAGTTACATTGTTATATTCATCAGTTCTTTTGTTATATTCATGAGTTCTTTTCTAACCTTGGTCTATATTTTTTATTCAGTCTCACTCATTCCATAATATTAGTTTTGTTAATATCTTAATGGAAAAGGAATTAAAATGGAACTCTTTTTTTTTTTTTTGGTAAAAAAAATGGGAACTATTTTCATTATCTTGTTTCTTAGTCCGACATTGTACCAAACGCTTCACCAAATCAGTCCAGCTTAGTTTAGTCTAAGCCAGTTCAACTTAGTCCTGAAGCTAGTCCAGTCCAAGATAGTCCGGTACAACAAACGCACCCTAATGGGACTCGCCCAGAATAAGTTGGACTAAACACTTGGCTAAAGGGGGTTAGCGAGACCTCCAGAAATCGGGCGGACTGCTAAGACCTTAGCTTCCCCCTCCCTCTTCGCACATTCATCTACTTCGTCCTCGCTTCCCAGAACCATCTTCAAGACTAGATCCAGCAAAACCGAAACAAAATAGAAGAAAAATCTACAAACGTTCTATTTTCAAAACCACATCCAACACCCAAAATCTCAGAAAACCTAAAAAACAATCTAAAAGTGAGATGAGCTTGAAATTTTCAATCACACAACACCAAGAAAACCAGAAACCCAAAAAATCTGCACTAAGGTGAGCTTGAAACTTTCAATCACATCACCAAAAATTCAAAAAACGCAAACCAGATCCAACCCTCATCTTCTATCTTCGGGCCAATCGCACATGCAACCCGCTCCCAACTCCTAAATTTTCAATCTCTTTCTTGCTTTGTGGTTTGATTGTGAAGATTTGCAGTCGATTATTGTTAGAATCTGAACTATTTTATGGTGTATTTGCAGCAATTTAGTACAAAGAGGAAGAAGATCTCTCTCTCTCTAAGCTGGATTAGACTATCTCAGATTGGACTAGCTTCAGGGACTAAGCTAAACTAGCTTAGACTAGACTAAGCTTGATTGACTTAGTGAAGCGTTTGGTGCAGTGTCAGACTAAAAAGAAGGATAATAACAAACTACAATATTATATTTTTTTAATTCATATCTAATAATATTATATAAATTAATTCTATCTTTTTTATTCTAATAAAACTCTCCCTCTCTCTGGAAGCCTCCATCCTTTTCTCCCTCTTTATCTCCCTCGTTCTCTCCGTCCCACGCTCTCCTTCCCTTCCCTCTTTTTTTTCTAATTAATTGCCAAATATTTTTTTGCAAAACGAAGAATCGAGCTTGGTTTTTCAGGTTTTTATTTGGTGCAAGATTCCAACTGGAGAAAGCTTTCCAAGTCTGTGGATTCAATCGGAGCGGCAAGTCTGTGGAACGGCGGAACTGGCCTACAGCGATGCTTAATAAGCTGACCAGCGACGAGTCGGGGTTTGTGGAGTCGGGGAAGTGAAAGACGGCGATGTCTTGGATTTCTTGGATTCGTTTATGTCAAACCCAATATTGCAAACTTGGAGATCTTCTGAGATGGAGAAGAAGAAGGAGGAGGAGAGAGAAAGTCAGAGAAAGGGAAGGCAAGTTGTAGTTCAGGCCTGGGGCGAAGCGAAGCAACACGAGGTGAAGCGAAGAACAGAAGCGGGACTACGAATCCCCTCGTTTTTGGTGGCTTTTGCTAAGCCCACCTAGTGAATGATTTAGTCGACATGAGTCTGGCATAATCCCATTAAACACAATCCCAATTTACACCAAACACAGGACTACTGATTCTAGCTAAGTAATCCAGTCCACTAAAACTTAAGTCGGCCAAACAAACGTGCCCTAATGGGACTCGCCCAGACTAAATTAGACTAAACACTTGGCTAAAAGGGCTTAGCAAGACCCCCCGAAATCGGGCGGACTACTAAGACCTTAGCTTCTCCATCCCTCTTCGCACATCCATCTACTTCGTCCTCGCTTCCCAAAACCATCTTCAAGACCAGATCCAGCAAAACCAAAACAAAATAGAAGAAAAATTTGCAAACATTCTATTTTCAAAACCACATCCAACACCCAAAATCTCAAAAAACCTAAAAAAAATAAATAAATAAAATCTGAAAGTGAGATGAGCTTCAAATTTTCAGTCACACAACACCAAGAAAACCAGCAACCCAAAAAATCAGCAGTGAGGTGAACTTGAAATTTTCAATCACAACACCAAAAACTCAGAAAATGCAAACCAGATCCAACCCCCATCTTCTACCTTCAGGCCAATCGCACACGCAACCCGCTCCCTACTCCTAAATTTTCAATCTCTTTCTTGCTTTGTGGTTTGATTGTGAAGATTTGCAGTCGATTACGAAGTTGGGAGATGAACAGCTTCTGGGTTTAATTTTGATGTTAATTTCTTTTATCAAAAGAGGGAGATGAACAGAGAACAAAAGGAAGAAAATAGGGAGATGAACAGAGAACAAAAGAAGAAGATAGAGATGAAGAGGGAAAGGGACGAAGGAAAAAAGGGAGTGAGACAAAGAAAAATTATAAGCTAAGAAGATCATGTTTTCAAACCTGATGCTAAAGTGATTATAAGCATTTACCTGACGCAAAGAAGATCATGTTTTCAAACCTGATGCTAAAGTGATTATAAGCATTTACCTGACGGTCGAGCTTCTAGTTCAAATTCCCCTCCCCCTATACGTTTGTCGTAAAAATAAAATAAAATCTCTAAATCCCTAATCTGAATCCCCCAACTCCTAAATTAGGGACTTATACAAAATCCGAAATTCGACATCACTTGAACCTCTAAAATCCCCAACCAAACATAAATTAGAAACCCCTAAATCTTAAATCTCTAAATCAGAATCTAGATACAAACCCTGAAATTAAAAAATTGCAAAAAAAAAATAAAAATAAAGAAAGACTTACAAAGCCGGCTGGAGCAATGGAACGGAGCAGCTGGATTATTATATGGAAGGGGTGTGATATCCACACACCTTACTTCTCCCACATTTTTTTTGTTTTCGGCTGTCGGATCGGATGAATTGAAGAAGATCAACGGACATAAATTAACAAAGGGTGTGAGAAATAAAAAAAATGTGGGGATATATGGAATGGAGGAGGCTCGAGTGGTTTGAAGGGAGAGGCATAAATGGTTTTTTAATTTTTCATTTTGGGTAAAGTACAAAAAACTACCTTAACTATTGGTCTCACGATACTTTCATACCTCATCTTACGAATTTGTGCCAATGTCATACCTCCGTCAGTTTTTCTGTTAGTTTCTCTGTTAAGTGCTGACGTGACTTGGCTTAAATAGTGACGTGGCTTAAATAAATTAATTAAATATTAAAAAAATAATTAAATATTAAAAACTAAAAAATTAAAATCATTTAATATTTTTTTTTACATGGGGACCCACCCCTTTTCCCCCTCCCGTCTTCCCCAAATCCAATCCACCCTTTTTATTCCCCATCCACCCCTTTTCTCCCTTCTCTCATCTGCAACCCTACCCACATTTCTCTCATCTACAACTCGCACTTACCCTCCCTTCTCTCCTCTTCATCGTCGACTCCATCCACCAACGATCATCACCTTCTTCCCCATTCTAACTAGTGACATCAAAGTCGCCGATCTCCGGCACACCAACCTTACCCCTCTCCGGGTACCCACTCCCTCCATTGATCTCCTCTCATTCCTTATCAAACTACCCATATGGGTTCGAATACTTCTGCAAATCCTTAACAGCCTTGTCACCCCACGATTACCAAGTAATCAACTTCGTCGTCGGGTTTGTAGAAGTTAAGGACTGCCTCGTCACCTCCCTCTGCTCCCACAGCCCAACACCATCTTCAAGCCCAGCAAAACGTAGCAGCAATCCCACGCCTACCACCGCTGTCGAGTCTCTTGTGAATACAACTTGGGTTTTTTTTTTTTTTTGGGAAAAATTGAATGGTTTTGCTTTGTTTGGTTGCTCGGAAAATGTGGTAGAAAGGAAATGAATTTTTTTGATATTCTGAAGGTTCCATTTTCTTAAAAAAGTGAGGTTTGAACTTTTGTTAATGGTGTGTTCTCAGGATTGGTGGGTGCTTTGTTTTTTATGCATGCTTGTAGGTTAGAAATAGAGAGAGCGACGGAGGAAGAGAAGAGAGGCACCTGGTGGGAATGAGAGTTGCTGGTTTGGGGTGGGATCTAGGTTTGGGTTAGGGGAAGACGGCAACCTCGTCGGCCCCCATCTTGACAGCTCTCACTCTCTCCCTTTCTCCTTGACAGCTTCGGAGACGGCAACGACAGCGGATCGGCGGTGGGCAATGGAGTGGGAAAGGGAAGCGGGTCAGAGCTTGCAGGTAGTTCCGAGAAATGAGGGCGGATGAAAAAATCCAGGTGGGTTTGGGGGGTTCTGGGCACGGCGAGAGAGAGAAGTGGGGAGGAAGGGACTACAGTGGAAAGGAGAGGGAGATGCGAGAGAGAGAGAAGGGAGAGAGAGAGTGGTGGAGGAAGGTTGGGGGGGGACGGGTGGGAAGGGGTTTTGGGGATGCAAAGAAGAGAGAGAGGCGAGAGAGAGAGGAGAGAGAAAGATTTAATTTTTTTTTAATTATTAAAATATATATTTAATTATATTTTAATCCAATTGGATTAGTAAGTGACCCCCATATCTAGTCACTTAACAAAGAAACTAACAGAAAAACTGACAGAGGTATGACATTGGCACAAATTCATAAGATGAGGTATGACATTGTCATTTTAAAAAGATGAAGTATGAAAGTGTCGTGAGACCAATAGTTGAGGTAATTTTTTGTACTTTACCCTTTCATTTTTATAAGGAGATGTATTGGGTTGGGCTCGCACTATCCCCGAAGAGAGTTTCTCGTTTCCTAAAACAGAGTCATTTTTCAGTCGCCTGTTTCCAGAAACAGGTTATTGAATTGGCACCGACCGCAGCTTCTGAAAGGAATTGTCTGGCGAAAGATCATTTCCGGTCGGCAGGTGTTTGGCGGTGCCGAGATTAGAGCATGGTGGTGGACAGCCGCGACGGAGGATATCTGATGGGGTGAGACTTCATATTCTCCGATCTGCTCAAATGGAAAGTTCTGATCATGCGCCGTCGACGGGGGTAGACAATGAGAGAGAGAAAGAGAGACGCAAATGCTTATAGCAACCCCATTTCGTTTTTAGAATTGAATAACTTGCTAAATTCAGTATTAATTTTCAAATGAAAAAAGAGAGATGATACTAATTTTCAAACTTTGTATAATTTAGGATAAAAAAACTTAGTTTGGGAATCCTTTTAAAAAGACTACGGGCGTTTTTCGGAATGCTATTAAGACGACTTTAAGCGTTTTTGACGAAAATGATTTTAGAATCACTACTTACAAAAAAACGCAAGTGAGTTCTTTAAAAACACCTACTTTTGGAATTCAAAAATATTTTCTTAAAAAGTCTTTTCAGCCATTTTAAAAACACTTTCAAACGAATTCTTAAGTATATGGCATGAGTCCGCTGTTATTTGACACTGAACGCAAATTTAGAGGTCGAAATAGAAGGAAAATATACAAGGACAAATTACAGTTTACACTCTGAAGGTTGGATGCAATTACAACCTCATACACCATCTTTAAAATATTTTAATTTTATATATGTACTTGTTATTTCTTTTCAATGTCATACATCGTTACATTTTATGTCAACTTGACTATTAAATGATTGCCGATGTGAGTCTAAATTTATATCATACGGAATAAAAAAGTAGTAAACAATATATGGTATCATGTAAAATTTAGTACAAAGCTTCGACAAAAATCTAATAAAAAAATAGTAAACATTTTATGTCACATTCCTCCTCATGCTCAATTCAATTCATCCCATTCTGATTACGAAATAGTAAAACAAGCCATAAGTGATCTTATCTTAAAAACCAGTTTCATAATCATTTTTATGCAAACTTAAGCAAAAATCAAAGGAACTGAGGAATGATAGTCACATAGATATAGAAGAAATGTAACAAGAATTCAGCCAGAAAGGGACACAACTAAGGCATACACACCAAGCTTGATTCAAACCACGTGAGAAACAACTTAATGGAAGTAGAAGATTTTGATTCAGAAATAGTAAAACTGGCAATGGCATTGACAGCAGTAGAAGAACCGCTACCACCATCAGAATCCAACTTTTATCTACAATTTGAAAGGACTTGCAACTCCGATAAAAGCACTTAAAAACAGAGAATGATAAAGAAGTGAGCTGATTAACTAGAATACATAATAGGTATGCCAGCCCTAAGTTCCAAGTAAAAAGACCATCACCGAGAAACTTCATTCAAACGCCCACTGGTTCTCACGACGAACTTCCTCCTCTTCCTCCTGGGTGAAGTCGTTCTTGATGTTGAAGGTCTTTCTGATCTCTTCTGGAGTCTTACCCTTGATCATGTCTGCAACTGTCTGGCATGTCAGGTCCAAAAGGCTCTTGATGTTCAAGTAGTTTGCAGCCTGTCCATACCAATATCATCACATTAGAAAAACTTAAATAATGCCAGTTTCTGCAATTAGCCACTCACAGAAATAATGAAAACCAACTGATCACATTACAGTAGTTTCTGCAAAAGCTTACACACTACATTCATAAACCAATTAAACCGATAATACTATCGCCACAGACTGAATAATGATGATACGCATGGAAACTAGTTATTTGTTTCGCCACTCTACAAATTGACACACCACAAATGTTGCAGAAAGAGGCACATTCTCTTATTAACAAACTTAATCACAACTTAGACAAGCAAACGTCGAAAGGCAAAAAATTTCAATACGAAGATATTCCTCTTTATCTCAACTTCAAACAGAAGCACAAGACAAACTTGAAGTAGAAGCAGAAGTAGAATCAGAACAAGCACAGTAACATCAAAAGCAACAAAATCAAACAATTCAAATGAACAGACACCACTGAATCAAATCCCTAAACAGAAACAAAGTAAAAAATAATCGAATTGCATCGCATACCAAACCATCATAGAAAACCCCAAATCAGCAACCCTATCCCTAAAAGCAACACAATTGACGCCAATCCCCAATTCAAAAACCCTAACCCAAACCAATCCCCAAATTCCGAAATCCTAGAATCAAACAAAGCAATCTCGAACAAGGTTAAATCGAAATTCGAGCTTAAATTAGGGTTTTAACATACCAGAATGAGATCAAACAGCGTAGCCTGGTCCACCTTTACGAACTCCTGATCCCAGGCCTTGAGATCGTCCTCGGAGATCTTCTCGTCGGGCTTGGCGGCGTCGACGTGCCTCTTGCAGTACTCGATGACCTTGGCCAAGATCTTGCTGGTGACGTTGGGCAAAGGAATACCGTTGTCGGCGCAGTCGTCCTCGATCATGTGCTTAATGGTCTGTGACTCCAGCGCCACCGCCTCCTCGACCTCGAACGACTCGCCGTCGGAGCTCTTCAGGGTGATCTTCTTCGACGACGACGACATGGTGACGGTGATAACGATGGTCTCGAAACGACGACGGCTTTGAAAACTCGCAGGGTGTTAGATAGAGAAAGCGAAAGCTTTTGGTTTGTGGTCGTAGTGAGAGACTTTTGATATCGCCCACGGGAAAAATATAATAAGAACGAGGAGCGGAGGGGGTGAGGGCTATATGGCGCTTTGATGAGGAGGTTTGGACACGTGGAGAGGAGTGGCTCTTACGTGGCTGATTGCTATTGGATGATATAGTCCTAATATTTTGTTGAAAGGTAAATATAATAGGATTTGGATTCCATCGGATCCAAATTGTGAGCATTCTAAAGATCCTCACATTTTAGCTATTCATCGTATATTGTGCGATTATAAATTATATATTTTTTTATTTAAAATTAAATACAAATAGTACCTGACGAAAACTGACCGTACGATGTACGATAAATGGCTATGATGTGGGAATCCTAGGATCCGGAGAGTTCCAATATAATAGGGAGCATTTACCCACTGAACTATCACCTCAATGAAAATTAGGTCTCAGAACTATTTTTCGGTAAAATAAGTTCCTAAATTCATTAAAAATTGCTAATTTAATCCCACTATTATATTCAAAACTATTTTATCAAATTTTTTATCAACTTAAATCACTTGATACACTTTAGAGTGTAATATCGTTCTTTTCTCGCCCATAAGCCCTTAATATTTCATATAAGTTGCTAATCTAACGTTCAATTTACCCTCCAAAGTTAACTCTATACACTGTTTCTTTATGTAAAATTATCAATCTACCCTCCAATGTTTATCACATACATGTAACGTGACTTGAATTGACGGAAAATTAAATATAGTAGCTTCGAATATAATATTCGGGATGTAATTAGCAGATCTTTATAATTCAAGAATTGATATTTCTGAAGAAAAAAAATAATTTAGAAACCTAATTTTCATTCAAGTAATAATTCAGAGATTAAATTGGCAATTTATCTGAAAAAATATAATAAGAACGAGGAGTGAGGGGGTGAGAGCTATGTGACGTGTTGTATAGAGGAGGTTTGGACATGTGGAGAGGAGTGGCTGTTGCGTGGCTGGTTGCTATTGGATGATATTGTCCTAATATTTTGTTGAAATGAAATAAAATCTCCTAAGATCGGTTGCACCTATTGCACAAAAGAGAGTAATAGGAAGTTGAAAAATTAGATTTAGTGCAAGTTTAGAAGTATTTTTAAAATGATTAAAAAAAAATTTTTTATGAAAACGTTTTTTGATCCAATTTTCAGAAAAAATAATTAAATTATGAAAAAGTATTTGAAGTGTTTCTTGGAAGAAATTAGTTATGTGCTTCTTTTTTAGAACTCAAAAATATTTTCTTTAAAAACGCTTTCAAATATTTTAAAAACACTTCTATATGAGCCCCAAGCACACAATGGAAGTGTGGGACCATGATTTTCCAGGCCAGAATAAGGCTGACCTTAATACTGCCACCTCAGAAGTCTGGATAGACTTACCAGCGGAGCTATATCAAACGAAGCAGGGTGCTACCATCACCTTACTCCGGGGCAATGGGCAAAGTCCTAGTGACTTCGCTAGATGACCATGCTTGCTTCGCAAGACACGCAATCTGATTTGGATATGGACACAATCAGATCCTATAAGTCTTGGAATCCCTACAATCTAGGGACAGGCATATGCCGCAAGTAATTACACTTCTAAGAGGATGCAATATCTACTTACTAGATATCCTCTAGAATTTTCCTAGCTTAGAACAAGGATTCTATCCTACAAATTTCTCTCCCATGGTATAAACACACCAATCTAGGGCTCATTTACAGTAACACAATATATACACTTGAATTATTTGGCCCAATGCTTGAGTCTAAAGATCATTCACTAACTTGACTATTGGAGAGCCTTTGGCCGGCATACCCCCGGCCTAAGGTTTGCTTACGATTGTCTTACTATTTTGCAGGTTGCTAAGGTTACTCAAATTTATGTTCAACCACCGCTCACAGAGGGGGGCAAATTTAATTCCACCAGAAATTATATGTTCTATGTATCAAGTCTTCAAACCCACATCAGAAAGTTAAGAATACAATTTCATCATATTGATATCGCGGAAATGTTTTTCCGTCCCACATCGAAATAGATAGGAAAAGTAATTCTTCAGTCTCCGCCGCCTTATAAAAGGAATCCATTGAGGCTACTATTAATTTACAAGTCGATTGAAGGGCTGGTTTGGGAATAAACTGTAAAATAAAGTAGCAGAGTATTTAGTAAATTTTTTTGTAAAAGTGCTTTTGAAAAGAAAAAAAAAAGCAATATTATAGTGTTTGATAAACTTTTATGTAAAACAGATGTGAAAAAAAGCTGGGTTTTGGAGCTTTGTGTTTTTTGTTTTTTCATCCAAAACTGTGAAAAAAAAATTGAAGCTGAATGTTTACCAAACATAAAAAAGCTCCAAGCTTTTTTTGATAGCCACTTTTTTTCAGAATCACCGCAGTACCAAACTAGGGCTAACTCTAGTATCTTTAATTTTAATATTTATAATTAATACTCAAATCCTTATTCTTTAAAGTTTACTATCTTTATGTCTAAACAATTACAAAAGATAAGTACTCGTTTGGATGTACTTTTAAAATGACTGAAAGCGCTTTTGGTAAAAATATTTTTGAAACCAATCCTTGGTAAAAATGTAAGTAAATTAAGGAAAAACACGTAAAATGCTTTCCAGAAGAAGCATATAACTAATACTTTTTGCAGAAATCACTTTAAATGCTTTTACAAAAAAATATTTTCCCTAACAGTGCTTTCAGTCATTTTAAAAGCACATCCAAACGAGTCCTAAATTGATAACAAGCTTAAGGGCTGGTTTGGTATTGATGTGCTTTGAAAAAAAAATTGTTTCTGCTGCGCTGTGAGAATAAGCAGTGGTGAAATAAAGCTGCAGAATGTTTGGTAACTTTTTTGTAAAAGTGTTTTTGGAAAAAAGAAAAAAAGAAAAAAAAACAATATTATAGTGTTTAGTAAACTTTTATGTAAAAATTGTGACTGTGTGAAATGATAAAAAAAATGGTATAATACTAGATGTGCTATTAATTTAATTTTCTTAACAAATAAAGGTGAATTACTAAATATACTTTATTTTTAAAAGAAAAATATTTATAAATTTTATCTTAAACATATAATCCAACATTTTACAAGAAATCATAATCTAAAGTTTAACAAGAAATCATAATCCAACATTCAACATATAATCCAACATTTATGCTGCTTCACGTTTTCAGCTTTTTTCATTCAAAAGTGTGAAAAATAAGTTATTTTTAAGTGTTTATCAAATAATTTTTTTAGCTTACTTTTTTTTTATACCTACTTTTTATAAAAGTACATCAGTACCAAACAAATACTAAGATATTATCATGGGAGGTGCTGCAATATAATAAAGCAAAAGCCGTGGGCGCACCTAATGCGCGTATGCCATGCATAAAATGATGAAGAAAAGAGATTCTTGTGGTGCAAAATTCAACTCAATTATTTGAGTTGTGCAATACAATTTGCTTTTTGTGAAACAATAGGGCTTAGGTGCTTTTATGCTAAAAAGAAAAGTAGGCATTGGATGTGACTACAACGCCTCGTGATATGCTAATACTTAATGGGATGAGAATTTTACTTCACGAGAGATTGACCAAAAAACTGTTGAATGGCCTATTTCTTACGTGTACCCATAGGAGAATTTTGAAAAGAAAAAAATAAAAAATAAAACTGAAAAATGAATACTTTACAAGAGATAAAAATTCATTAATCTTTTTTTTTTTTGAAACTTTAACAAAAAGCTTTTGGTATTTTTCACTTTAACGAAAAATCATATTTTTACACTAAAAAGTCTATTATGGTATTATTCACTTTACCCTTTATTTTATCCTTATCGTTAAAACTCAAAGTTTTAAATCTTTTTTATTAGTTTTCTTTTTTTATTGTCTATAACATAACTTAACCGAAGTTTCTTAGAGAGCTTACTCAAGCCAATGCAAACGTGCATGTAAATAGTTAACAGTTGGCACCTATTACGCCATACGATAGTGTTCTTAATCATTTCCTTTACAACTACGAAAAGATAGTGAGTAGTGAGATAGAAATACACAATGAATAAAATATTAGAAAGTGTACAAGTTTGACTAAAGCTCTCTTTTGTAAGCATGATTCCCATGTACCAAATCATGAGTGGTAATAGTGGTTTCACTATTTTTCTATTACTGATCACAAAATAAGAGAGAAAGGAATAATAAATCAATTACGCTTGAGGATGTTGCTCCGAGCTAGAGTAATTGTGTTTTTTTGTTTCCTTTTTTTTTTGATGACTTGGTAACGATAGTCATGTTGGAGATATGCCCTGAAAGTCAATATTTGGAAGAAACATTTCAAGATAATGTATGTATATATAGATAACTCTAATACAGCAAAAGGTAAAGTCACTTATTAGGACTATCTCAATGAACGATATACATCCAAAATTAGTGAGTCCATGGACAATGGATCGATGGAAGAAGTAATCTAAAGATGTTAGATTACAGAGACTTTCTTCACATAACCATAATGTCCAAAAGGTTTCTAGTCATAGGATTGTTAGAGGGACGCTGACAATCCGGATAGACTAGTACGTACTATGTCTGCTTCAAATGGGAAGGATGGAAAGTCTCAAGCCATTCGTGTAGTGACACTAAGACAAGTATATAGGTGCTTATTAAGGGAATGAGTTCACTGAACACAATCAAACGAGAGTACTTGCATGGAGGTCTACTCACATATCAAGCAAGTAACTCTACTAGTTAGAATAATGTAAGTAATCCTTTGACTTGAGACATCATAGTTGTCTTGGGGATATGTTGCTGATCATTTGATAATGAGACATGACCACATCTCATCTTGGATGTGTTCTATGCAGTGTTGGGGTCAGTGATGTATTCTCAGAGGCATGCGAATGATCAACAAGGGATCTCTAATCCTCGTTATGAGAGGAAGAATACTCTTAGATATGATTCAGGAATCTTCGGCCGAAGTATCGAGTGTAATTATGGAAGGCGTTCCTATATGACTCAGTTGAATCATATAACTTGGTATAATCACATTAGGGGTTTGACATTAAGTATACATACCCTAGTAATGTGATTGTGAGTATTGTATTAGAGAATGATCGAATTACATTGTAATTCCAACTAAATAGGTTCTCCGACCAAATTCTACATTTGCTTGGGTAGCCATGATATTTACAACTTAAATTGACATAAAAATTGATATTTATAATACTACTCTTGTGTCCCTCAACTTTAACCAGGAGCAATGGTCCCTTGACCAACTTGTAGCAATGGTTCTTCCAACATGACTCATTCGGAAGGAAGTTATGACGGAGTTGACAAAAAGGTTGCACGTTTTGATGAGTTTAGGGACCAAAGGTCGCATATTTTAGTTGAGGAATCATTGCTCCAATTAGGTTAAAGTTGAGAGACGTTGCTATAATTTTCTCTTCTTTAGAATTAAGCTTCTTTTCCTTGTTTCAATTGCGGTTTTGAGGATGTTGTGGTTCGTGTTGTTGATTATTATGTTAACGTAGGCATGTTCACGGAAGGAGGGTTCTTGTGGTCACTAACGCCAAAGTTGCACCATTGTACTTGGATAAAGTTGTTGAGGCTTTGACAAGAGATAACCCGAATGTGTCAATTGAGAGGGTGATTTTACCGGATGGTGAGAAGTGTAGGAACATGGTGAGTATCTAAATGCTCGTTTGAAATATAGTCTTTAAGATTGCATTTGGCCAGTTGAATCATGAGTAACCGTGTTCTTCAACTGGCAGGGCACTCTTATGAAAGTGTTTGACAAGGCTATTGGGTCAAGAGTACTGGACCAGCGATGTACATTTGTTGCGCTCGGAGGCGGCGTGATTGGTGACATGTGTGGCTATGCTGCTGCTTCTTACCTTCGGGGTGTTAACTTCATTCAGATTCTGACAATTTTTAAGGCGCAGGTCGGTCACTAACTATCTCTTTCCTTTTCTAGCAATCATGCACTTATGCTCATTATGTCTCATGCATCAAATTTTTACGTTGCTCGACTTGCAGGTTCATTCTTCTGTTGGCGGAAAAAACTGATATAAACCACTCTCTTGGGAAGAACTTAATCGGTGCTTTTTACCACCCTCAGTGTACGCTTATTGACACAAACACATTGAACACATTACCAGATCGGGAACTGGCATCAGGGCTTGCGGAGGCCATTAAGTGTGGGCTTGTTAGAGATGCAGATTTCTTTGAATGGCAGGAGAGGAATATTCAGGCAATAATGGCAAGGTATGAAAGTTACACTGAGAGTAAGGAACAGCAAAAAGTTACTGGAGCCAGCACCATGCTGCATATTCCTCTCAATTCATGTTCTATTTCACATGATAAATGTTACGGGACATCAAATTAAGAGAGCGTCTTGTCACCGCCAGTGGTTATAACTTTAAGGCTGTAACAATGTGGCCGTTTTATCTTTTCTAGTCTGTTGAAGCTTCGTGAATAATCTCGTTCCTGCACAAGATGCATATTAGGTTAGTTACGTTGAATATAGTTGGTGCATGCAGGGATCCAGCGGCATTGGCTTATGCTATAAAGCAGTCGTGTGAAATCAAGGCTGAGCTTGTCCTTGGACGAGAGGGAAAGTGGAGTGAGGGCTATACTGAATTTGGGTCATACATTTGGTCATGTGAGTTTTTGTTTTGTACAATTAGGTGTTGAAAGCCTATGTACTTTGACAAGTCATCTTCGCCTTTTGTTATATTCTGTTAAATCCCCTATCTAATTGAATCTTTCGGATGAAATGTGACGTATTTTCAGGCAATAGAAACTGGCTCCATGGAGAAGCTGTTGCGGCTCGGTAAGAGATTTACGCATTTACATTTCTTTCTTCCCTTACAAAATTATTCCTCAATGTTTAAAGAGCTTGTGTGCTAGGTTATGGCTGCTGACATGTCACACCGCCTTGGCTGGATTGATGATGCACTTGAGAAGCGAACCACCAACATTTTTAAGCAGTCCAAGTTACCTATTGCACCTGCTGAATCTGTGACGATCGAGATGTTCAGATCTGTAATGGCGGTAAGAGAATGGCAGTGTAAGTTCATAGAAGCTCAGTAACTTCTTTGCTTGTTTGTTAATGCATCCGTCTTCTTTCGGCATGGCAGATTGATAAGAAGGTAGCTGATGGGTTACTAAGGCTCGTCCTTCTGAAGGGTCCTTTGGGAAACTGTGTCTTCACCGGAAGGCCCTCGATGAAACACTCCATGCATTTTGTAAGTCCTGATGATCCGCACAAGATGTGTGTGAGTTCCTCACCTGCGTTTCGTGGTTTTTGTATTTTAGTCGTCCACTCGTCCGTGTACTTTGCCCCTATGTTTTAGATGCCCTTAGCTTCCCCTAAATTTATTGGCAAGAGCTTTTACCATGTTGTAATTTTAGAAACTATTGTATTTACAATAAGCATGGGAAACCATATTATTCAACTCTTGCTTCTTTTCTGGAAATCATGAATGTAATATATGCATATTCTGAGAAAGACTTGGCTCCTCAAGGACCTCCTCTTTTAAAATACCTCAAGACCCTATATATCCATAGTATTTTGTGCTTCTGATTGGAATCGCTCATAACTATTCACTATGTAAAGATCATCTCTACAAAAATTAATTAAAACTAAGGTTGTTTAGTCATCGAGCTGTATAAAAATAGATTAACGGATTGGGTAAAAGAATTATGAACCGTCTATCTATTTGTTACGGGTGATCAACTAAACGATCTTAGTTTTAATTGATGTTTTGCAAAAATGATCTTTACATGGTAGTTTATAATATGAACGATTTTGATCGTAAGCACATGATTTGATGAGTAGGCCACAAAGTATTTTAAGAAGGAACTCGTTAACCTTAAGGAACCAAACTCTTCTCTTCTTTTCTAGTTCCAAGTTTTCAAGGAACTCTTTAACCTCAAACAACACTCAACATTCCAGTTTATAACATGATGTCACGTGATTTAAGTTTTCCATATAGCATTGCATGATTTGGTCGGAGCACCTTTACCTTGACGTCCCCACTTCATTAAAGTATTTGATCTCGGCTTTTCATCGAATCACTTGGAAATAGCCACGACAATTATTTTTTTCGTTTCTTTTTATACCTCTTACCCACCAAATGAAGAAAAACTTACATGCAACTGGAATTTCGAAGTAGTTAAATCTCAAACCAATTACTCGATGCCTTATAAATAAGTTAAAATACATAACCATGTGGGATAGACTCGATTCAATGACACCTTTATCGTCTCGGTTGCATATAAGTTTTTCCACTGTTCTAAAAATCTCCGCCTAGCACCGCCTAGGCGCTAGGCGGTTTGTCACCGCCTCGATTAATACCTAGACGTTTGAAAATTAAGAAAATGCCCATAGACCTACTGAGGCGCTCGCCTAGATCACTTAGGCACCTGCCCAGACCTGCCTAGGCATCGACTCACTTAGGCAAAAAATAGATAACTTTCATTTTGCATTTTTTTTTTTCAATAAATTGAAGAGACTTGTCGAATACTTAAATGAGCAAACATATATGCTTGTTCCCCATGTTTTCATTATGTTTCAATACTTCATAATATATTTGTTATTCTATTTTGTAGTTTATGATGAAATTATATATATTTTAAGTATAAACATACACTTATTTACATGAAATATAATGGATTTAGTTAAATCTGCCTAGTCCGCCTAGACCCTGCCTAGCCGCCTAAACGCTAGGCCCCAGCTCGCCGCCTAAATACCGTCCGACTATCGCCTAGCGTCTTTTAGAACCTTGAGTTTTTCTATGCTAGATGAGTAGTTTTGCCCTTTTTCTTTCCAGCCTTGCAATTCAAATTCCAAAATTGGATAAACATTTTTGCCCTATACTTTTAAGGTGGCAATGCAACTGTAATTGGAGGAGGACAGACAGCTTTAGCATCGCCAGAAGATCTTCTGCCCAATCTGCCGATTCTGCCCTAATCATATTTAATTCTTCCCCCTCCTGATCTCCTCCCGTTCCCTCTCATTCTCTCACACTTTCCTCTCTGTTTTGCTCTTTCTATATAAAAAAAAAGTTAACACAAAATGTTGATATGACTTAATCATAACCGTTTAAATAGGAGGATAGGGGAGGGAAGGAAGATTGAGAGAAAAATTAGGAGGGGAGATAACTCTACTCTGGTTTTACAACGTAACTGGATGTTCCAAAACATATACTTTTCCTTAAGATTTCAATATTTAATCTCAATTTGGTCGCAAGTGATAAATAGTCCAGCGAATAGAACCTCCTATTCAGTTTATTGCGTCTTGAGTTTAAACTATTTTCATATTTTATGATCAGTGTAGTTTAAAATAATAATAACGTTTGTAATAAAAAAAAATCTCAAATTGCCCAAAAAGCCTTTCACACCAAATCCACAAGGCCTCCAAACTTTCCATAATCTTAGTTAATTATCTTGTACCTAAAGAAATTAATCATTTTTCATGAAATTATTCTTGTATTGTGGGGTTTGATGTGGTTGCTGTCATGTAAATTATACTCTATCATATTCCAACCACCTCTTCTACCACACATTCATTGGCAAGCATAAGTTGGTATGGTAGTTTTCATCTAATATATCAATATTTAAGGTGCATGTTAAGATACGAGTATAACGTTATATCGTGTGACAGTATTATAGTATCATATAATAATTTCACATGTTAGTATTGCTCGAATCAAGTACAGTTAGGTTAAGGCCAAAATAATCCTCAACTAATTGACAATTAGAACATATCACCGTCATTGTGATCCAATAAACTAAAAGGACGGTCCCAAGCCAACAAAGTTTCTCGCAAAGCGAGGGTCGCAGAGAAACGTCTAATATGCAGCCTTACCTTTACTTTACAAATATGTTGTTTCCATGACTCGAACTCGTGATTTTTTTGTCACCAAAGAGCAACATTTCCATTGACCAAGGCTTGCTTTGATCCCATAAATAAAAAAGAAAAAATTATGCATAGCACAAAAATAACTCTTCTTGAAAACAAGAATCCAATTAAAAATCCATGAGACTAGGTGTGAAAGGATTCTTGTCTATTGATGATTATCTCTACTAATCATCCTCATCAAACTTGGGTTGTGATTATTTCTTTGTCACAAATTATTGGAACAGGTTGACATGATGATAACATAACATGTCAGAACTTGCAAAAACACTATTGTGCAGACAGTTAGACTCTTTTGTACGAATATACCAAGCGAGCCAGGTTTCTTTCGCACTCATCTGACGTTTTATATCGTGTCATACTTTGTATCTGGAATACAAACCAAAATAAGAATCACCAACTAATTAGTCATAACGACAATCCAGCAACATAACACGTCACTTTCCAACGCCAACAACAAAAACAGTAATCGTGGAACAATTCCGCGTGGACAATAGCGAACCAATCCCAAATTACCTTAAATCAATAGTCGATTTCCAAATTAAAGGGATAAAAATTAAAATCACACAGACAAGACTTAACATCACAACAAGAAAAATAAATCCCTTTGTTTCATTTCACTTTTCATCCCCGCCAACCTCAAAAATCTTTTGGGGAAAAAAAAAAAGCCCCTCAAAAATCCGACCCAAACACATATAACCGGACCCAACTTCCTCGCGACTAGCGCGCAGAAAGAAAGAAAAACAGAGAGGAGAGAGAAAGAGACACAGAGGGGAGAGAGACAGAGTCTCACAGTCACAGCCTCGAAGCTATTTGTTGGAGAGTTTGTTGCTCAACGAACGCTTCAACGGCAAATAAAATTCGCGGCCAAAAAAATAGTCCGCCATTTTTGTCTCGCTCACTCTCCTCTTTTCTCTTCCGTGGAGCTTCCAGACGCCCGCACAAGACCCACATTCGCCCATTTTTCTCCTTCCAATTTTCCCCTTCCGAACTCCCCCAATCTTTTTCTTCTCTTTTCTCTCTCGATTCCCCCCCCCATTTGCCAGAATTAGGGTTAGGTTTCGTCGTGAATCGTCCGGATTTCGATCGCGCCACAGATGTGTAAGTGAAGAGGACGAGGAGGAAGGAGAAGAAGAAGAAGATCGGGTCCTCAGGTTCGAAGATCTGGGGCTTGGGTTTTTCTCGAGAAAGTGAGAGAGCGAGAAAATGAGCGCGTCCAGGTTCATAAAGTGCGTCACGGTTGGGGACGGGGCTGTGGGTAAGACGTGTCTGCTTATCTCCTACACCAGCAACACCTTCCCCACCGTAAGTCTTCAATTCCCAATTCCCAATTCGGTTTAATTTCCCTTCCTTTTTTGGGAATTTTAATTTCGTGCGCCATTGTTGCAATAGGTGGAATGTATTTGGTAATTGATTTATTGCTTTTAATTGGGTTTTTGGGTTTGGTTCTGGGGAAGTTTGATGCCGAATGCAATGAGTTGTTGGTGAATTTGTTGTTTTGGTAGAATAATTATTCACAAATTAGCTTCCTTTGAAAATGTGCTTTGTTGTTCCTTTTGTTTCTGGTGCTGCTATTCGCTGATTTTGTATTATTTTTAGCTCAATCTTGCTGACGATATTTGATTGTTTTAGGAAAACATTGGGTGCAAATAATTAGAATGGTATTAATTTTGGTCAAAATTGCCCCTTTTTTTGAGGGGCAATCAAATGTGAAAGGTTTGAAAATAAGTGGGTTATTTGGGATTTTTAAATTCTTTTTCTGCTCTTGACTTAATTCCTCGGATGTTTGGATTGAGGCGTTTTATAGGAGTTTTTTAGATTTTTGGGATTTTACTTTAGCTATTCTGCCTATAAGATGTTATTTGATGAAATTTTAAATCTTTTCTCCCTAGAATGTCTGAACTTCCGAACTTTTTGCAATGTGGGTTGTCTGTGATTTCATATTGTTAAGGTTTATAACTTGTAAGGAAGGGGAGATCATTTGTCGTTATGATGTACGGTTTATAACTTTATTCCATATTGTGGTGGGAAACAGGATTACGTGCCAACTGTTTTCGACAATTTCAGTGCAAACGTGGTCGTGAATGGGAGCACTGTTAACCTGGGGCTATGGGACACAGCTGGTAAATATGCGTTGTCACTTCGGTTTTTGTTGACTAGGGGTTGTATGCATATATGTGTTTTAGGTCTGAATTTATATTTTGTGCAACAGGACAGGAGGATTACAATAGATTAAGACCTTTGAGTTATCGTGGTGCTGATGTGTTTATACTGGCGTTCTCTCTCATCAGCAAAGCCAGCTATGAAAATGTGTCCAAGAAGGTGAGATTTTGCCATATGGGATGTATGTGTACAAAATGTGCTGCTGATTATTACTGTTTTGTCTTTACCTTGATGATCTGATGATGAATCTCAAATATATTGATTTCCTTTCCAGTGGATCCCAGAATTGAAGCATTATGCGCCCGGTGTCCCGATTATTCTCGTTGGAACAAAGCTTGGTAAAATTTTTATCTTTCTACTCTGTAAATATTAAAAAAAAGTTTCGGCCGCTTTATTAGTCTTATTCCTCAACCGTAGATAAATCTTGAGATAATGGGTCCATTGTTTGAACACATTGAGTGTTTTTATTCAGTGATAGTTCTAACTGCGAAATGTCTTTAAGGAGGGCCCTTCTTACTTTTCTTTTATCATAAAAATTTAATGAGCCAGATCTTCGGGACGACAAGCAGTTCTTTATTGACCATCCTGGTGCTGTCCCAATTACTACCGCTCAAGTAACGTTCTTGTCTTTATTGACCATCCTTGTGCCTTATCTTCTTTTCTTCTTCCTTATAATTAAGATTTATATCTCTACCCTTGTAGGGAGAGGAGCTCAGGAAGCTAATTGGAGCACCAGCGTATATCGAGTGCAGTTCAAAAACTCAGCAGGTATTTATATTATCTATTGCATTATGCGGGGGTATTTTTCATGCCTGAACTGTGACTTATGACGTGTGCTTGCGACTGCAGAATGTGAAAGGGGTCTTTGATGCCGCCATCAGGGTTGTTCTTCAACCTCCGAAGCAGAAGAAAAAGGAAGGCGGCAAAGGGAAGGCGTGCTCCATATTGTGATTTGGAAAGTAGGTGTAAAGAGATAATGACCAGCCATCCTGCATGTATTCCCTCACACCCCTTTGTTCCCTAAATCTCGTTTTTCCCTTTTTGTCCTGAAGAAGTTGGAGTCAGTAAGTTGCCGCGTTTGACAATCGTATGGATCTCTCTGTGAAAGCATCAGGTGGTTTGGTGTTGCATTCTTGGAACTGTTGTGATCTCTTAATTGTTGAATTCTATGGTTGGCAACGTTTTCTTAACTCCGGCTTTGATTTTTTTATATTGTTTTAATAGACTGGACTCCCAGTTAGGAAGCCGACCTCGTTTTGCATTGATACAGTTATACTATTACTGTCTGGTGTGCTTGAAGGATTGGGCCTATGCGTTTAGTTTTCATTTTTGTGGTTTGCCTCAACACAATGCATCGCTTCGCATGAGATTATTAGGCTTGTCGGTTTTTAACGCTCCTCTTTTAGCCTCTTGCACTCGTCCTGTTGGCAAGTTATAAAAGAGGAGTGTCAAAATCGCTACTCGGTAGATTAAGAACAATATTGGTGAGCTAAGTTTGAGGAACTGGTGGTTTGATTCATTAAGGTGTCCTTCTAGGCCCAAGTTGTAGCCAATTGTACTTGAAAAAATAATGTACCTTCCGGTTTCAACTTTCAAATGGTAGTGGGAGGCGTTGTAAATTTAGTACTAGTGTAATAGTAATTCTTTTTTGGTATTTCTTTTTACTTGTGAGGTCTTAATTTTGATTTTCGTCGAAGGTAAGTTCGAACCAAATTATTATGGTTTGCCATTGTGGCCTATCCTTAAGTCCCCAAATGAGCAGACCCTTGAACTAACGCTTGCAACGAAACAATGACCAGACCAGAGATCCATGCGAGTAAAATCTTTTCATGGAACGATTGCAAGAAGTTAAACTGGAAAAACAACCTGAAGAAAGATGTGGTTGGTTCTGATCGAAGTAGATTCAAAGTCAAATATATGTTGTACATTTGTACCATTGCAGTAACACAATCAGTATACAGAATTCCTCGACGAGTGATTACCCAAAGTAAACGGCCTATAGACCCACCGGTCTCGGAGGAAAATTCAGCATCGGGGAGGATAAAGCTTACAATCTATTCTCTCAACGAAACGACGTCATAAAGGATGAATTCGGTTCCTAGCATCCACCAAGGCAAACTTATCTGCAGCTCTCGCATTAATAACATGCATTCGCTTCGCAGCAAGTCACGCCTTGATGGGCTCATATCTTTCACCAACTGCACCGCCTTTCTGCTTCTGGAACTGAATGTACCGCAGTGTGCTTTTAAAGAAAGCATCTGTAGATGGCTCTGCTACGGCCGAGTCGCTTTGCAGTTCAGTTGTAACCAATTCAATCAGGCTTTGGACTGAAGCAACCGTTATCTGTGGGTTCCCCTTCTCGAAGAAATAGAGGTACCTGAAAACACAACAAAGTAAGGCCTTCTCTTTCCGCAATAGAAGAAACAGAAAAAATCGGCTTTGGCGTCAGCAACTATTACTTGTTCAGTATTTCAACAAAGAGCGTTACTGAACCGGTGCTACCCCGTGCAGCATTGGACATCTGTTGGGCAGCATTAGCGATTCGTAAAGCTCGCTTTAGGCAAATCAGTACCCTGGATAGCAAGTAAAAGAAAATTAAAACGAATTATAACCAAACAGAACAATAGCAGTTTCAAAGTATGAACCAAGGAATGGCTCCGCTAAGATTCTTATACTCAGAAACCATCCCTTCACTCCTCTGTCCATTTCCACTTAACTCCTAACTGTCCTTCATACAGTTCTTTCACCGTGAACATATCCTTTCGGCACAATAAAGAAAACTGACATGACTTGCACAGCCATAAGCACAACTAAATGGGTTTAGTATAGAAGCCAAATGTTAATACAACACACCTTTCTCCATCCTTCATGCTCTCATGATCATCGACCCAGAAGAGATGTGAGCAAGCATAAACAGCTCGGCACTGATCAGCCTTCTTTAAAAGCTTTGCCGAATACTGGTCAAAGACAAGGCATTAAGTAAGGTTTTCAGTAGAAACGGACAGGCAGCATTATAACTAACGAAATTACGAAATTATGAAATTATGATTACCCCTGTGGCTTTGTGAGTTAAAGTATCCCTGTTCTCAACACCAAATACATGCATCCTCTGGAGAGTCCCGATTATCAGATGAATGGCAGTCACCTGTGCTTTCGAATCCTATTACAGAAAATTCATGCAAACAAGAAAGATTATATACAATCCAGTAATCAGTATTCAAAAAGGAAAGAGTAGACACAATCCAGTGTTCCATTGAAATCTTAAAAAAAAAAAAAAAAATGAAACAGGTGAAGAGGCAACCAAATAGGGAAACTCACTGAAATTTCTTCTTCGTAAAGAATATATGCTTGGGTGAAGAATTCATAGGCAACGGGTTCCAAATCACAGTCATTTGCAGCCTAATTAATGAAAAACAACAGGCATTAAAATTAGGGATAACATTCTTTAGGTCATGCCATTTATTTGAAAACCGAACATTTCAATGTACCTCAGCACATTGCAAATATAACCGTAATGCCAGTTCAGGTGCTGGAACATTCAACAAAGCCTCAATAGTCTAAAACAATAAACCAGAAGTGTTACTCAATGGCTAGAAAGATCAAAGTCTATGCTCAAACTGTGTAGGATATACGTAATGCAAGCTCTCTGAAAGCTTTCACTAGCATTTACCTGAGTCAAGAGCTGAAAAATTTTCTTTGGTGTGGTTGATGCATCGTCTCCAAATGGATTCTCGTCCTGGGCTTGCAATTTCCTAACCAACTGCACATAACAAATAAAATCAGACGAACACCGCCAAAAAGACCACCAATTCCATTACTCACACCATACTAGTTTGAGAAATTTCAACAACAAATCGACAAAAATAAAAAAAGTTGACTAGCATCAACACATAATGTGTCCAACTGTTAACATGATTTGGATAGACAGAAGCAAACCTTTAGAGAAGAGAAAACTAGGGGAGGGATAGTAAAGGGCAAACGCGTTGGTCCTCCAACCAGGATGTGCTTCTTCACAGTACATATGATCTGCAATTCAGTGCACGAATTGTGGCAAACATTAGGGATGAATGGTGCTCCAGTTCTTGCAAAATCTCTTGAGAGAGAAAAATCAATAAACAAAGAGTAATCTACATGTACTTCAATTTCTAAAATATATACACAACATGAATTTTCCACGAGTGATATTGCCATGTCTGCCAACACTAGGACCAGTATCCCATAAGCAGGGGTGGGGTGGCATGAAATCAAGGCATGAAAACTCACTGTCACATCAGTTCAAAATGCAAAAACCATTTTCAAGTGCTGGTAACATTTTTCCATATATTAGTACAGAAACATGAGAAAACAATTAATTATGACTCAATTAAAACTTCAAGGGAGTATAACTCAGGAAGACTTCAGAATTAAATACTTGAGAAATCCTCACGGATACTCTTGTAAGGTAAGATTATAAAGACAGAAGGTATGCAAACATATGAAATAGGCACATGAATACCATACTCAAACATATCCAATACCTTAAACATCTCTTCGGGATCATCATTAGAAAACATTTGAATAAGTCGCGCAACTGAATTTTGCTCCTCCTTGAAATCTTCTTCATCAACCTAGAGTTGAAAGAGAAGATATGCTCACACCTCAAGTGTATAGATTCAGAAGAAAATGCACAATATTGTGGAAGCCTAGAGAGGAGCTTTACTATCATCAATAAATGTATGATCGATAACACAGAAATTACCTCATCATTAAGAGTCCCATCCAAATCCTCAATAAGTCCTTTTATTAATTCAAACAAAGCCTCGACCTGTAAAAATTGCATTCCATGTCATTAAGAAGCAATCTCAGTCGAAAGGACAAACCATTAGTTAAGCATACCTTCTCGGCAGTTAAAACATGAGTTGTATTTTTCATAATGCTCTGAATTATAACAGTAGCCATGACTTTATTTGTTCCACTATCAAGGAATTCCAGTACGCGAGGATAATTTGTAAGCTTCAAAGCCGTGACAATATCATTATATTTCTCAAGTGGAGCACTTAAAAGTGCAACCACTTGTTTTGTCGCCCTGCTGTCTTGAATTTTTCCTTTTCCAGAGAGTTTCTTAACAAATGAGCCCTGGTGAAAAGAAAATAAATGGAAATAATTACATATGTGGTGACCTTTTATAGAACAATATATATATATATATATATTGATCAATCAATTTAAATGATAAGATAAATCAAATCTGTGCCACCAGACTTGCAGCACAAGAAATTTATTTACAAGAACAGACTTTACTGGATTATATGTATAGCATAACGTGGAAAGTTACGGTTCATCCAAAGTATATGCAAAGAAAAATTTGCAAAGGTTGGACTATCCAATTTCGGGCCACATGCAATTTGACCATAAAAATCTGTTTCACTTAGTATAACTTTGATGCGCATAGACGATAGAACTGAGCATAACTATGTTAAGAAAAGTTTGTCAAGGAAACATACCAACACTTGATCAGCATAATCAAGTCGATCAGGGTGCACATGGAGAGTGAATTTAAGAAGCGATGAATATAGAGTGACAACACCGATGATAGGCATGTCAACTTGTGCTTCAATCACCTGCATTGACATATTGTTTAAGTATCAAAACGAATGCAAACAAATACACAAAAACACAAATACCAAGACAGGAAAGCATATAGATGCAATGAACACTTGGTTACAGTTATACGTACTTATACTGCAGACAAACAAGGTCACAAAAAAGCTCTATGTGTAACCACTTGGTGATAGTAGATATGAAAAGAGATAATTCAAGCATGGCACAACCCTGAACTTAATCATCAATTTATTATACACTAAGATTACCTTTCCAATAGCATTGCTCAGTTTTGAAAAAGCTTCTACTTGTAAAAACTCAGGCAATACTTCTGTACTTGAGGCAGCATAATTTGAAAGTCTTTCCATTAACTGGGATAGAACTGTCTTAATATCAACAGATGGCTGAAACAAAAAATGAAATTAGACAAGAATGGCAGAGAAATGTAATAAATTAAAAATACGATGATAAATATTATGAACACACAAAATACAAAGTTATCTAACATTCTTAATCAAATTTCAAACAAAAGACAAAAGGTTTTCCAAGATTAAGAGTATACCATAAACTATTTGACTATCATTAACTGATTTTATATATGAAGCAAAACACAAATGCAACATTCCATGTATCAATTCTCGGAGACATGATGCTCCATGCATCTTCCTATGAAACATTCAAAGCATTCCATATGGCTTAAAATGAGTGCAACAAGTCATAAAACAAAATGTAAAAAATCTCTTACAATAAGAAGGTACACTCCAAAACCAGAACAAATGACAAAAGCACCTTCAGTTTCAAAAGATCAATGCACAAAACCCCATAATGCAAAATAGAAGAAAAGTGACATGAATAAAAAACAATACAGGGTATTAATAAAATTTGTGCATATAATGTTACTGACCTGAAGTTGGGGGCAAGCACCCAACAATACGTCAAGAGTTTGCAAGTGGTACTCATCGGGAAAGACTTGAATTATGCAATCCATCAAATAAAACTGTGCAATCTCATCCTTACAATTGACAACCTGTTAAAAAAAGCAAGGTGATGAAGCCATTTTTTATGGTTAAGAGGTGGAAGTTACACATCATAAATATTAAAGGATCGATTAAAGATAAAACAGCATCAATCGGACCTGCTCCAGGACTCTGGGAAGCACGGCATCTTTGTACAAATCTAAATCAACACCTTCTATCTGGCTTAGGACGTGCAAGTTTTTACCAACCTAAAGGAACAACAGACATAGAGAAGCCTTCTGTAAGTGTACACTGCATATGCACACAACAATATAGCAGTGAAATCAACCAGCTACCAGTTACTGATATTACAAGATCACGTAGCTCGCTCCTTTCTTTCTCCCGTTTCTCCTTTTCCCGGGCAGGTCCCTGCAGACCAGAAAGCCGGAGAGCAAGCCTCAACTCAGGATCAGCTAAGAGTATGAATGATTCAAAAGCACTACAACACCTGCATGACCAGAAAGCATGCCCTCATGACATATTTTTACCTTCATGACATGCAAGCATTGTGGTACCCGTGCATGTCTAAACCTGAGAGCTCTGTATATAAGTATCAACCAACCTGATGTTGCATCCGCACCCAAAGTTTGTTCATCTCAGTGAAATTTTGGAGCACAAACTCAACAGCGTCCTTGACAGTGTCGGCATCTCTGGGCAAGTTAAGGATTATTGACAAATCAGATTGAATCAAATGAAAGAATACGATCATACACAGAAAATAAACATAGGAATGAATATCTGATTTCCTTACCCTTCATATTCAGAACCAATATCAGGCAATTTGTCCCTACTCACTTGAGAAAGGTAACTCCTTAAGAATAGCCCACGTACAGGATTCTGAACGCCACGGGACATTTCAACGAGATCTTTTAGGACATCCTTAGCAGGAGCTTCCTTAGATTTGATGTACACAGAACCTACTGTACAGAGAAGATACCTAATAGAGATCACAAAATTCACTTATAAGCCACAGAAATGCTATAGCTATGCCTTGTTCTTCACTTAAGATAAATTCGATGCACTCAAAGGAACACCCTGAAAGGAGATAGCGTCCAACTCATAATTGTATAAATCTTCATTACAAAGACATTGATAATAGATCAAATCATGAATTGTAATTTCTGCTTAATTTTGGGTCTTTTTTTGATAAGGTTTAGTATTAGGGAACTTTTCAAATTGCAGCATGTTAACGATTTACAATCAGAATTACAGTATCTGAAGGAATACGACCGCAATGCCAACTAGGTAAGTAAGACATTATGTGCAGCATAGTTCATAAACAAAAACAAATTGGATTATCTCCCGGGGACTTTAAGTGAACTACGAAGTCAAAACCTAAATAAAGCAATTGATACATGTGCAACTGAAGATTAACTAACATAATTAAGACTTACAATCTAGGCAATATGTTGCCGGCGTGCTGAACAAGCTCATAGAGATCAATAATGGAGCAGCCGCGCCGAGCCTCCTCCTTGAAGAACATTTCCAATTTCCTCAATTCGTCAAACGCCCGCATATCTGAGGCAATTCAAACCATAAATCAGTGAAATCACCATCCACAAACTCGCAAACATTCGGCATTTACGAAAATGCAAAAACAAAGCAGAATCAATTTCCAAATCCCTCCGGATCGATGAGAAGTAATCAAAACTTACAAAGTTCGTAGTACTTGTGAGGGGAAAGCTTCGAGGTCCGGAGCTCCGACAGCATCTGAGCTGAGTACTTGAGCGCGTCTCTGAGATTGTTCGAGTCCTGATTGAAGAATTTGCAGAAAAATTGAACGAAGGAAAACAATTTCACTGAATTTTCAGCGAACAAAAAAATTGGTAGAAAATTGGAGGGAAGAAGATCGAGGGTTTGTTTGATTGACTGATTGAAGGAGTTACCAGAGCTCGGTGCATATAGAAGGCGTTCTGTTGGAGGCCGGCGATTCCAGCTGCCAGCCATTTCTCTTCATCTTCAACTCCGTTCGAGATCATCTTCTCTCTCTAGCTCTCTCTCTCTCTCTCTCTCTCTCTCTCTCTCTCTCTCTCTATCTCGCTCTCGGTTGCGTTTTGACCATACTGGTTTTGGCCACAACTGTCTGGCCAACTCGAGGTCTGTTTGGATCCGGACCCGATATCATGGGTCGGTTAAACTGGTTAGGGGTCAGGCCTAACATAACCAGTGATTCAGGCTCGTGCCTGTTTGGGCTTTATTTAAATGGGCCGAGCACGATTCGGCCCGATCTCTTTTGTTTTCTTGACAAACAATAGTTGAGCGTAGATTGGAACTTCGGAACTCAAGTGTAAGAATTGATGTTTTAATCAAGTGAGATACGAACCACTTGCAAATGTCCAATTTCTTTAAATCCTCTAGTTTCATAAGTGCTTTGATGCACTTTTGGTTCTGTACTTTTCAAATTGGGTGCATCCGAATCAAATTTGACATCTAAAATTCTGAAATCCAAACATGTAGAGACTAGAACGAAATTGGAATGTATATTTAAATATTTTTTCCTTTTTTGGATTAAAAGACTCTTTCTATTTGAAAACAATATCATCAATTCAACTTATATAAAATGATATATAGTCGATATTTTAAATTATAAAACTCAAGTCCCCTTGGCACATCCAATTAATTCAAGATATTTCAATTTTTTTTAGTACATCAGTATTTTTACACTGGGGGAGGGAGAGTTCGACTAAGCCACACAATGGACAATCTAATTTGGTATTGAATTCATCATCCACGAGATTTGATACTAAGACCTCTTACTTCCAAGCTAAGAAAAATATCACTAGACCATAATACTGAGTGGCAAAATATATTTCAATTGATATAATCACTTTATCCCCAATAATGTCATTTATTAGTTAAAATCCGATATGTATGAGTTAAAAATCCATATGATCAACAAATTTTCCTAATAATGTGATTTTTCGTTGACCCCATACTATTTTTTACCTTTCACAATTTTTATCATTTTGATCATCTTCAATTCATTTCAATGACCGAAAATTGTAAAAATTGAAAAATGTGTAAAATATAAAACGAAGTGTTGATAGCGCCACCCAAAACTAAAACATCTAACGCAGCGACGTTGTACCCGACTAGAGCCAAAGTGCCAACTACCAAAAACCAATAGAGAAATGCCGAAACAGTTGACAAAAAGGAAATGATATTATAATCGATTCAAAAGAATTGCAAAGTTTGTGATACATCAATATGCGATCTACCCTACAAAAACAAATCCTTTCATTCCCCATATCTCTGCCGTTGCTGTTTTCTCAACCCAACCGGGAGTCGCTCTAGGCACGAGAGAGCAAGCAAACCAACACCACCAAAGCCGGAAACAACCTCTTCACACCTTCAGTACCGAAAAACTATCAAATACAAAGTTCACTGGCGCTTTCAGCTCCTCACTTGTCAATCTTCCACTTTCCAGGCGGGGGTTTAGAACGGTACTGTGTATGGCAATGCATATATATCGGACTCGGGGAAGAGGCAAGCACATGGCCAAGACGTTGCGTCACCATAGCTCAGGCTGTCACTGACGACTGTAGGTTTCTCAACGCCACAATTCCATTTTGTCTTTGCCTCGAACCATCCCTCATCGTCGACATCCATGTGAAGACATTGTGAGAGAGGAGGTTGAACCCAGTTTTCAATTAGCTCTCTGTATTGTGAAGGAAGAGAACCACTGCCAGACTTCCGGTGTTTTTCTTTACCACGCCTGGAAGAGCGTTCATTGCTAGCATTTCCAGAAGTAGCGCACGGATGCTGTCCCTCCTCTATGCCTTGTTTAGGAGCAGGTTCTTGCAGTCCTTCAACAAAGGCATTATCTGTCCTTCCTGAGGAAGAGCAAGGCTGTTCTTGGCTGGGTAGCACTTCTGGACCTTTGGGCCTTTGGAGGAACAACCAGGAAGGCTGTTCCTGGCTGGGGAGAACATCTGTACCTTTAGGCCTTTGGAAAGAAGACCTGGAAGGCTGTTCCTGGCTGGGTAGAACTTCTGCACCTTTTTGCCTTTGGAGAGACAACCGGCAAGGCTGTTCAGGACTGGGTAGCAAATCTGGATCTTTGTTCCTTTGAAGAGACAACCGGCAAGGCTGTTCCTCTTTGGGTAGCACTACTGGATCCTTGTGCTTTTGGAGAGGCAACTGGCAAGGTTGTTTCTCTCTGGATAGCACCACTGGATCTTTGTGCGATTTGAGAGGGAACCGGCAAGGCTGCTCCTCACTGGGTAGCAGTTCAGGATCTTTGTGCCTTTGGAGAGGCAACCGGATCCGAAGAATGCTTGCTTCAAATAATAATACATTTTGAAGGAAGAATATCAGTGCCCATGAGAAGCTAACAAACCCAACAGGCAAACACCCTTCTCCCAAGTAAGGAAGAAACATAAGAGCACTCACCAGAATTTTGCCTGCCATCAGGGGGAGAGTCCTGCTTCTGCCTTTTGTTGCTGTTAACGGTGATATCAGAAGAGTTCTGGGAACCAACTGGTTGCTCATGTTCTTCAGTAAGGTCACTCTTGTCAAGGTTTTCCGTTTCATGTTTTCTTTTCTTTCCATGGTCTGTACCTTTCTTGTCTTCTTGGTGCCTTTCAACTTTGTGCCTTTTCTTATGACTCTGCTTCTTATTTTCAGGCTCCCCATTTTCTCGAGCCTTCTTTTCTTTCTTCTCTCGTTTTTTCTCCCTCTTCTTTTCTTTAATGGCCTTCTCATCTTCTCTTTGGAGCTTCAAATAACAAGAGTAACCATCAACTTTTGAACTCATTGGAAAAGTTTAAAATACTGTCACAAAAACAAGCATTCCAAAGCAGACCAAAAATTGTTGGATAAAACATAACATCCTTATTAGATAATAATGGAAATCAATAAATCAACATTGAAGACAACCAATGCGGATGATCTATGACGAGAATTTTGGTTATTAAACTATTGTTTTCTCTGTATACAATGTATTAAAAGCGTGAGGCGTGGGCGAGGCGTCCAAGGGATAGCCTAGCCTAGGCGTGAGGCGTGAGGCGAAGCCTCACGAGACCTAAATTTTTTAATATATACACTGAGCATACACATATATTATATTAAAAAAAAAAAAAAAAAAGATTATAATCAATAATCACCCTGAGCACACACATATATTATATATATATATATATATAATAGAGGATGAAAAGCACAATGAGCACACATATAACAATGCACGTAGACAGCGCACACATCCTTTATATAAAAAATAAAAATCAGAAAACAAAGCAGAGAGATGATAGTGCAAGGAAGAGGTATGAGGTAGTTAAAACCCTACCCAAAATTTGGGTTTGGGAATATTAAAATAAAAAAAATAAAAAAATAAATCCCCTGAGGCATGCCTAGGCGGCTCCAGCGATGCCTTTCGGCGCCTTACACCCACTCCCTCAAAACAGAGGCGTCAACCCTCAAGCCCAACCTCACAGGGCGCCTAGGCGCACCCTGAGGCGAGCCTTTTAAAACATTATCAAGTGATAATTGAATTTTCATACATGTTCATGACATCAATAACAGAGTCAACATTCCAAAAAAAAACCTAAATCAACTTTTTCACACATGCTATAGACTGCACTCTTAACTTTGCTGCATAGAGATCAGCACCAATCATAGCCAACAACTAAGGTGAAACTTAAGCAATTATGCCTCAAGGAGGACTCGAACAAAACTACATGGATTCCCAATTATGCCTTGGAGAGGACTTGAACCTCCACGCTCTTAAGCACAAGACAGTATTGAGTCTCACGTGTCTACCATTTCCACCACCAAGGCATCTTCAAGCAAACTGCACTAAAAGAAAAGGAGAACTTGAATCCTACAACATATGCCACACCCGAACGCACCAGGCTCAAGGTGCTATTTATCTGACCCTACCATCTATGAAATAACCGGTCAAATAAACTAAACCTGCGCTTACCCAAAAAATCTACTATAGTACAAAACTCAAAGCTGTAATTGCTTAAGTTTCACCTTAGCAACCTTTCAGCATTATGACTTTCTAAGGACACACTTGAATTCAAAAGTCACTTCCTAATCCACTACAGTGCAAACTCACTCTTGGTTATGTGTTGCCACTTCAAACTTGAGTATGTAACTCAGTGAGAAGTGAGAACTAAAATGATCTTCAAGCAGCCAGCACATAGTAGAATATGTACTTGACCATCTCAAATCATTCATCTCATATGCATAAGCAAGAATGTCAAGCAATCTCATCTAACACATCTCAAATCATTTTCAATAATCTGCCACACAATACAATCTCAATCCCAACCTAACAAGACTCTGAAGTGCCTGTAAAAGTATCATGTTTTGTTGTTTGAGTCAAACAACACGACAATGTGAAAGCCTAGTACCAAGAACAGGTACCATCGCTCACACACGTCAAGCACACAACTAAAGCCATAGGAAGGTTTTAAAAGTACCATTATCAATTCCTAAAAGGAAGACAACAGACACTGATGTGCCACATGCATGAACACAAGCTACAACACTGCAGAACCAGCTCAGCTTACAAAAAGAAGGCCAGGAATTTGTGTTTCTATAGCATTTTTCTATCACAAATGGATGTAAAGTTCCGCACACGCTAGAGTCCAGTGGCAAACAGAACACTCAACCACTCATGAATTCATGTCAGGGGCTCAAAATCTAAGCCAAAGTTTCCGATTTTGGCCAATCAAAATTGGCTCAAGCCAACAAAAACCCAGGAAGTGAAATTACGTTTTGTAACGATTAATGGCTTCTATTTGTTTCTATGGGGAACTAAAAAGTGTTATCGATTGTAAAACCCGTGATTCAGCTCTCGAATTCACCCCATTTCCAAATTTTTCTCTCTATGTTCTTACTTTTTTCAGGGCATTCTATGGGTTCTCTTATCTACACAAAATATGATCATACGAGAGCTGAACAAACGCATCAATTAACGAACCGAATCGTACAGTACACGTCGAGCACAAATCCAAAAACCCATAAAGCAAGGATTGCTCAACAAACCTTAATCGAATCGATCAGGGCCCCATCGTGGATCCCCTTCTTCACGTACCCAGGAGGAGGGTACGGAAAACACCGAGACATTTGTGATACAGCAGAAAATCAACCAACCAACACACAAAGCGAATCGAGTCCGAAACAATTCGATTTTTCTCAAACCCTAGCTCGAACGAGGTCGCTTGCTCGCAATCGACTGCGGCTGGGGTTTCGATACTTGTTTCGATCCTTGTTTCGGAACACAAATGTCCCGCGCGCAGACAAAGGTTTGAGTAAAAAGGGAGGGAACTCGATCTAGGGTTAGGGCTTGGAGGGGAACGAATCGCTCGAGAGCGAAGAGCTTTGGAACGGGAGAGAGAGAAGCCCCAGATCCAATTGGTGAGCCAAGACCACAAACAGCGGTATTTATAGTAGGGATTCCTCTGGCTGGCCGACGCGTTTTGGGCACCACAAAATCAAACGACGTCGTGGTCGCGAAGTGTGGCTGTAAAGCAAGGGATCGTATCTGTCACTCCCAGACCGTTTACTGTAGGAATATAATTAGCCCAGTCCAACTTACTTGCTATCCCAATTCAGCCCAGTATCTTTGGGCCTAAGCCACTTATTACAAATGAACCCAGTTTTAAGGTCCATTTGTACTGACAAGTATAGACCGTTGAATTTGATCTCAATGGTTGTAACCAAATCAATTAAAAACTACTTACATTAAAATCGGGTAATAAATAATCCGTCAACAACAGTTCTTTTTTCAACTAAAATTTTTTCCTTTTTCAACTAAAATTTTTTCCTTTTTCGACAACAGTTAACTCTTCACAAATCATGTCGTTTTCATTGCCCTAAACTCTCTTGTAAACGATTTCAAACAATTTCAATCACCTTCCACATCATCAAAATTGTTTAGTGTTCAAAACTCTGTTAAAGTTGTCCAGTGTTTGTCGCCTCCGACACAGCTTTCGAACAAGATGAACTCATATGAGATGATAACACACACAATGGTGCCATAAGACCCAAAATTTTCCCTCTCTCTGCCTTCTTCACACTTCAGGCAAACTTTTTTCATTTCCAAAACACTCTTAAGCAATTTTTACAGCGACTATTCAAAAAAGTGCTACAAAATTTACAAGTTGGAATTTCAGCATATCATTGGACTACATGACGACACACGCATTTGGATTCTCGTCACTAAACGCCGTCGTATACTTCACTTCAGTGGAGCTTGCACGTGCGAGAGCCGATGCCTCCGGATCCTCCAGCACGTTCCGCACGTACCCAGGTGGGGCCTTCTTGTCATAAGCCTCCGGGGCGTAGGGATGCGGAACGACATCGTACGGCACGTAAGGCCAGAGCTCAGCCTTCTTCCCCGTTCGATGCCTAACACGATGCAAGACTTTGTCGGGGTCCACATAGCCAATCACAGTGAGCTTGCTCTGCTTGGGGTCCACCTCAACCTCCGTGACTCCTTTCATGCCTTGCACTGATTTCTTCACTCTTCTCTCGCACCCTTCACAGTCCATCTTCACTTTAATCTCCACCGTCTGATATAAAAATAAAAATAAAAAAAGAAACAAAATGCACGGTTATAGACTAATATTGCATCCAATGGGTTTCTATCCAATTGGTACTAAATTCAATTTAACTTTTATAAACAAAAAAAATAAGTTGGGGTTAGGGATTTGAAATAATTCAGAACGAGCTACAAGTATATACTGTCGAACCTAATATCTTTTTTTTATAATAAAAAATATACTAAATTCCGATAGATCAATAATCAATATTGAACTCGTGACAAGAATCCAATTAATTAGAAAAACGAAATAATTATTAAGGAATATTCTCTATACACTTTAAAGCGCAAGTGACTCTAATAATAAATAGATCACTTATATCAATAAAAATATAGTATGTCGGGCATATAATATTCATTACATGAAAGAGCCATATACATCGTATTAGAATATCTTCTACTCAAGCATCATGTTCGATTCTTCCTCTCCAACTATCGTTATACAATAGACAAAAAAATATATGCATCGATTGACCACATATAGAGTATCGCATGTACTTGAGCATCGTGTTCGATTCTCCCCTTCTAACCATCGCCCTTGCAAACGATGAAGTAAAAAACTATACGAAGAAGTGGGAATATAGCAGCACTTACCTTCAATTGCTTGTTCTTTTTGAGCTTTTTACTACTACGATGCCACTCTCCAAGCTCAGAGACTTTACTGAGAAAACCCATTGCCACACACACGTGCAAAGATAAAACTAGAAAAAGTGGGACAATGCTGCTTACGAAGTTATAAAACCCTAAAGTTTGCCTTGCAGGTTGCAACATATATATACACATCAGCATGACCCTCCAAGCTGTGCTGTGCGTGGTAGCTGTAGATGGTTGGCACCTGTCTCTTTATAAATGTGGAGTAATCTAGAATCTACACGTTGTTGCTGGGCTGAGTTTGGGCTTATCACATTTTTGGGTTGAGTTTCATGGCAATCTATAAACAGTGCAGAGACTACAAAACTTCTAGTTATCTCGCCGTGCAATATAACGAGGGGTCCTATCTACATTTTTTTTTTTTTTTTTAGTAAACTGTCAATTTTCTCTCTGAACTATTACTAAACTTTTGATTTTTCCCCTGAACTTTTTAATTAGAAAATTAAGGACTTAAACTAAATTTTTTGCCAGATTCCCCCTACCATTAATTTTTCATAGATTTCATCCAAATTAACGTTAATTTTTATTATGTGCAAATCATGTCACTCTCCTTTGTGGACAAAAGTGTCACTTCACTAGACCTTCAGACACAAAAGCTATAGAATGACACATATTTGCATAGGTTTATATTTTAGAAATCTAAGGTTTTCAATTAGTTTAAAGAATGAAACGACCGAACTACCCACACTTGTTGTGCACATGCTACCATTTAACAGAAATTTGGATGGAATGAATGAAAAATTAACAGCAGGGGCAAATCGGCCAAAAAAATTAATTTAAGTCCTTAATTTTCCAATTAAAAAGTTCAAGAGGAAAATCGAAAGTTAGGTGGTAGTTTAGGAGGCAAATCGGCAATTTACTTTTTTTTTTTTTTTTTTTAAAGTAATGAAAAGGGTTTCAAACTTTAAGTTTTAACAAAAAAATTATTCTATAACTTTATTTAATGATAAAGACAAGAGAAAGAAGAAGAAGAAGAAGAAGAAGAAGAAGGTAAAAAAAAAAACACCACCTGCAAAGAGCACCCAACCAATCCTTCAATTGCATAACCTTTTGACATAATCCAATCATATTTTATTCCTCTAAAATTAAAATGTCAAATTGAAGTGGGTTCCGTTTGATTCAGAATCACTTATGAGGCGGTATGGTTAGGTGGGAGTCGGTCAGGTGTGAGTTAGGATGGTTAAGGGTCATCATTGACAACATCGTTGGACTCATCACCCATTTTTGTAGTAATGGTATTTAGCTATTGGCTATGCATGACTTTAACGGCGCGGACGTTGATCTCTATCATTTTTTTTTTAATCTTTTTATTGCATTATGGTAAAAGAACTTGAAAATCTGGAACGAGCATCTACCGTTAAGTTTCATAAATTGTGTAGTGTCGTTAAGTTTCATAAACAGTGTAGAAAGTTTCATTAACAGTGTAGTATCGTTAAGTTTCAGAAATATTGTAGTACTGTTAAATTTCATAAACAGTGTAGTATTATTAAGTTTTATAAACAATGTAGTAAGTTTCATAAACAATTTGTGTGAGGGGCACGCGGGTCCACACGTCAGTTTTTGTTATTTTATTTTAAATATTAAAATTATGTCTTTTTTATTAAAATGTAAGAGTTTTTTTTTTTATTAAAATTTAAATTTGTTTCATTAAATAAAGTTATAGCATGATTTTTTTTTATTAAGATAAACTTAGTCAAAGTCCTTTTCATGAAAGTTTTCCTTTTTATATATTTTTTTAATAATTTTTGTTCATTGATTTTTTTAATTTACTTATTTTCATGATTTAAGATTGAGAAAAGATTGTAAATGATAAAAATGGGCGTGGGTAGTACGGAGTGAGGTTTGGATTTTGAAGTGGTAGTATTGAGCGCGTAGGATGGGTAAGTCTTCAATAGTTCAGTTTTATATTCATTAAATTGGTAAATAAGAAAAAAAAGATAGTATTTCTTCGATAATCTAATTTTTACGTTTATTTTCTGTACTACTAAGTAGTCCGGAATATTAAAAACTAAATAAACGTAGGACATATTGTATAACATTAAAATATAAATACTATTTGAACTTTTTAGAGAAACTTTGGTGAGTTACAAGTTCCAGCATGAATGAAGATACATTAGGGTTCTTTAAATTTGTTGGGCCCACTTTAAATATTTGTGTACCCACCATTTTAGGGCCTCCAAGTGTCCGCCCTGGGCTAGGATTGGCTTTGTGTTAATATCAAGGTTTCAAATTTTGGAAAATTGTATCCTCAAATGGTATTAACACAATATGTTTAACTTGGAAATTTCCGCCCGTGACCCTCTTTCACAGTGGTAGAGAAGAGTATTACTTTTGTATCATGACGTGGTTTCGAACGTCGTCAACTCTTTAATCTAACATCTAATCTAACAAATTTATCTTCTGACAAAAAAAAAAAAAAAAAAAAAAAAAACTAGGAAATTTCCATCCAAATTTTCGAAAATGCTTAGACCTCGAAATTTTTGTTAAAATATGAATTTTCAATCCAACTAGCACAGTTGTTAAGCTAAATCCATTATGGAAGACATTTCAGTTGCGTCCCTTTGGTGCTTAACATGGAACAACAATATCCGCGCACAGGAAGAGCAAATTTCATTAAAAAATACTCATAATTTAAGGAACCCAGAAACAAAAATTGCAGGAAGAACTTACCTTTGTTGCTGTCGAGGGAAGTTGAAGAGAGGAAGTAGTTCAGGTTTCAATTAAGAGAAATAGCATTTTTCGTGTAATTGTACTCTCAGCGAGGTTTGAATTGCAGCAGTCACTAATTTGTGTCGACCAAGAGCTTGTTTGGCAACTGTTTTTGAATGACTGAAAACGTTTTTAGAGAAAATGTTTTTGAAACTAATTCTTAGTAAAAATACAAGTTAATCATGAGAAAAACACTTTAAGTGTTTTTAAAACCCAAATTTTTTTTTTCTTCTAAAAGAGCTTTCAATCGTTTAGAATCACTTGTCCCAAGAGAATATCTGCGCATGGGTGCTATATGTGAAAATTTATGTAGGTAGAGCCTCGACTCCCTTTCCTGTAGTTTTGGTCATCATGACCTTCCCGTGTACGTTGAATTAAACCAGCCTCCGTCTAACAACTACTAAAAAGTAAATACATCTTCTGTGCAAATATCTAACTACCTACTCACGTACGCATATGCTTAAAAGGCCTTCAACATGCAGTGTATTTTCATCCACTTAACACAATGAACTTTCTCTCCCAAAAACTTCTTCCTTCATCTAAATCTTCTCTCAAATTTCTTTCGGTCGTTATAGTTTTGTTCTTTTACAGCCATGCTGCTGCTGTGAAACTACCAAACAATGAAAAGATTCCGGCACTGATTGTTTTCGGAGATTCAATAGTGGATCCTGGAAACAACGACAATATTGGCACTATAGTCAAATGCAACTTCCCACCTTATGGGAGGGACTTTATCGGAAAACGGCCTACTGGAAGGTTTAGTAATGGCAGAGTTCCCTCAGACTTGATAGGTAAATCTTACTACTGTCATTGTTGTTTTTACTTTTTACGGCTGCTGGCTTAACCAAACTGTAAGAAAATTAACCCGTTCCAAACTTTTCAGCTGAATCAGTTGGAGTGAAAAATATTTTACCAGCTTATTTGGATCCGAATCTGAAGATTGAAGACCTACTTACTGGTGTAAGTTTTGCCTCAGGTGGTTCAGGATATGATCCTCTCACTCCCCAAATTGTGGTAAATAATTATTATATCTTCCCATCTTTTACTATTTAGTATTTGATACATCCTTGGTTTCTGTTAATTATGCTTCTTTCAGTCTGTCCTATCATTATCAGATCAACTAGACCTGTTCAAAGATTACATACGCAAGATAACTGCAGCAGCGGGGGAGGAGAGCGCGGCAACTATAGTATCAAAAAGCATATACATTTTGTGCATAGGAAGCGACGACATTGCAAATACTTATTTATCTTCACCAGTGAGGAGACCTTACTATGACATTCCAGCGTATACCGATCTCATGATTAACTCGGCTTCAAGTTTCTTACAGGTAAACGTCGAAGAATTGCAAAAGTCAGCATGGGAAAATGAATTTTTCGTTCTTGAAACTTTGCTTCCAAGTAATTGAGATCAAGGATTAAAGTGTGCTTTACTTTTTGCCCTTATTTTAATGTGGGGGAAAATGGGGCTGCAGGAACTTTATGGACTCGGAGCAAGAAGAATTGGAGTAATAAATCTGCCGGCAATCGGGTGTGTGCCGTCACAGAGAACACTGGGTGGAGGCATAAATAGGGATTGCTCCGAGACTGCTAACCAAGCGGCCCGCCTCTTCAACTCCAAGCTCTCGGCCAAAATAGATGCCTTCAATAAGAGGCTTCCACAAGCGAGGGTTGTCTACCTTGATATCTACTACACATTGCTTTCCCTCATCCAAAACCCTACTCAATATGGTAAGATCGTCATATTTGTTTAATTTCAAATTAGTGATACATCAACTAAGTTTACGGGTAATGTTAAACTGTGAATCTAAGGTACTTATACATGGATTCAGGATTTGAAGTGGCGAATAAGGGCTGCTGTGGAACAGGAAACATCGAGGTTAGCGTCCTGTGTACTCGTTACTCTCCGGAAACCTGCAATGATTCATCGAAATACATATTCTGGGACAGCTATCATCCCACAGAGAAGACATATGAGATCCTTGTCCCTCTGGTTTTCGATACGCAAATTCGTAAATTCTTCTGATCATCAGCTTCTCAGTCTCTCACGTCTCAAGTTTCAAGTCTCAACAATCAATAAATTGGCAAGCCAGCTTAATGTGTTGTATTTCTCCTATTCTGTATTGTCTTCATTGTCGTACTTTTCGATTGTATTAATGTGCACAAAATTGTTAATACAATCTTACGGTGTGTGAACAAAAAGAAGAAATATGGATTTATAGCCTCCAGATTTGTACGTAATAAACGGATTAGAAATCCAATTTCGAAAAACATGTCTTGTGAGCCAATTAAGGTTCCAAAGAGATTCACCCTCATAATCTGCAACGTGTTGGTGCATTTTTTTAATATTAAATGAATAAATTATAATTGTCATTATTTGTCGTTACTTAGTGGAAAATTAAGATGAATGTCATTATTTGTTGCCAGTGAGAATTAAGATGGAGTCTTTAACTTTTCATATAATGTAGCTCTTATAACTTTTGTTTTGTTAATTTGTGTTTATTAAACTTAAAGTTAGTAGCATTCTCCATCATCTTTTCATTTATTATCCACCACCCAATCTTTTCTACTTCATTACTCCATCTTTTTCATTCTACTTAATGGCCAAAGAAGGGTGTTCGTGTGATGGAGCTTTGGACTCTTCCCTTTGTGTAGATAGGTTTGAATCACACAACATTTCACTTGGGTTGTTTTGGAGGAACAAGTCAAAATATATACTGCTGTAACAGTTCGTGGATAAATTATTAAACCTTAGTGGGCTTGAATCTTCTTAAAGAGAGCAAGATACCTGTGCCTCAACCTAGTTGTCTACATGGTTCTTAAAAGAATATAATAATGTCCTTGTAATTTCCAACACAACATTTTCAATGTGGTTGAAATATTCAAATATACATACCTGTAAAAATAGTTGACATAAATATGCAATTTCCGTCGTTTCATAGTTTGATTATCGGATTAAAAATAATTGACAGTATAAAGTTATAACTTTGTCTTTGTAAATACGAACAACATCCATATTGATCTGCATTATCGGATTCAATTATATGAAAACCGGCTTATCAATTATTTGATTTGACCTAAAAATTATTACACAGAACTAGAAGGAAAATGTTCCTCGCCAGATTCTTTTTTCTGGAGATCCGGGAGATCCCGTAATTATGGCCGTTCATCGTACATCATGTGGTTAGAAATTATTTGAAATTTAAAATTTAAAATTAAATATAAATAGTATATAACAAAAATGAAGGTTGTCTTTTGGGTATTCTGTCCTAATCGTGTCCACATGATGGAGTTGATTGCCACGTTTCATAATTAATTAATAGAATGATCAATAATTGTCCTTTGTTTGGGGCTCGTGGAGTTGCAACCAGTATTAGCCGACAGGAATTGAAACTCTAAATCATACGCCTTCATATTACGTCAAATGAGAATATTTACGAATAAGTCATATATTAATAGTTAATTTTTGTTTTGTATATAAAAATTATAAATTTTTATAATAATTATACATAAATCAATGAAACATGTCACGTGATTTAGACTAGTTAGAAAATAACTAATCTATCATTCTCTTAGTTCAAATTACTGATTTTATGCTCTCATCGTTCTCTCTTTTGTGTTTATCTACTCCCTTTTATCATAGCTTTCCTTCCCCTTTCTCTCTCTTCACTCTTTCCCATCCTCCTCTCTTCCTATGTCTCTCATCTTCTCTCCGATGAAGAAGAAGAGGTCATTGCCCATTGGTGACGGCGAGTAGAACTAGATCCCAACTGTTCAACCAATCAGCGACCACAACATTGTAATTGACACAATTATTTCTAGAACCATCAATGGCCTCAACGAGACTGTAGGGCGGATGGTGCGGCGTAGTTTGGGAATGAGTGGTCACATATCAACTGTTGTGTCGAAAAGAGTTTCTAGAAGAAAGTTTGTTGAGGCTAGGGCCGCACAAGTGGAACTTGAGTATCGATGAGGTTTAGAAGACGTCATAGAAGGATCAAATCTGAAAAATTCGTGCTTTGAATTTTAGGTCATTTTTACTACTGAATTTTGTAATTAAATTTGTGTTTGGAATGGTGGAAGGCAAAATCCATAGGAAAATAGGACTACAAAAATAGAAACTGTATTGCAGAGTCTGAATTCAAATGTAAAAGTAGAACAAAAAAACAGACACTTATTGCACAGTTTGGATCCAAATATAAAAACAGAACCAAAAACATACACTACATAGAGTCTGAATTCAAATGTAAATGTAGAACCAGAAACATACACGACATTGCATAGTCTGAATTCAAAATAGAAACCAAAAATGGAGACGGCATCGTGGAGTCTTTAAATGTAGAAGATACATCAGAAACAATTAGTTAATTCAGAGTGTAACAGATACCAGAATGGGAATAGTTTGGTAAGATCCTTTAAAGTTTTTGTAATTCATATCAACTGTTATACGATGTTATGTAATTCTCCGCAGGTTGCTATGCAGAAAACGACAATTAAAAGAAGCTCCCCCAACGATTCCACCATACTCTTCTTGTGACAAGCCCCAGAACAAACATAGTATCGGCATCGATACAACCATTATCACATTCAGACAATAATCAACCATAACATGTTCCATAGCTGCGGACAACATAAAATTTTTCTTTTTCTTGATAAAAAAAAAATAACGTCTTCATAATTCACGATCCAGCTTTGGAACTTTTATGCTCTTTTTAGGGTCAAAACTGAATGTTCCAAGGTGTTATATTTCCATGACCACTTAACCACCATGACCGCAGGGAATAAATCGAGATTTCAGCCCAAGTCGACCTTATCATAACCCCTAGTACTCCAACAACCCTGGTCGATGCCATACACTCTAAAAACACTAAAAATTCCAATAAGTTGAATACCTTTGTCTTTGGGAATGATTCGGGCAATCGTCCTACGACAAGTTGAGAGAGCGGAAGTAACAACCGAGTTATATTGTTCCCCCATTTCCTTCTTTGACATGAATCAACCAACCCCTTTCATTTGTAGTTTGTGCGAGATGATAGACTACGCTCTTGTTGAGGTCACGAATCAGGGTTTTCGATGCAAATTTAGACAGGGTATTTGAGTGGTTTCTCAAAGGGAGGAATAGAACCTGCCATCTCTTGCACTCCATGACAGTAGAGATGCTGGAGTCGAAATCTGCCTGATCTGCACTGGCCCTGTAGAGCTCTAGTTTATTTACTAGATGCGATCACGTGACTTACTTCTTTTCTGTTCGGCCCCATTTTTCTTGTAAGGTTTAAGTTCAATAACCCAAGAAAAGGGGTTATAGGGTTGGTCCAACTCCAACTCCTCCAACACCAACGTCGTCTTTTTTCTTATAGAGATGCCGAATTTCTTGAACTTTTTGCATTGCGCAACTCGCTTGTCGACCAGTGCATAAAACACTGCGTTTGCAAGCATTTACATTGCCGACTTCGCACTTGAGTAGTTTCTCTCCTGTTTTTTTATTATCTGAAGAAGGGGATTTGAAGTTAAGATCTCGCCGAATTAAAGAGTTAGTTGGTCACACAATCAGTTTATATATCAATATTTATATTTTCCTTTGTTGTATAATGAGTTGAGCTATTTAAGGTTGTGCTATATGTACAACTACAAATTTTTATTTGGAAAACTTCGACTGTACAAGAGAAAATTTATTAAATTTGAAAAAGAAAGTTATACCTAGTCAGAGATACATAAAATTACCCCTCATAATACAAAAAAAAAAAAAAAAAAAAAAAAAAAAAAAAAAAAAAAGGTGAAAAATATAAGAAAAGAGGAGAGACATAAACCTGACCCCTCTTAAGCCAACAAATAAAAATACAGGAAAAGAAGGGGACGTAAAGCCTAAAACCCTCTATAAAAAAAATCTAGAAGATCTAGACCTGCAAAATAAGTTGCAAAACACCAAAGTAATATGCTAGAAAAAAAGAAAAGAAAAAACAGACATCATAAAAGTGGAAAAACAAGTTGCAAAGCACCAAAAGCAATACGTACAACAACAATATTTGGATAGTTTGTTCCACACTTATAGATGCTTAGAGACTAAAGTTAAAAATCACACATTTGCTTTATAACTATATGACAAAATTGGATCACTAATTCCTAAACTTTAGTTGAACTTGAGTTTTAGTTCTTGAACTAAAAATCCAAGAGTATTGAATATAGATGGATGCAAAACATTTGCAGCAGTACTATGTGCTGATGGTAAAAAAGCAGTTGGATATATACATTTACTGTTCAAAAAGTGATTAATCACTAAACAATAATTAGCCAAACCATATACATATTATAAAATGAAGGTTAGATGATTTCTGATCACAGTATGGTGTGAAAATTTGACTGCAAACCAGCGACGAAGGAAATAAGCAGCACCATTTTTTCTTCTTCTGATAAGATAGAATTTATGCAGCTGCAAAAACCTTTGACTGTTTTAGGTCATCTCCAACCGAAGGGTTCATAGGGCTAGAGGGTTGAAAATAACCTAAAAATCATCTCTAACTGAGGGCCAGGCCAAAGGGCTCGTGGGCCCCACTAGACAAAAAAGGACCAAAGGGCCAACCGGTTGGCCCAAAGGAGCCAGCCAGCTGGGCCAGAATTTGAAAACCAACGTTAACTGGCTAACATCAAATAGTCGTTATTATTATTATTATTTTTTTTTTTTTTACAAAATTTGTTTTAAAAATTGTAAAAATTCCTTCTTTTTTTTTTTTCTATAACTTGCTAAACCATTAAACATTACTGTTGATCCTAAAAATTACAAAAACCTACGTGGCGCGCAGGCCGAGTAACTAATAAGCTAACTACGTCCTTCGGTCGAATGCGGGGCGTGCCAACTCGTCGGCCGAGCCTGGCCGAGGAGTAAAATCTGTTGATGTAGCTTTGAGCGCGTTGCTGACTTCTTTAACTTGCGATTGCGACCGAGGAAGGAACACTCTCGGTCTCTGGGTTCTACAGCCTGAAGACAAGGCTGCTACTTCTGCGGAGTTCACAAATCGTCCGAGCCCGATTCGGTCACTGTGATTATATTCGTGAGAGTATAAGCACGTCGAATCGAGACCAAGGTGTATGGGCACAGGTACTCGAACGTGATATATGTCTTGATGGTAAACGTAGTTCGGCCGTCGGAATGCCGAACCCTGAAACTCGCCTGTGAGTATCCAATCATAAAACCACTCGGCAACCAGTACGCCGAGCAATGTAATTCGTAACACCTAACTATGCCGAGAAAGCTTAGTAAGGTGACCTCTGCCAACAAAGGTTCGAAAACCTTCCTCGACCGAGACTTGGATAGATAATCGGTCGGCCTCGACGCAGTGCTGTTTATCCAAACTGAAGATGCTTCTTGGTCGGCTGATTCTGCGGCAGCAGTGCTGTTTATCCAAACTGAAGGTGCTCGCCGGTTGCTTCCACAGTGCTGTTTATCCAAACTGAAGGTGTGTCGGCAGGAAAAAGAAAAGGAAAAATCTCAAGGTGATTGAGAGGTTTTGCGCAGGGCAATTGTATGCTGAGTTGAAGGTCCCTTGAATGTTGCATGATCTCGTGTATTTATAGTACCCCATTCCTTGAAACCTCCTCTGATTTGGATTGGGAGTCCTTGTCCCATTTCGATTCTGGTTCGAACAAACCTACTCCCACTGGGATTCTGAATCTTCCTCCCTTTGAGGCTTTATTTCTTGCTGGTCGAGAATCCTGGTCGCACCAGGATTTCCTCAATCCTTCCTATTTATCTGGACCTCTTGAGATAGGATTCGGCTGACCCTGCCAGCTGGCCCGGGTTTTATTATCCGGCCCATAGCATCTGTTATTACCTTGGGCCGAACACATATGACTGCCCGGCCTGCCCAAGATATTTTGGGCCCAAACATTGCCCCCTCGCTTCTGAGGTCGCCGACTGTCACCTCTTGGTCGGGCCTCGACCTTGAAGAAGCGAAGACATTTATTGCTTTTTTAACTTTACTCCCTTAATGATCATTATTCCTGCATATTTATGAGACATGATTGCACTTTCCTCGTCGCCCCCAACGCGTGGCCACGTGTCGATTCTCCGCCGTTCTTAAAAGCTTCACTCATGGGCCTCGAAACCATGAACTAATTGAACCGTCTCATCCTTATTAAATGCATTGAACCTGTCGCCACACGCCATCGTGCGTCCTGGATTTTCGACTCCTCGATCCCATTTTCGCAGGTTCCCAAAATATCCGAAATGATTGCAGACTTTCCCGGTTACATTTCCCCCCAATCTGAACCAGCGCTTTTGAATTCCAGACGTTTGATATTCATTCTGAAAAGCCTATAAATACCCACATTTCTGCTATTCGCCTCTTACGCCCTCAGAAACTCCAGAATCTCTAATTTCTCATCTTTGTTTGCTCAAATCAAACCTTCCAGACCTTCTGCAATTTTTTAGTTCTTCCTTCTGCAAATGGCCTCCTTTATTTCGAAGCTTTCCGATGAGATCAATAAGTGCAAGTCATTCATCGATCGCAGTGCCGTCAAGACGCTGCGATTTCAAGAGGATATGGCCACCACCCACCAGATTCTGGGTCCCCTCTTCAAAGACGCAGTGCCGTCGTCTGTCACCAACTTGCTCAAGGAGCAATGTCTAACCCCCCTTCTTCAAGGGTTTGACTGGTCGAAATGGTGCTTGGCTCGTCCTCAAGGAGCTTGGCCCTCGACCACCACGGCCTGGGCCGCCTGGGTCGACCGAATGAGCTCCTTCTTCTCCAAGGAGTGGAAGGCTCTCGGCATCTACGATGCCATTATTCTGTCAACCATGGAGATTGCCATGGATAAGGAGCTGCTCATGGCGGCCCTGAGTTTATGGTGTTCGGCCACCAACACCATGGTCCTGCCTTTCGGCCCTCTCGGCCCCACCATCCTCGACGTCTCGGCCATCCTTGGGACTTCCTCGATCGGCCTTCCTATTGACGCCGCCCTTTCCGGATACCCTTCTCCTCTCGACCTGAAGGCACTATTCGACGAAAGGGCTGTCGAGACGCTAAGCCGGGGTGATCGGGAGCCCTCAAGGGAAGAAGTTCAAAAGCTCCACAAGAACTTCTTCAACTATAACACTCTCATTCTTCATTTCGCCGGCCGAGGCGAGGAAAGCCTTAGGAAGGGAGAGCACGAGGCCTTCCTCTTCTACTGGTACAACAAATTCATTTGTTGTACTCGGTCGAACAAATGCCTGGTGGAGAACATGCCGGTGGCCCAGGCACTGGCTAATGGTCGCTTGCTGGCGCTCAGTCCAGCCATACTCGCCAATCTCTACCGTTGCCTGGCCGAGGCGACCATTGGCAAGATCGACCCGCATCAGAACGGACCCCTCTGGGTGTTCCAACTCTGGTTGCAGGTTTACTTCTCTACTCTTCGACCGGAGGTCCCTGCCTTCCAGCGAACGGCCGCCCTCGGTCTTCAACTGGCATCTCGACCGGCACCACCTCACCGGGCCGACGAGGTTTTCAAACACTTCCTCGGCCTAGATGTCCTCTCGGATGACGAGTTCCTGGTGTGCCGGCGCCAGGAGTACCCTTCCTCGCTCAAGCTTCCTACGGCCGCGTGGGCCGCGTCCGAGGATGCGGACATTCGTCAGCGCTGGGGGTCGTTGGTTTTGGCTCGCGACCTTCCACTGGGTTGCGATGCCCGCCGAGCTGGCTGGGAGGTCTACCACCCCCATTTTGTCGCCCGGCAGCTCGGCTATATTCAAGGCAGCCCCGTCCCCCTGCTCGCTTCTCGGTCACTCCTAAGTCGGGGGCGTCTTACCGGTTCCTCTGAGAGGGAGTGCAAGACGTCCGACCAGGAGTTCCTAGAGAAGTGCAGGAAATTCAGGATTCGGCCGGCGGTCCCTGAATCTCTGGGAACTGATACCTTCGGGGACTGGTGGGAGGAGTACACCGGCAACTTCTTCGGCGCCCCGGCCGAAGAGCTGGCGATGAAGATCTTCGGCGACCGCCCTAGGTCAACATCCTCGACACAGCCTAAGGAGTCGACCCAAGGTAGTCTTTTCGTTCTTCTTTCCTCCTTTGTTTTACAACTTGATCCTCGTTGCTAATTACTTCTTTTCAGGGGTTCGCGTGCCGAGGACGGTGGAGGTGGTCGCCGCGGTGGCAAAGGCGAAGAAAGCGCCTATGAAGAGGACCCTTGTCACCGAGCGGTCGATCCCTGCCAAACGCCCCCACCAAGGGGCCGAGCCGGCGGAAGAGGCCCCTCGTCCTTCTAAGCGCGTCAAGAAATTGGCGAAGAAAGGCGACCGGGAGATTCATGTCGTCCCCAGTGACACTACTGGGACGCCCGCTCCTGCCGGCTCTCCATCTGTGCCGGCTGCCCAGGCACCTCCAACCTCGAATCCTCCAGCCGTCTCTCAAGCCGACCCAATCGTCGCACCCGCATCTGCTCATACTTCAGAGCCGGTCGTGGCGCCCAAAATGGGGAAATCGGCTGCTCCTGCCGAAACACCCCCGACTCCAACGGTCGTTTTGGAGGTATAATTCTGCTTCTACTCTTGTTCCTTCAGGTTTCTTGGTCGTAAAATAATCTCTTTTTGTCCAGGATGTCGAGAGCGAGAGCGAAGAGGTCCCCCTGGAACGCCGTCGCCGACCAGTCAGTTCTCCTCCCGTCTGTCCTTCTCCGGTTGTGGAGGCGGCCACTCGACCGACTCCTCCAGTGGCGGATCGTGGCAAGAGACCCATGGTCGACCCTGAGGCCACGGCCGAGTCGCCGATTCATCCGCAGGATGCAGATCTCCCCATTCCTCCGCAGGAAGTCTCTTCGGCCTTTGTAAGTCTTTCTTCTTTTGTGTTGATTCTCTTTTGATACATGTTTTTAAGACCATTACATGTCAGGTGCCCGAACTTTCATTTCACCGGCAATTTTATGCGCCGAGGGGCGTTGTTTATATTTCCTGGCCGCCATCGTGGCCATCAAATGTAGATGACCTCCATCGGCCGCGTGAATTGCGTAGCGGTCTGAGGCACTGGGCTCGGCCATTAAGTTCCCTGGGTTCGAGCAATGACCCAGAGGGCATGGCCGAAGTCTCTTCTCGGCAGGTCTCAAACATTCTCCTTTTTCCTTTATGCACTACATCACGTCTTTACTGTTCTTCACCAAATTTTCCTCTTATGTGCAGCCGTCCTGGGAAATGGAGCTTGACGCTCTACTCCAGAGCACGACCGGTGAGGCCGGCTCTTCTGCTGCTCCGGCCGAATCGGTGGGAGCCACGCCCGCCGAAGTCTTCGTGAAGCTGCACGAAGTCTTGTCTCTGACTGCTTCTCAAGCTCTCCGGTGCAAAGGCATCGACTCTGTTGGAGAGTGTCTCAATGACCTCGCCAGCGGTGGTCATCTGAGCCCGGAGGGTATCTCTTTCCTTACCGACCTCTTGGAGCGAACTCGGCAACACTTTCTTGTCTTCGAGCGAGCCTTGCAGGCCGAGGACGACTTGAAGGTGGCCAAGGTCGCGCATGAGGCCGGCCGAGTGGAGATGGAGGCACTCAAGGCGAAGAAAGCCAAGCTGTCCGAGTTCGATCGCCAGATCTCTGACCTCCAACGTCAGATTTCTGACCTTCAACGGCAAAGGTCGGCCGCTGCCTCTGAGCTTGAGAAGGACTTTGAGGCCAACAAGACTCGGCTAACGGCCTTCGCTGCCGGTGCACGGCGTATCCAGCAACTGCAATGCAACAAGAAGACCCGGCAGGCTGAGATAATTTTGAGCGAAGCCAAGTGGCTGGAGCTAAAAGCTGCCCTCGAGACCTTCCTCCCTTCGACCCCTTAGGAATTTAATCATTGTATTTGTTCTCTTGTAATGAATCTTTTGTTATCAATACAATGGTTATTTTGCCATTAATACAATGGTCGTTTTGCTGTCAGTATAATGGACTTACTCTTGCATTTCCCATGTAATTGGGTAGTACTTCTTTAAAAACTTTCCATTAATCGGCAATTTGTGAACTGAACCCGTCCGATCTCGTAAATGATATGCCCCCTTGCCGAGGACTTTGTGAACGATGAATGGCCCTTCCCAATTTGGCGACCACTTACCAAACCTGGGGTCTTTGATTCCAATAGGCAACACAGTTTGCCAAACCAATTCTCCTTCGCCGAACGTTTTTTGTCTTACACGCTGGTTATATGCTCGTTCGACAATTTTCTTTTGCGCAATCAACAAGTTACCTGCGTCGATTCGACTTTCTTCTAAGTCTTCCAACTCTTGTCGCATCGCTTGACTGTATTCAATACTGCACAAATCATTCTGCTTGATTACTCGCAACGAGCTTATACTCAACTCGACCGGTAACATAGCATCGTGTCCATAAGTTAACGCATAAGGAGTGGTTCCAGTGGCCGACCGGGGTGAAGTTCGGTATGCCCATAATGCTTCATATAACTTTAAATGCCACAAACCAAGTTTCTCTTTTACCATTTTTTCAAGGATGCCGATCAACACTTTGTTGCTTGCCTCGGCCTGTCCGTTTGCCTGTGGGTAGTACGGCGTAGATTGCTCGAGTCGGATATTCAAACTTGCCGCGTATTCCCTAAATCTATCGGCCGTGAATATAGTGCCATTATCAGTTATGATTGTTTCTGGCACGCCGAATCTAGTCACAATATTCTCCTCTACGAAGTTGCATACCTCTTTAGCAGTTAATTCGGCGTATGACCTTGCCTCGACCCACTTAGTGAAATAGTCGGTTGCTACAATTATCCATGCGTGCTTCGCTGCCCCTGATGACGGCGTGATTTTGCCAATTACATCCATTGCCCAACCCCTGAACGGCCATGGTTTAGTAACCGAGTGTAGCAATACGGCCGGGGCTCTTTGCACGGGTCCATGAATTTGGCATGATACGCATCTCCGTGCATATTCGATGCAATCCTTTAATATATTGGGCCAAAAATAACCGTGTCGTCGGAGCAACCAGCGCATCTTTCGTCCAGATTGGTGTGCTCCGCAAATTCCTTCATGTACCTCGGCCATTACTTGGGCAGCCTCGTGTGGGCCGAGGCACAATAGTAGTAAACCATCCTCGCCCTTGCGATATAATTCATTTTGATACGACACATAATTCGTGGTGAGCACCTTCGTTCTTCGTTCGTGTTTCCCATTGGGGTTATCGAGGTACCGTAACATCGTCTTTCTCCAATCATCTGGTTCTACTTCGACGGCACATACTTCCATGGGATCTCCTCGTTCTAGTAGGGATGGGAGCGACATTACCCTTGTACGTATTACGTGCGCGCGTTGGAGAGTTTGCTGATTGATCAAGGCGGGGTACGATCGTTGACCCGTGGTCGCAATTCCCACAATTCGACCTAGCTTGCCCCCCATGAGTTGTGCTCCGGAGGCGATCTGGGCGAGTTCGTCGGCGTCAGTATTGTGAATACGTGAAATGTGTTCAAATGTGATTCGTTCGAATGACTCGGCCAGGTAGGTGGCGACCATGTGATAGGGAGCTAAAGTACAACTCATGCAGCGAAACACGCCGTTCAGCTGGTTAATCACAAGTTCAGAATCACCAAGGACGAGAATGCGGGGGGCCCGCAGATCGTGTAAAACATGGAGGCCGATAATGAGGGCTTCATACTCGGCCTGATTATTGGTGCAGCTGAAATCTAACTTGAGAGAAAAATACCATCGGCAGTGGTCCGGCGACTGAATTGCGATACCGACCCCGGCCGAGGTCGAAGTACTGGAACCATCAAAATGCATAGTCCAATGGTTATCGCGTGTGGTGACGAAACCGATGTCGACGTCGTCCCCCTCAAAACCATAAGGGGATGGGTGTTGTGCCAGGAAGTCGGCGAGGGCTTGTCCCTTGACGGCCTTTTGTGGTACATACTGAAGGCTGAACTCGGATAAGGCGAGTGTCCATTTCCCGATTCGGCCTTTGACCATAGGCCGAGTCAGCATGTATCGAATTACGTCGGTTTGGGCGATGACCTGCGTAACTGTGGGGAGCATGTAATGCCGAAGTTTGGATGCGGCAAAAAACAGCGCTAAGCAAAGTTTTTCGACAGGTGCATAATTAATCTCTGGGGAATTCAGGTTTCGGCTAAGGTAAAAGATAGCTTGTTCACGCCCGACATTATTATCTTGCGCGAGGAGGCAACCAATGGATTCGTCGGCTGCCGAAATGTATAACTTAAGGGGTTTGTTGCGACAAGGTGGAACGAGCACTGGTGGAGTGGAAAGGGCCACCTTGATCTGCGTAAACGCAGTTTGATGCTCTTCGCGCCATTCAAATCGGTCGGTCTCCTTCAGTTTAAGGAGCGTAGAGAATGCCTTCATTTTACCGGCCGAATTGGCGATGAAACGCCGGAGGAAATTTATCTGCCCGAGTAACGACTGGAGCTGTTTCTTTGTCGTCGGAGGTGGGGCGCTGATGATGGCGCGGGCTTTATTTTTATCGACCTCGATGCCACGATGGTGTACCAAAAATCCTAGGAAATTACCGGCCGAAACACCGAAAGCACACTTGGCCGGGTTCATCTTGAGGTTGTTTTTGCGCATGCGAAGGAACGCTTGCCTTAGGTCGTCCAGGTGTGTTTGACGACGTTTGGATTTTACGACCACATCATCGATATAAACTTCGACGATTGTACCGATTAAGTCGTGGAAGATCATATTCATGGCTCGTTGGTATGTGGCGCCGGCATTCTTGAGGCCGAAAGGCATGACTACCCATTCGTAAGTACCAAGTGCCCCCGGGCAATGGAAAGCCGTCTTGTGGACGTCAGCTTCGGCGATGAAAATCTGGTTGTAACCCGCATGACCGTCCATAAAAGATAGCAGTTCATGATTAGCTGCGGCATCAATTAATAAATCTGAAATCGGCATCGTATATTCATCCTTGGGAGTAGCCAGATTTAGATTACGGAAATCGATGCAAATGCGAAGGGCACCGTTTTTCTTTAAAACGGGGACGATATTGGCCAACCATTCGACATACCGAGCGGTCCTAATAAACCCGGCTTTCAGAAGCCGAACTAATTCTTCCTTAATGCCGAGTTGTACTTCGTTTGAAAATCGGCGAGGAGGTTGTCGAAAAGGCTTACACCCCTCCTTGATGCGTAGCTCATGTTCTACAAGGTTTCGGTCGAGGCCAGGCATTTCATGATAACTCCACGCAAAGCAATCTTTAAACTCATGGAGTAGCTTACGGAGTTCGACCTTCATGGACGGTGGGAGTAACGCACTAATAAATAATGTTCGAGGATCCTCGGCCGTGCCTACGTTAACTTCCTCTAACGGGTCCTTGACTTGAGGTCGATGGTCTTCGAGTTCGGCCGGCGCAGCCTGAACTTTATCGAACGATAGAACGGGGCCGTTATCTGCTTCGGCCAGAAATTCGATCAAATTGATGCCAGAATGTGGTTGCTTGGTAATGGCGTACCAATGGGCCAGCAGACGTTCCATTGTAGACGAAACCGCGGCCTGACGCCGTTCTTGCGTGGTGTGCTCAATCATCGGCACTGATGACCAAGTTCGCCAAGCCAAGTCTCGCCGAATCCTGTTGGACAGTCTCGGCGCCGACCTCAATCACTTTTTGTACCGAAATTCTCGTCGGCCGCCCATCCTCGTTAAGGCCTTGGAGGGTGATGTAGCCGACGTGATCATCATAATAGCGAGCCTGAATCATGTTGGTTTCAAATGGTTGGTTATCGGCTGGGTGGACTACGACCGATTTGCCATCCCAAAAGATGAGGACTTGGTATAGTGAGGAAGGAATGCAACTGGTTTGGTGGATCCAGTCGCGGCCAAGTAATGCGTTATAATCGGTCTTGGAATCAATGATAAAGAATGCCGTCATGTGTTGACGGCCGGCAATGCTAACTTCCAACGGGAGCACCCCTTTGGTCTGAGATTTGTCACCAACAAAGCTGCTCATAGTGATTCCTGATGGAATGAGTTCATTATCAGAACGACGTAAAGCCTTCATGACGGATATCGGCATAATGTTGACTGTGGCTCCACAGTCGACAAACACTTTAGAAATGGGAAATCCTTCGATGTGAGCTGTGACGTACAACGGCTTCAGGTGTTGGAGATTAACCGAGGGGGAGCGGGGAAATAGCTCGGCCAAAACGGCTTTAAGGTTGTCCCCGCTCTGGTTTTCTCTATCGTCGTCGTTTGCGACGAAGTCTACTTGTGTTGCTTCCTCGGCAACTACGTCCCCGTCCAAGAAACTTGACTGGTGGGTACTCGGTTGGAATTCAGCCGGTAGGACGTGGACCATACTGATCTCCATATGTTCGAGGACCGAAGGGCCCATGGGGTCATGGTCGTCGTCTTCCGGAGAACTATCCTCTGTAGCAGTCGTCGGAAAATCTTCGATCAAACTTTTGAGTTCCTCGGTAAAAGCCGGTATCCGAGACGTGGGAACCAAATCGAGTGCGGGTGAGCCATTTCCTTCGGCGATGTGTACTGCCGAAGATTTTCGTTGGTCCTTTGTTACACGGGCTCGTTCTTCATATGCAATACGGGCGTTTCTTGTGTCTAAATAGGTATCCAATCGTGCTATCCGTTTTTCCTCGTCGGCCGTGAGGCCGAAGAGCGATACAGCCGAGAAGACTTCGAAATGATATCGTAAGTGCTGAAGGTCTTCGAGCGAAAAGGGTAATTCGGCGGCGTCGATATCTGTATAAGGATCGACCTCAAAACCAAGGACCCGAGCCTCCCGGATATGTTGAAACCTAGCTTTAATGGCTGGATCAGAAGTTTTCTGGATAATTTGCTCGGCATCAGGGCAAGTTAGCGCCAAGTCGAGGGCTTCCTGACATGCCTTGGGGAGTCCGTACAAGTCATTTGCGGAGTACTTCTTATGAAATTCTCGCATGTATTCCATGGATGCACCGAGGAACGGAGGGTGTAAGTTGCGCCGTATTTTGATAAGCGGCTCGCGCGGTGGTAACGGAGAAAGTTTCCTTTCGGCCTCTTTTGTAAAGTACTCTAGACGAGCTCTCGTTTCCCCAGGCCGGAGAAGGATCTTAATACGTTTCTCAGCCTCCTCAATGGTGGTTTCGAAATCAGCCTCCGCTACTTTCTTCCCTTCGGCTAACTCGGTCATGATAGTCGGGGTTGGTCGTTCGCTACTATCTTCCACGGCCTGTTTTGGTTGCCATTGATTGGCCGGGCTGGCCTGCGCTCCTCGTCGCCGAGCCATGCAATCTATCCGTTGACGACGACGTTTTTGGGATTTGGACAGTGCCGTATACAAACCAGTCGGAGAATTGTAACTGTACCAGCGTTGATCCGATGTCCTTGGTGGTTTGAAAGTTTTGCGATTGGCCGGTGAGGCCGAACTATTAGCATTGCGCGAGTAATAATCCTCATTGTAGAAAGGTGCGTCGAAATCCAGACGCCGCCTGACCGAGGTCTGGTCTTTCGGCCGTACTTGTGGGCCGAGTCGATCAAACACTTGATGCCGTGGACTTAACCCTGTCGACGATGTTGTAGGGGCCGCAGGTGGTGTTGAAGATATCTTCCTTCCAGGCTCCACTGGTGTTTTACAATGGTCACATAACACCTTCGATCCACAAGTTCCGTCGGATTTTGACCTTGTCATCGGCTCATCGGCGGGTTGCGCCGATTGTTCCGTTGGTGGTGCATTTGAAAAGATATCAAGCTTTAGTCTTGTTTGACCATTTGGTCGACGGATATGCTGCACCGGGACATATTCGGCCTTCCCTTTGTTTTTGGGAAGGTGAGCATCCACCATACCAATCGTTGTTGAAGGGAAAGGATTAACGTCGACCGCCATCTTTTCCGGAAATTTCAACTTTCCTTTTTCAATCCAGCTTTGAATTGTGTCCCGGAACACAACACAATTATTGGTTGCATGCTTATTAGAATTATGATATTTGCAGTATATCTTTCCTTTTAATTCATCGGCCTTAGGGATAGTATGCCCCGGCCGAAGCTTGATGATTTTTGCTGCCAATAATTGATCGAAAATTGCGTCAGCTTTGGTGATATCAAAAGTGTATACTTTTGATGACTTAGCCGTTTCCTCGGCGGTCAAACGTGTTTTGGCGTCTTTGGTATTTACTTGTGCCAAAGCCTTGCAAACATAGGGTTTGTCTATTATTATCTCGGCTGCATCCACGCTAGCGTACTGAGGGTCTTCACTTTCGGCCGATGCATAGCTCACCGTGGGGTTCTTATACAACGTCCCCCGGGATGGTGACTTTGATATCTTCTCTTCTCGGAGCAGATACTCATATTGTTCGACGTGTTGAGCAAGTTCGTACATATCTCGAATATTTGCCCCCAGAAACTTCTTTTTGTATTCCACGTCTAATCCGTTGAGGGCGATCCTGACGAATTCGACTTCGGGGAGTGGCACTCGGCACCAATTCCTGGCCGATTTAAACCTTGTTAGGTATTCCATTGGAGATTCATCAGATGCTTGAGCCATCCTGGCCAAGGAGGATACGGACATCTCCATCCCTGGCCGATAAAATTGTTCATGGAACTTTTCGACCAACTCTTCCCAACTCTGCACGGAGTTGGGTGGAAGATTAATGTACCAGGCGAAAGCTGAGCCTGTCAGTGAAAAGTTAAACAGTCGTAGTTTGTAAAAATCACTATTGACGTCCCCACACTGCGCTGTGAACCGAGCCACATGTTCTAGTGAGGATAATGATGATTCCCCGGCGAAGAGGCTGAAATCGGGGATCTTAAATCCTCGTGGGTATTCAAACCTTTCCACATAAGCCGGGTACGGGTGAATGAATTTTGGAAACTTCGGCCCTTTTTTTAGGGCCGAATCAATCATTCTCTGGACTTCGATCACGTTTATGGAGGCGACTTCTTCTCCCTGGCTTGGTCCCTCGGCTCTATTCCCTGGTCCTCTTCTTTCTAAGGGGACTGGTTGTGGCCGAGCGGACCCTCTCTCGGCTGGTATGGGCACATTCGTCGGGAGCTGCCGCGGTTGGCCGACCTGGCCATCTTCGAAAGCTTTACTGACTAGTAGTTCAAGCATTCTGGTCTGTGTATCGCTATTACTACGTATTGCGTCTAGCAAATCATTCATCTTCTGACCAATCGACTGCTCGACCTGACGATATTGTTCATCCAGTCGTCTCCGAAGGAATGTCCTAGTTGGTGGATCGGAACCTTCTCCACCATCGTCATCACAATCTTCTACAATCCCTTCCATGAACATTCCAGCTGTTTGATTCGGGACTGTGGGGTTGTAAGGTTGTCCGCCGAGACAGACTTCACTCTCCCGGCGTGTTATACTAGTGGCCTCGGGCGGCGCAATTATGATCGGATTTTTTGTAGAATGCAAATCCTGCCCAAGGCCTTGCACTGGCAAGTCAGTTGTTGACTTTCCCATGGTTGTTTTCTGCTTCGTAGACCGTGTCTCAATGGTCATGAACTCCGAAGGTTTAGCACAATGGTCCCACTGGGCGTGCCAAAATGTTGATCCTAAAAATTACAAAAACCTACGTGGCGCGCAGGCCGAGTAACTAATAAGCTAACTACGTCCTTCGGTCGAATGCGGGGCGTGCCAACTCGTCGGCCGAGCCTGGCCGAGGAGTAAAATCTGTTGATGTAGCTTTGAGCGCGTTGCTGACTTCTTTAACTTGCGATTGCGACCGAGGAAGGAACACTCTCGGTCTCTGGGTTCTACAGCCTGAAGACAAGGCTGCTACTTCTGCGGAGTTCACAAATCGTCCGAGCCCGATTCGGTCACTGTGATTATATTCGTGAGAGTATAAGCACGTCGAATCGAGACCAAGGTGTATGGGCACAGGTACTCGAACGTGATATATGTCTTGATGGTAAACGTAGTTCGGCCGTCGGAATGCCGAACCCTGAAACTCGCCTGTGAGTATCCAATCATAAAACCACTCGGCAACCAGTACGCCGAGCAATGTAATTCGTAACACCTAACTATGCCGAGAAAGCTTAGTAAGGTGACCTCTGCCAACAAAGGTTCGAAAACCTTCCTCGACCGAGACTTGGATAGATAATCGGTCGGCCTCGACGCAGTGCTGTTTATCCAAACTGAAGATGCTTCTTGGTCGGCTGATTCTGCGGCAGCAGTGCTGTTTATCCAAACTGAAGGTGCTCGCCGGTTGCTTCCACAGTGCTGTTTATCCAAACTGAAGGTGTGTCGGCAGGAAAAAGAAAAGGAAAAATCTCAAGGTGATTGAGAGGTTTTGCGCAGGGCAATTGTATGCTGAGTTGAAGGTCCCTTGAATGTTGCATGATCTCGTGTATTTATAGTACCCCATTCCTTGAAACCTCCTCTGATTTGGATTGGGAGTCCTTGTCCCATTTCGATTCTGGTTCGAACAAACCTACTCCCACTGGGATTCTGAATCTTCCTCCCTTTGAGGCTTTATTTCTTGCTGGTCGAGAATCCTGGTCGCACCAGGATTTCCTCAATCCTTCCTATTTATCTGGACCTCTTGAGATAGGATTCGGCTGACCCTGCCAGCTGGCCCGGGTTTTATTATCCGGCCCATAGCATCTGTTATTACCTTGGGCCGAACACATATGACTGCCCGGCCTGCCCAAGATATTTTGGGCCCAAACAATTACATAACATTAAGTAACATGAAACAACATTAAACAATATTAAATAATATTAAATAACATTAAATAACATTAAACAACATAAAAATTATGTTTTACCCTATGGCCGTTGGAGATGATTTTTTATGACAAGGCTAAAACGAGCCCTTTGGCCCTCGGTTAGAGATGGTAAAAAATATGGTCTTCCATTGTTCATTAAAATATTAATTTCTTGTAGGACCAGAGGGTTAAAATGAGTCATCTAGCTAGCCTTTGGTTGAAGATGACCTTATTTCTTTCTTTTTGGACCATCTGAAGCCTTGACTTTGAAAATGCGAGTTATACAGCAGACGCGTTTGCAACATGAAAGAAGTTTATAACTATTAGTCTAGTAATATTTCACGGAATTTCTCTTTTGAATTATCAGACTCTTAGTTTGCAATGCCGTGAGGAAATTTTGCATCTGTTGCCTATGAGACAACAGTTGAAAGAAGTAGATTTCTAGCTCACCCAATTAATACGTCCCCTCGAATTAAACCGAACCCTAACTAACAACTACTAAAAGCTAAAATGTACATCTTTTGAGCCAATTATTGCGCTAGCCACATACTTACACAAATGCTTAAAAACACCTATGAAAACTTAAACATGCAGAGTATATTTTCACCCACCAAGGCAATGAACTTCCTCTCCCCAAAACTTCTTCCTTCATCATCTAAATCTTCTCTCGAACTTATAACAATCACCATAGTCTTATTCTTGTACCGCAATGCAGCTGCTGTAGACCTACCAAACAACGAAAAGATTCCGGCAGTGATTGTTTTTGGAGATTCAATAGTGGATCCGGGAAACAACAACAATATTGGCACGATAGTCAAATGCAATTTCCCACCTTATGGGAGGGACTTTGTAGGAAAAAGGCCTACTGGAAGGTTTAGCAATGGCAGAGTCCCCTCAGACTTGATAGGTAATCTAACTATTGTCGCTGTTGTTTCTTACTTTTTACTAGCTCTACTGGCTCAACCAACAACAACAACAACCAGCCGTATCCCACTAAATGGGGTCGGCTGTATGAATCCTAAAATGCGATTGTGCACGGTTTTGTGCTAAGTCTTCAGTTAGATCCAAGTATTGGCTCAACAAAACTGTGAAAATGATTAACCCTTCAAAAATATTTCAGCTGAATCAGTTGGAGTGAAGAAGATTTTGCCAGCTTATTTGGACTCAAATCTGAAGATTCAAGACCTACTTACTGGTGTAAGTTTTGCCTCAGGTGGCTCAGGATATGATCCCCTCACTCCCAAAATCGTGGTAAATAAATATAACCCCCTCTTTTCTATTTACTATTTCATCCTTTCTTTCTGTTAATTTTGTTTCTATCAGTCTGTCTTATCTCTATCAGATCAACTAGACTTGTTCAAAAAATACATAAGCAAGATAAATGCAGCCGTTGGGAAGGAGAGAACGGCGACTATAGTATCGAAAAGCATATACATTGTGTGCACAGGGAGTAACGACATTGCGAATACTTATTTATCTACACCACTAAGAAGACCTCACTATGACATTCCAGCGTATACCGATCTCATGGTTAAATCGGCTTCAAGTTTCTTTCAGGTAAACATCGAACAATTGCAATTCGTGAATGTCAGCACTAGAAAAATAAGTGGTTTGGTAGTCGTGCATTACCACTTATGTAGCCATGAAGTACTAAATTTGCAATGCCCTGCATCCTGAGATGCACATAAGCTTGGGATCCATCAGAATTTCAGACCTAGCTAAACGTAGTCCAGTTTGTTAGAGCAAAGTGCTTACCCCTTTTGCACCCAAGTTTGAATCCCCCTCCCTGTAGTGTAGATTAGACTAGAATATTGCTCAAACAAAAATACAAAATTTTCATCAGAACTAGCCACCTCAGAAGAGTAACAATTGTCAATCTGCCGCATATTTCGGTATCCCAAGTTCCATAGATGAGCTCACCCATGCGTATCTTTTCCATTCTTGAATCTTGGGTGCCAAGTAATTGGGATTGTATGAAGAAGCTGCTCTGAGTTGTAGCAGAGATGGTTAAAGCGTGACACACTACGTCGTACCTTGCTATTTTTTAATGTGGGGAAAAAATGGAACTGCAGGAACTATATGGACTCGGAGCAAGAAGAATTGGAGTTGTAAGTCTGCCAGCCATCGGGTGTGTACCGTCACAGAGAACACTGAGTGGAGGCATAGACAGAGGGTGCTCGGAGACTGCCAACCAAGCAGCAAGTCTCTTCAACTCCAAGCTCTCTGCCCAAATAGATGCCTTCAATAGGAGGCTGCCAGAAGCAAGGCTTGTCTACCTCGATATCTACAACACATTGCTTTCCCTCATCCAAAACCCTACTCAATATGGTAAATCACCATCTTGGTCAATTTCGGAAATAGTAATTTGCAAAAATACATCAATTTCTCATATATGAGTTACCAACAATATTCTCTTACCACGCAAAGATTTAAGTTGTCATACTGTGAATCTAAGACCAAACATTTTGAATGTGAACCAAACAAGATCGATAGTCTAAAATTCACTTTTTTAGTCATCGTCATAGTCTCGGAAAAAACAAAAATTCCATAACGCATATGGATCATAAGGTTGGTACAATGATTTTCTATATGGTTTCAGGATTTGAAGTGATCAATCGAGGATGCTGTGGGACGGGAAACGTTGAGGTTAGCATTCTGTGTACACGTTACTCTCCGGGAACCTGCAATGATTCGTCGAAATACATATTCTGGGACAGCTACCATCCTTCAGAGAAAGGATATGAAGTCATCACCCCTCTGGCTTTCGATTCGCAATTTCATAAGTTTTTCTGAAGCCCCTCTCTCTCTCAAGTCTCAACAATCAATAAATTTCCAAGCCAGTTTTGATGTATTTCTCTTTCAGAAGTTTGAGCCTCAAATTGTTAGAAATTGATGTCTGTCACTTTTTAACTTTTTATCACTATTTTGTATTTTTTTTTAAAGGAATAGCTGGTGTCAAACCACGGTTATCTACTATTTTTGAGCTCAGAGATGCTATGGTGAATTTCACCCCTTTGAAAAATCAATGTGACATGAAATTAACTATTTATGCTTCATCCTAAACAAAGTATAAACTTTGATGGTTTCATATCAGTTGTTTTCAATAGAAATTATGAGAATTTGCACACACATCATAAAAGGGGAAAAACAAGTTGCAAAGCACCAAAAGCAATATGTAGAACAATAATATTTGGATAGTTTGTTCCACTAATAGATGCTTAGAGACTAAAGTTAAAAATCACACATTTCTTTATAATTATATGACAAAATTGGATCACTAATTTCTAAACTTTAGTCGAACTTGAGCTTTAGTTCTTGAACTAAAAATGCATGAGTATTGAATATGGAGAGAGGATCCTCGCCGAATCCTCAAATTACATTCGTTCATTGATTATCGTACGGTCAGAAATCATTGTAATTTTTTTATTTAAAATTGATTATAAACAGTACCTGACGAAAACTGGTTGCACGATGTATGATGAACGAATGCGATTGGAGGATTTCGGAATCCTCCCAAAGAGAATCCGGCGAGGATCCTCTCTCTTGAATATGGATGGATGCAAAACATTGCAGCAGTACTATGTGCTGATGGTAAAAAAGCAGTTGGATATATACATTGTTCAAAAAGTGATTAAGCACTAAACACTAATTAGCCAAACCATATACATAATATACAATGAAGGTTAGATGATTTCTGATCACAATACGGTGTGAAAATTTGACTGCAAACCGGCGAAGTAGGAAATGAGAAGCATCATTTTTTCTTCTTCTGATAAGATAGAATTTATGCAGCTGCGGGAACTTTTGACTGTTTTATTTCTTTCTTTTTGGGCTTCTGAAGCCCTGACTTTGAAAATGCGATTTACACAAAAGAAGCGTTTGCAATATGAAAGAAGTTTATAGCTAGCTATTAGTCAAGAACCAATCAGGATACAAATTTGGGGTCTTCCTGGATGGATTAACCTACGACTGATTTACTCAGGCCCTTTCCCACCGACTTCTTCCTTCATTTGGAGAAGTCATCAGGAATGGGACCAGTGGAAAGTTGTATGCAAGAGAAGTGCAAAATGGGCAAAGACAAAGACTTTGGAAGCGAAGGACGCACTGATTGACGCTCTTCCAGCCCAGCTGCTGTTTATAGAGCTCAGTAATAATTTCACG